>NC_136315.1:3174210-3474210 GCF_964198595.1 Lampetra fluviatilis
ATCCTTATGTGATCCACCAACCCTCGCTGCCGACTCCACGGCCCTGCAGGCGATGCACGTGACCACACGGCGTCTTCGCTGCCGGTGCGAACGGCGCGAGAAACGAACGCGCTCTCGTGCTTCGGGATGATGTTTTTTTGGGGACCCGGTTTCATCCACGGACGGACGCCTCAATTCGAACCCAGGGTCCCAGTGGTGGCCGCTCAGCGTCCCTGACCTCTGAGCCACCTCTCCCAAGCTGCTTCGCACTATACACATCACGTGCCAGCAAGTGCTGCCCCTTTGCACATCACGTGGCAGCAAGTGCTGCCCCTCTGTTCATCACGTGGCAGCAAGTGCTGCCCCTCCGTGCATCACGTGACCTCTGAGCCACCTCTCCCAAGCTGCTTCGCACTATACACATCACGTGGCAGCAAGTGCTGCCCCTATGCACATCACGTGGCAGCAAGTGCTGCCCCTTTGTTCATCACGTGCATCCCCTGCCACCACTCTGTTGCAGCGCGCAGCAACACACGCCCGGGAGAGCGAGAGGGAGATAGGGGGAAGAGGGAGGATAAGAAGTGGTGGGGGGGGGGGGGGTATGGGGTGGGTGGGGGGGAGCAGCTCCACCAAGCGGGGGGTCACTGCGCGTCGTGGTGGGGGAGGCGGTGATAATGAAACGGGCGGGATCTTGGCATCTGCATCTCCCTCGCCACCCCGTGCCTCCGCAGGCGAACGCCATCAATCCGCCTCCTTAGCTGGGAATAGGAGCCCCCGGGGAGAGCCCCTTGTTCCCACCTCCCCACCCCCAGCTTGTCCCCCCCCCCCCTCCTTACCCCCCCCCCCCCAGCTTCACTCCCCCATGCATCCTTGACGCTTCGTAGCGCGATTCGAGTGAGAAACGCCACGTGCTGAGCGCGCGCCATCCAACACGGCAACTCTCTCACTCAACCCCCCAGCAGCAGCAGCAGCATCATCATCAGTAAGATCAACATCAGCAAGTGCATCAACATCATGGGCAAGCTCATCGCCAGCAGCAGCAGCAGAATAAGCACCAAAATAATGCATCACTATCACCATCGGTAAGATTGTCATGAGCGCGATGAACGCCAGCATCAGCAAGATCTTCGTCAGCCTTCGTGCGATCGTCATCGGCATTCGTAAGATTGCCGCCAGCATCGGCGAAGGTCATTAACCAGAGAGCGAAGGCGCCATCCGAAGCAGCAGCATCACGAGCGACAACCAGCGAGACGGCGCTGTGCACCAAAGACGCGCGTGCCATTGCGCTCAAGACTCAGTGATGCTGCTCATGACAATGCTGATGCTGATCATGATAATGCTGATCATGATAATGCTGATGATGCTCATGACAATGCTGATGATGCTCATGACAATGCTGCTCATGACAATGCTGATGATGCTCATGATAATGCTGCTCATGACAATGCTGATGATGCTCATGACAATGCTGATGATGCTCATGATAATGCTGCTCATGACAATGCTGATGATGCTCATGACAATGCTGATGATGCTCATGATAATGCTGATCATGACAATGATGATGATGCTCATGACAATGCTGATGATGCTCATGATAATGCTGATCATGATAATGCTGCTCATGATAATGCTGATGATGCTCATGACAATGCTGATGATGCTCATGATAATGCTGATCATGATAATGCTGCTCATGATAATGCTGATGATGCTCATGACAATGCTGATGATGCTCATGATAATGCTGATCATGATAATGCTGCTCATGACAATGCTGATGATGCTCATGATAATGCTGCTCATGATAATGCTGCTCATGATAATGCTGATGATGCTCATGACAATGCTGATGATGCTCATGATAATGCTGATCATGATAATGCTGCTCATGATAATGCTGATGATGCTCATGACAATGCTGATGATGCTCATGATAATGCTGCTCATGACAATGCTGATGATGCTCATGACAATGCTGATGATGCTCATGATAATGCTGATCATGATAATGCTGCTCATGATAATGCTGATGATGCTCATGACAATGCTGATGATGCTCATGATAATGCTGATCATGATAATGCTGCTCATGATAATGCTGATGATGCTCATGACAATGCTGATGATGCTCATGATAATGCTGCTCATGACAATGCTGATGATGCTCATGACAATGCTGATGATGCTCATGATAATGCTGCTCATGATAATGCTGCTCATGATAATGCTGATGATGCTCATGACAATGCTGATGATGCTCATGATAATGCTGCTCATGATAATGCTGATGATGCTCATGACAATGCTGATGATGCTCATGATAATGCTGCTCATGACAATGCTGATGATGCTCATGATAATGCTGCTCATGATAATGCTGCTCATGATAATGCTGATGATGCTCATGACAATGCTGATGATGCTCATGATAATGCTGCTCATGATAATGCTGATGATGCTCATGATAATGCTGCTCATGACAATGCTGATGATGCTCATGACAATGCTGATGATGCTCATGATAATGCTGCTCATGACAATGCTGATGATGCTCATGATAATGCTGCTCATGACAATGCTGATGATGCTCATGACAATGCTGATGATGCTCATGATAATGCTGCTCATGACAATGCTGATGATGCTCATGATAATGCTGCTCATGATAATGCTGATGATGCTCATGACAATGCTGATGATGCTCATGATAATGCTGCTCATGATAATGCTGCTCATGATAATGCTGATGATGCTCATGACAATGCTGATGATGCTCATGATAATGCTGCTCATGATAATGCTGCTCATGACAATGCTGATGATGCTCATGATAATGCTGCTCATGATAATGCTGCTCATGACAATGCTGATGATGCTCATGATAATGCTGCTCATGACAATGCTGATGATGCTCATGATAATGCTGCTCATGATAATGCTGCTCATGATAATGCTGATGATGCTCATGACAATGCTGATGATGCTCATGATAATGCTGATCATGACAATGCTGATGATGCTCATGATAATGCTGCTCATGATAATGCTGATGATGCTCATGACAATGCTGATGATGCTCATGACAATGCTGATGCTGATCATGATAATGCTGATGCTGCTCATGATAATGCTGATCATGATAATGATGATGCTGCTGCCGATGACGCTGACGTCACTGATGCCGTTCGGTTTCACTTTGGGACTGCGGCAGGCACCTCAGAGGAGAGAGAACTCACACAGCAACACCGGCCGCCATTCTCCGCTCAGTGGCGGTGAGGTCACCGCAGCGCTTGTGCCAGGCTAGGTGCACTTTGAGGCTATCGGGTTAAGTGTGGAAGGCTCGCTGCTCCTGGCGGAAGGTCACGGGACAGACGCGGGTGCCATGGATTGACCGACTGATGAGTGACACATACACTAAACCGGCGAAACCGCATTCAAAGATCCCCCGTATAGCCTTAACACACGTTTAGGGCAAGTGCTGTTAGCGAGCACCTATCAAGGCTGACACGACACACGAGGGGGTGTACTGGCCAACACTACGCCCGACCGCCTTTGTCTCCCTTGTGGTGATGTTTGCACACCGCACCAAGTGTTCATTTGAGGCAGTCGACATCGGGGAGGCCCAAGACTTGTTCATAAAGTCGGTACTGGTGTTGGCCGTGAGAGGGAATCGAAGTCGGGTCGGAGTCGCGCACCCCACTCACACAGATCCCACTCGCACAGATCCCACTCGCACAGATCCCACTCGCACAGATCCCACTCGCACAGATCCCACTCGCACAGATCCCACTCGCACAGATCCCACTCGCACAGATCCCACTCGCACAGATCCCACTCGCACAGATCCCGCACAGATCCCGCACAGATCCCACACAGATCCCACACAGATCCCACTCGCACAGATCCCACTCGCACAGATCCCACTCGCACAGATCCCACTCGCACAGATCCCACACTCGCACAGATCCCACTCGCACAGATCCCACTCGCACAGATCCCACTCACACAGATCCCACTCACTCCACTCTCACACGGACCCCACTCACACCCCACTCACACACGCACCCCACTCACACCCCACTCTCACACGCACCCCACTTACACCCCACTCACACTCACACCCCACTCACACCCCACTCACACACGCACCCCACTCGCACAGATCCCACTCACACAGATCCCACTCACTCCACTCTCACACGGACCCCACTCACACCCCACTCTCACACGTACCCCACTTACACCCCACTCACACTCACACCCCACTCACACCCCACTCACACACGCACCCCACTCACACCCCACTCACACACGGACCCCACTCACACACGCACCCCACTCACACACGGACCCCACTCACACCCCACTCACACACGCACCCCACTCACACACGCACCCCACTCACACACGCACCCCACTCGCACACGCATCCCACTCACACACGCACCCCACTCACACACGGACCCCACTCACACCCCACTCACACCCCACTCACACACGAACCCCACTCACACACGGACCCCACTCACACCCCACTCACACACGGACCCCACTCACACCCCACTCAACCACCAAGCGAGGGGGGTAGAATGGGTGTAGACCTCGGAAGTGGGGGGGTCGTGGGTGGGGGGCAGATGGGAGATGGTGCCGGTCTGGTGGAGCGACGGATTGAGGGGCTGCGGCAAGGAGGAACGGCGGTTGAAAGGAATGGGAGGAGAGTGTGGAGTGAGGGATGGAGTGGGATGGAGGGAGTGAGGGATGGAGTGGGATGGAGGGAGTGAGGGAGGGAGTGAGAGATGGAGTGAGATGGAGGGAAGGGGGGAGTGAGGGATGGAGTGAGGGATTGAGAGAGAGATGGAGGGAGGGAGGGATGGAGTGGGATGGAGTGAGAGATGCAGTGAGATGGAGGGAAGGGGGGCGTGAGGGATGGAGGAAGGGGGGGGGGATGAGGGATGGAGGGAAGGGGGGTGGTGAGGGATGGAGGGAGTGAGAGATGGAGTGAGATGGAGGGATGGGGGAGAGAGATGGAGGAAGGGGGGTGGTGAGGGATGGAGGGAGTGAGAGATGGAGTGAGATGGAGGGATGGGGGAGTGAGGGATGGAGGAAGGGGGGGGGTGATGAGGGATGGAGGGAGAGAAATGGAGGGATGGGGCAGTGCGGAAAGCAGCGAAGTGGGGGCGGGTGGGTGGGTGGGGGGGTTCGAGGGAGAAATGAAAAGATAGAGAGGAAAGCAGGGAAACCGCCGAGGGAGGGCAGGGTGGATTAGGCGTGAGGGATGGAGTGCGCGAGGGAGTGGGTGAAGGAGTGCGGAGGAGGGGGGAAAGGAGGGAGGGAGGAGGGGGAAAGGAGGGAGGGAGGAGGGGGGAAAGGAGGGAGGGGAGGGGGGCAAGGGGGGAGGGGAGGGGGGGTGAGAATCCGGGAGGGAGGGAGCGAGCGAGCGGGGTGGACTCGCACAAACACGCACGCACCTGTGTACACACCGCGCTCCGTAATGAATAACAGCGCTGTGCACAGCCCGGCTTCCCCCCCCCTCCCACCTTAGAGATTGTGGGGGGATCAAGGGGGGGGGGGAAGGGGGGGCCGCACCGCTTGGGTCCGGGACGAAGGCGAGCGAGGCAGGGAGGTGCAGGTGTGCTGCTCCCGGTGTCATCAACACCCCGCGACCTATAGCGGCGTCAACGGCGTCAACGCCGCTCGCAGCAACCGCCATCAACGTAAACACCAGCACCGGATTTACACCACAACACCGTGACCATCATCACCATCACCACCACCATCATCACTACCATCACCATCACCACCACCACCGATCTTCATTAACGACCATCGCCAACGTCCACCCAGCAGCGCGAGACGGGGTCACCGGTCGACCCCAGTCTGGCAGCGTCTCGCCCTGGTGGGGTGAAGTGCGGGCAAGTCCACCGCCTCCCGTCGACTGTGATCAGCTGTTCAAGAGTGGACCACGTGGCCAGTGGTTCGTCGCCTCGGGGTGCACGCGAACCCCGGTGGGGGTGCGAGATGCCCTTCCCGAGAGCCGAAGGGGTGGAAGGGCTGCAGCAAAGGTTCTCAGAGCCCACTGCTCTAGGCCCGGGGGGTTTGCTCGAGCGGAGGCGAGTAGGCAGTTGCAGGGCCGCGCCTCTATCTTCACATCGCCCCCCCCCCCTCAATCCCCCGCACACGAGGAGGGTGACGAGCGGGGGGGGGGTGAAGAGAAGATGAAGGTTGAGGAGGGGAGAGATGGACAGCTGCATGAGAAGAGAAGGATTAGACGGGGGCGATAGAGGGAGGGGGGGGTATGAAAATAGGGGATGGGAGAGCGAGTTGGATCGGGATGAGAAGGTAGGGGGGGGGGGAGTGCAGAATGATGGGTAGAGAGGTGAGAGGGAGTCTAACCTGGGTGCTCAGGATTCGCGGCTACATGCACACGCGGGCGCGCGTTCGGCCACTGTAAACATCGCGGTGACACAAAACACGTGGGGGGGGGAGGGGGGTGGGGGGGTCGGGGTGCGTTGGACGGAAGCAGCGATGAGTGCAGAGACGGCGACTGCAGGTGCCTCCACACGTGCCCCACGTGACTCCACACGTGCCTCCACACGTGCCCCACGTGACTCCACACGTGCCCCACGTGACTCCACACGTGCCCCACGTGACGCCCCACGTGACTCCACACGTGCCTCCACACGTGCCCCACGTGACTCCAGGCACGGCCACTCGAGTACACCGCGTGCCGATCCGTCAATCCCCTGCAAATTGTAACCCCCCCACCACCCCGATATTCCTCTAATCCTACGGCACGCCCTGGGCACGGCGGCCACCTGGCCATGGCACAGCCTCCCAGACACGGGCATCACGGCCGCAAGCCGTCACGGCGAGAAACTCCTCCACGCGGGAGCCACAAGACGCACGAGGTTGCGAGTGCGCGCGGGGAGAGTTCACCGCGGTGAGCGAGGTGACCAGGAGACTGTGGCAGCACCATCATCATCACCATCACAAACATCATCACCAACATCATAATCACCACCACCATCATCACCACCACCACCATCACCATCACCCATCATCACCACCATCACCATCACCCATCATCACCACCACCATCACCACCACTATCACCCATTATCACCACCACCATCACCCACCATCACCACCAACATCACCATAATCACAAGCCACGATCTATCCATTGCTGAACAAAGCCCCCCCCCGCTCCATCTCCGCGGTGCACCTCCTGTCCCCTCCACTGGCTGCCACTCTTTCGTGAAGTCTCGATCACCGGTCATCACCGTCGTCATTGTCGCATTTATTTCATCGCGCGCAAGTCACACAACACGGCTCTCGATGCGCAAGCCCGGGAGAAATTTGGGGGCGACACGTTGATTAAAATCGAATCGGGGGAACGGCTCACGGGGGAACGCGACGGCAATCTGAGTAAGCGGGACGAGGGAATGGGATCGTGGCCGAGCGTGGCGATCCAACGAACGTCTCGGGGGGGGGGGAGGGTGCGGTCACACAAAGGGTGCCCACACGGCACCCTGCACACCACACACGCACTCAAGCACGCACACACACACGCACACCATTGCACAAAGATCCTCCGTATAGACTTAACCAGAGAGGCACGTGCTGTTAGCGAGCTCCTATGAAGGCCTGCACAGCACCACACGAGGGGTTGGGTGGCCAGCTTCACGCCCGGCCGCCTTTGTCTCCCCAGTGGCGATGTTTACACACCGCACCAGGTACTCATTTGAGGCTGAGTCGACCTAGGGGAGGCCACGGGACCGGTTCAGATAATCGTCACTGATGTTGGCAGTGAGCGGGGGTTCATAGCGCAGCGTAGCGCTAACCACTACACTACCGCCTCCCCACCCTTGCACGCACATGCCACGCATATGCCACGCACATGCCACGCACACACAGGTGGGCACACACTACCCCCGCTGGCGCCACCGTTCTAACGCACGACGCGGCACCCAGGCTCATGTGTGGGGTGGGGGGGGGGCATGACAGTGCACCCGCTCACGACAACTCGTTTGCTCACCCATTTGTCCGATTACCCACTTGCTCACCCACCCGGATGAGGAGGTGAGTGCGTAAGGGCGAGTGTGAAGGTGAGCTGGTGACTGAGTAAGGGGTATGGGAGAGTAGACGAGGGTGAGTGGGTGAAAGCAAGTGGCTGAGTGGGTGAGAGTGAGTGGGTGAGTGAATGGGTGAGAGTGAGTGGGTAAGAGTGAGTGAGTGGGTGAGAGTGAGTGGGTGAGAGTGAGTGGGGAAGTGTGAGTTGGTGACTGAGTAAGGCTTATGGCGAGTGGACGAGCGCGAGTGGGTATGTGGTTGAGAGTGAGTGAGTTGGTGACTCGGCAAGGGTGAGTTGGTAAGGGTCAGGGGTGAAAGTGAGTGAATCGGTGAGTGGGTAAGGGTGGGTGAGTTGGTAAGGATTGGTGGGTGAGTGAATCGGTGAGTGGATGGATGAGTGAGCTGGTGAGTTAGTGAGTGGATGGGTGAGCGACTTGGTGAAGTGGGTGAGCGAGTTGGTGAGTGGGTAAGGGTGTGTGGGTGAGTGAATTGGTGAGTGGATGGATGAGTGAGCTGGTGAGTGGGTGAGTGGATGGATGAGCGAGTCGGTGAGTGGGGCGGGTCTCAGGGCCCGACCTCCACCACGGGTCGCAGGTCCTCCAGGATGCCGCTCATCTCCTGCTCCAGCGTGAAGATGAGACCTGCACACACACCACCGTCATCTCCCACAATCATCGATCCACTGCTGGATGAAGCCCCGAGTCGTCTCCATCCCTCACAGCAACATCCGTCATTCGTCACTAAGTGGCGATTACGTCACCGCGTAGCTTGTGCCAGGCTAGGTGCACTCGGAGGCCACGCGAAGTGTCGAAGGCTCGCAGCTGGCAGGAGGTCACGGGACAGCCCCAGGTGCTGTGGGTTGAATTGAACATGTGGGGCCTTCACGACCAATATTTTGATTCATAATAGATTTTTTGGAGTCAGCTTGTATAAATGAGATGAATGTTGTACACCCTCCTCCACCTGGGCAAACACTTAAGATGCAACCACACACACACACACAGTGTGCAAACCCTGCAACACCAAGGCTGGCAAGGCACATGCGGGGGTGGGGGGGCCTGCATCACAACCGGAGTCATTTGAGGCTGAGCCGACCTAAGGGAGGACCAGGACCAATTCACATAATCGTCATTGTTGCTTTGCCGTGAGCGGGGATCGAACTCGGGTCGCCGAGTTTGCAGCACTGCACGCTAACCGCTACACTACCACTCCCAACACCCCCTGTACACCAGTACACACAAATACAAAGATCCCCCGTATAGCCTTAACAGACCGTTGGGGCAAGTGCTGTTAGCGTGCACCTATGAAGGGCAGCACACGAGGGAATGGGTGGCCAGTACCATGCCCGGCCGCCTTTGTCTCCCCAGTGGCAATGTTTAGACACCTCACCATGTAACCATTTGAGGCTGAATCGACCTATCGGAGGCCCAGAACCAGTTCAGATAATCGTCACTGGTGTTGGCCGTGAGCGGGAACTGAACCCGGGTCGCCAGGTTCATAGCGCGGCGCGCTAACCGTTACACTACCCGTAACACAAACACACTCATGCGCGCGCGTACACACACCCACTCACGGCACCGCCGCCCTTGTTTGATGGGGCCGGGATCAAACAGCGGCACCAGCAAAAACATCCGGGCTCCGCCACCATTACCACCCACACTTTCACCTGCACCTTGACAACAACCGCTCACAGCCACGATTTGGTTCAGCACCGGCCTGACCCCCCCCCCCCCCCCCCCCCGATTCAAAAGGGGCCGGGGGTCGGTGGGCAGGCGGTGGGGAAAGGGGGGGGGAAGTGATGGTGGCGAGATTTCAGTGGTGGGGGGGAGGGGTGGCAGCCGTGAGCTCGGAGTGAGCGAGAGAGAGATGGAGGAAGACCACCACGGAGCTCCCGCATGGTTCCGTTGCGAGTAACAATCCTCGTCTTCCTCCGCCCGGCGTCACGCTCAGGCGGCCTCTGTCAATGGCCGGAGCGGAGTGAGGTGTGGTGGTGGCGGTGGGGGGTGGGGGGCGGCCAGCTCGCCCCAAACTGGTTTGGTGGTGGAGCTACGCCAGGGCCACCCCGGAGCCGGCGACCTCACCTGTGTTGGCGGCGCTGCTCGCCACGAAGCTCACCACCAGCGGCAGCCGGTTGAAGTGAACCACCTGGGCCACACACGCGGTACACGGGGTGGTGGCGGCGGCAGGGAGGGGGGGGGGGGGCAGTTAGCGAGGAAAATAGGGACGTACGCGCGCACGCACGTGTGTGAATGGACAAACGCGCGCCCCGCACGCGCGCGTTGACGCACGCGTGCACAAAGACAAAGATCCCCGCCGTGCAGCCCACACAGGATGTTGGGGCGAGCGCCGTTAGCGAGTGTCTATGAAGGCCGGCACGACACACGAAGGTGGGGGCGGGCGGCCAACACGGCGCGCCTGCCCGGCCGCCTGTCTTTGTCTCCGCATCAGGTACTCGTTTAAGGCCGAGTCGACCTAGGGGAGGGCCCAGGAACAGTTTAAAACAAATCTCCATTTGGTATTGGAGGCGAGCAGGAATTAAACGCTGGTTGCCAGGGTTCGTGCGTGGTGTAGCGGCAAGCAGCGCTTGCACACACCCCCACGAACACGTGCGAACACACAAACGCACGTGCGTGTAAACACGCGCGTGCGAACACATAAACACACGCGCACGGGGCAGGGTGGAAGTCTGTGGGGAGGGCAGATACACAAAGACAAAGATCCCCCATGTAGCTAACACAGGCTGTTTGGGCAAGTGCTGTTCGCAAGCACCTATTAAGGCCGGCACGGTACACCAGGGGGTGAGTGGCCAGCACCATGCCTGGCCACGTTTACACACCGCACCAGGTACTCATTTAGTGCCAAGTCGACCTACAGGAGGCCCAGACTGACGTTGCCTGCGAGCGGGAATCGAACCTGGGTCTCTGCGTTCGCAGCGCAGTGGTTAGCGCACTGCGCTACAAACCCGCTCCCCACAGCAGACACACACACACACTCTCTCACGCACGCACGCACGCTCACACACACACACACACCTCGGTCACTGCCGGAAAGATCGCCGGAGGAAGGTCTCTGGCGGAGCGTGAAGGTAAACACGGCCTTCAAAGCGGCACGCTCATTAAATCATTCGCGCGTGCGGCCCCCTGTGCCCCTCGCCCAACACGCGGCCCACAGCCGGGCCGTGCGGTCCGCTGTGCCGCACACAAAAGACCTGTGTCTTGGTGGCCTCTTACCTTGCCTGCACAGGTGCACTCACTCTAATTGGTAAGCTGCCCACACAGGCATGCCCGCCGCGATTACCAAGTTACCCACACAGGTGCACCCACTGTGATTGGCAAGCTGTCCACACAGGCGCACCGACTAATTAGTAAGCTGCCAACACAGGCGCGCCCGCTGTGATTGGCAAGCTGTCCACACAGGTGCACCGACTAATTAGTAAGCTGCCAACACAGGCGCACCGACTAATTAGTAAGCTGCCAACACAGGCGCGCCCGCTGTGATTGGCAAGCTGTCCGCACAGACGCACCCACTAATTAGTAAGCTGCCAACACAGGCGCACCCACTAATTAGTAAGCTGTCCGCACAGACGCACCCACTAATTAGTAAGCTGCCAACACAGGCGCGCCCACTAATTAGTAAGCTGCCAACACAGGTTCACCCACTAATTAGTAAGCTGTCAACACAGACGCACCCACTAATTAGTAAGCTGCCAACACAGGCGCGCCCACTAATTAGTAAGCTGTCAACACAGACGCACCCACTAATTAGTAAGCTGTCAACACAGACGCACCCACTAATTAGTAAGCTGCCAACACAGACGCACCCACTAATTAGTAAGCTGCCCCACACAGACGAACCCACTAATTAGTAAGCTGCCAACACAGACGCACCCACTAATTAGTAAGCTGCCAACACAGACGCACCCACTAATTAGTAAGCTGCCAACACAGACGCACCCACTAATTAGTAAGCTGTCCACACAGACGCACCCACTAATTAGTAAGCTGCGCACACAGGTTCACCCACTAATTAGTAAGCTGCGCACACAGGTTCACCCACTGTGATTAGCAAGCTGTCCACACAGGCGCACCGACTAATTAGTAAGCTGCCAACACAGACGCACCCACTAATTAGTAAGCTGCCAACACAGACGTACCCACTAATTAGTAAGCTGCCAACACAGACGCACCCACTAATTAGTAAGCTGTCCACACAGACGCACCCACTAATTAGTAAGCTGCGCACACAGGTTCACCCACTAATTAGTAAGCTGCGCACACAGGTTCACCCACTGTGATTAGCAAGCTGTCCACACAGGCGCACCGACTACGATTAGTAAGCTGACGGGAAAAGTGTAAACAAAAAGTCTCTCCATATGACAACCACTGTTGACTTCCCCACAAAGTGTTGGTCATTGTATCAACCCGGAAGGGATGATGGGCTGAGTCAACTTCCCCAACCATAATTCGAACTCGCGACCGTGCGAGCCGCTTGCTCTTCCGCTGAGCCACCTGTGCAGTGGTTAGCGCTGCATTCAGCACAAGCCACTTGGTGGCAGAGCTGTCCAAAATAACTAAACATACAATTCACCCCCTTCACGCAAATGTCTCTTCACATGAAATATAAAATACATTTTTTAAAAAGGGTACCACATCCCATTGGCGACACACGGCCTTCTGGGTGCTCGTCATTTCAGCAGCATTGATTCGACACGAGCAAAACTCTGGACCGGCTTCAACCTTCGGTCAGGAATCAGGAATCAGGCCTGCTTGCTTGAACCGATGCTGGAAACCTGGCAGATGTTAATAGGCAAGGGGACCCTCTCTCTGTTAGATGTGGGTCCTAATTCGATGCACAACAAAGACGTATCAGTAGCGTCGCTGCAGGGAAAACACCGTCGCTGACTGGGAGACAGCATCTGAATGAGCTCATTCAGACGCTGTCTTCCCGACAGACCTGATGACGACTGCTTGCGTTGTGGCCGAAACGTCGTGAGAATTATTTTATTATGTTTTATTTCATTATTTTTATTGTTTCCATTCTACGTGACTTTACCGAAAGAACCAAGAAGATTTGTGGCGAATTTGGCGTTTGCTGGTGTTGTGTGAAGACTTCGACGTAAGTGCCGCCCCACAAGGAGACGGAGCCCGCGAAGTGTGGGGGGCGAGACGGGGAACTCGCGGATGACTCTACTGCCTCCTGG
Organism: Lampetra fluviatilis; assembly: GCF_964198595.1. NCBI lineage: Eukaryota > Metazoa > Chordata > Hyperoartia > Petromyzontiformes > Petromyzontidae > Lampetra > Lampetra fluviatilis. Next base: position 3,187,466 of record NC_136315.1, read on the forward strand.
CAGCCATGTCTCCACATTGCAGGCTCATGGCTCCACAGACTTCAGTGTGTACGTGTGTGCGTGGGTTAGCGCTACGCTGCGCTACGAACCCGGCCACTCGAGTTGGATTACCGCTCACGGCCAACACGGGTGACAATTATTGGAACCGGTCCTGGGCCTCCACAAGGTCGACTCAGCCTCAAATGAGTACCTGGTGCGATGTGTAGTAAACATCAAAACTGGGGAGACAAAGGCGGCCGGGCGTGGTGCTAGCCACCCACCCCCATGTGTGGTGCCGGCCTTAATGAGTGCTCACTAACAGCACCTGCCCCAACAATCTGTTAAGGCTATATGGGGGATCTTTGTCTTTATGTGTGTGGATGTGTCCTCAAACTCGGTCAGGCATGGTGCTGGCCGCCCACCCTCTCGTGCGCCGTGCCGCCCTTCATAGGTGCTGCTCGCTAACAGCACTTGCCCCAAAAGTCTGTTCAATCTATACAGGCAAAATGTGCCCTTTATGTATCTACGGCGAGCAGTGGTGCAGTGTTTTGAGGACAAAGCAAAAGATCCCGCTTCTCGCCTTAACAGACTGTTGGGGCAAGTGCTGTTAGCGAGCACCTATGAAGGCCGACACGGAACACAATGGGGTGGGTGGCAAGCACCACACCCGGGCACCTTTGTCTCCCCAGTGCTGGTGTTTCACACACCATATCAGGTTCTCATTTGAGGCTGAGTCGACCTAGGGGGTGGCCAAGATCGATTCAGAAGATCATCACTGGTGTTGGCTGTTAGCGGGAATCGAACTAAGGTCGCTGAGTTTGTAGCAGAAGCGCCCTAGCTGCTACACTACCGCTCCCCATGGTTACACATCCAATACCCGCCATATGCCACTAATTGACAGTGATGTCACCACAGCGCCTGTGCCAGGCTAGGTGCACTTTGAGGCGACGTGAAGTGTTGATTACAGGACAGACCCAGTGTGGCACGTTCTGTTTACGTAACAAACCTTACTAATTGGCTGTGTCGAGTGGTGGCGGTTGTAACGACACATTTATATATTTACCCGATCTAACCCAAAACACCTGTATTGTGGATGACTGAGATCACTGGTAGATGCACCTGGTGTGCCCCCTACTGTGTCAACTTTACACTGCACAGATGTGCGTGTCCTGTGTTGTTAAGGCACCTGGAAGGAGCTGTAGTAGCACACGATGCTCTTGTTCTTGGACAGGCCGAGCTTGCTGCCCTGATCCGTGGCGAGGGCAAATGTGCCCAGGAAGCTGGGACGCAGAGCCGTTTCTGGCGCGTTCTCCGTGGCCACTGAAGGGACAACGGAGAAGAAAGGTGGGGGGGGGGGGAGGAGCAAGGGGAGGGGGTAGCGAAGGCAGGGTTGAAAATGGGGTTGTTTTTTTACGTGTAAGTTTTCGCACGGCCAATATTAAGGATTCATTATAGATTTTTGGGTGAGGACACGTAATGATTTGGCCAGATTTCTCTGCAGTCAGACCCTTCACCACCCAACACTACATAGCCGAACAAATTAAGCTGTCACAAGGGCAAGAGTTTAATGCGCAAATTATTTGTTGTTTCAGCTCCCTCACCGGTGAGCCAAATAACAATTCTCACACCACAATTTTGCAACTCGACACGATGTTATGACTTCAAACTGCGCCTCGCATCTTCAGGATAATCCTGTCAGAATGCAATCCAGAAAGCCATTCTAATATGCATGCGTTCCAAAGTTTCGGATTAATCTGATTTTTTTTTCTAAATCAGCCCGAGGAGCGTGGTGAAGCACGATGAAGCGTGATAAAGCGTGGTGAAGGGTGATAAAGCGTGATAAAGTGTGATAAAGTGTGATAAAGCGCGGGGAAGGGTGATAAAGCGTGATAAAGCGTGATAAAGTGTGATAAAGCGTGATAAAGTGTGATAAAGCGTGATAAAGTGTGATAAAGTGTGATAAAGCGCAGTGAAGGGTGATAAAGTGTGATAAAGCGTGATAAAGTGTGATAAAGTGTGATAAAGCGCAGTGAAGGGTGATAAAGCGTGATAAAGCGCGGTGAAGTGTGGCGAGGCACAGTGAAGCGTGGTCATGCACGGTGAAGTGTGAAGCTTGAAGCGTGGTGAAGCGTGGTGAAGCATGAAGCGTGGTGAAGCGTGGTGAAGCGTGAAGCACGGTGAAGCACGGTGAAGCGTGATAAAGCGCGGAGAAATGTGGCGAGGCACAGTGAAGCGTGGTCATGCACGGTGAAGCATGAAGCATGAAACGTGGCGGAGCGCGGTGAAGCATGAAGCGCGGTGAAGCGTGGTGAAGCGTGGTGAAGTGCGGTGAAGCGCGGCACCTTTGATGATGGGCACGCCGTCGCGATCCGAGATGACGATGGCGTGGAGCCCTTCCACCCTGAGCAGAGCAGACACGGGACAGAGATCACATGACACGCGGCGACCAACCACAGCTCACCGTAACCCATGCCAGCACGTGATCACATGATACGGAAGCCCAATCGCAGTTCAAATGAAGATTTCGGTTGAATGGATTGAGACAAATATGTGAAGAAAGATTACTTTCTAGAAGGGAAAAGGATGATTAGACAAAGTTACTTACTTCACCAGTTGCTTATAGAGGTACCTCTTGAGCTCCTGTAACACAAAGATGTGGGGCAAATCAACCACGGCCTCCCGATTACCAAGACACCTCAAAATCACACACACACACATACCTACATATACCACAAGCGCGCACACACACAACGCACGCGCCAACGCCAAAATACATGTAACACTACAAACATGCATCAATTCTAGATTTGAAGCTTTCGTTACTGCAAGGATTCATACTCTTTGTTTTTTTCGGTAAAGTCACGTAGGTAAAAAATAAAATAAATGAAAACTAATAATTTACTTGTTTTCATTTATTTTATTTTTTACCTGCGTGACTTTACCGAAAAAAAATAAAGAGTTTAAACATGCATCACACACCGCACACAGACGTCTGCAATTACCATGACACAACACGTACACACCACACACACACTCACAGATGTCTCCGGTTACCATGAACACACATTTTAGGTGGTACGTCATCCACCTTCCCAGCTCTTACCGTCCCGTTTCCTGTTTCCAAGAAGTGAGGGCGCTTTGCATAGGAGGGGAGATAGCGAGGTGAGCGGTAGAAGAGAGTGCACGGACAGTGAGGGAATGCGTAGAGTGGAGAGACTGGTGGAGGGGCAGAATCAGAATCTGTATTCATATTGGAGGAATCCGATGAGCTATGAAGCTCTTTTTCACAGGCAGTCAGGGGAGAGTGGAAAGAGGGTGAGGCCCTGTGATGAACGCCTCTGCCATGAGGGATGAGTGCGCAAACACATGGGAACACAGCAGGTAGCACAGCAAGTAGCACAGCAGGTAGCACAGCAAGTAGCACCGACCCCTGGGGGCTCGGGAGTGTCGGAACTCGTCGTTTTTTCTCACCTCCGCCATGGCGAGGCCGGACCACCAGAGGCTCGGCGCAGACTCGCAGAGGGAGGAGGGCGGAGGCCCCGGGTGAAATGTCTGCAGTGAGCACACCGATTATAATAAACCACAGTGAGAAAATATATAAACAATCTACCATATATCTCCGCTCCGGAAAGTACACACCGATTATAATAAACCACAGTGAGAAAATATATAAACAATCTACCATATATCTCAGCAGTGACGGGCCATCAACACCATGGGCTCTGTGTGATGGTACAGTGAACGTGGCAAATCCCTAACAATAACACTCTACTCTGTTTCTTACTTACCCAGGATAACCTCAAGACTCCTTGTAATGAGACTCCTGCTACATTATAAAGTGTGGGTGAACTCCCACCTATTCCAAAAACGTCCGACCAGCGTGGAAGAGTAGGCCAATGTACCTTCTCGAGGGCTTTCTTGAGCTCCCTCTAGTCGAGGGCCCCTTCCGCCAGTAGTGACGTGAGCTAGCTATTGCACAGCTGCGCCTTTATACCTTTACCATGAGACTCGGCGAGGTTCTCCTGGTCGAACAAGCGTCCTTATTATAGCAAGAGCCTGCTACCAACTCCATTATTTGAAAGAGTTTAGCTTCGTATTGGGAGACTTTTGACTCACGGTTTTCCCCGTCCCTCGCTTCCCCCTTCCCCAGATCTACCTCCCTAAACCTCCGTCACCTCCACCTCCTCCATCCCCGCAGTCCCCCATCTCACAACCGCCTTCCAAACCCATCTCCTCCCCCCATGGGTGCCCGACCCAGCCAGGGCCCTTCCCCCTCCCCCCGCGCCGGGCCAGGCCCGCCTTTCTCGGTAGGGTCACTAGGCAACAGAGGTGGAGACCAGGCCGCAACCCGGAGATCCTCGGGGAAGCGAGGGGCCTCCACCCCCTTGCCCCGCTCGTCTTATCGCCGCGATGTCAGTGTCCTCGACAACGACGAGGTTGGCGGGGGAGATTTAGAGGAAGAGCGGTGCACTCACCCCGGAATGGGGGGCAGACGAGGCGAGAGGAAGAGCCGAGGCGACCGCGAATACAACACAAGCGACGGCGGGCACGTGACCCGACCGACTCACGTGGTCACAGCCTCACCCCACGTGACCCCAGCCTTCACAATGGTGTGGTTTTTTGGGGTGGTCAGATTTCGTGAATATTTACGCGATTCAACCCACGAAAAATCACCTTGATTGCGGATATTGGTCGCGGAAGCGTACGTGATGAAGCTAAACAGTTTTTTTTGTATTTCCCCAGGTAAGGCCCACAGAGCTTTATGGCTTTTTTATGAGACCTATTACACGATGTAACACGATGTTTGTCCCTGGGTAGTTATTTTCTCATTGCTTATGCCTCAAAAGTACAGAAAATTGATATTAGTCCCCACAAACTTTGCTTTTGTTACCAGGACTTTAAGTGAAGGAATGACACAAATTCACACGTTTTCCCATTGAAAATAGGTACATTGAAAAATATCACTGTTCTGGTCACAAAAGCAAAGTTTGTAAAAAATAATAGCCATTTTCTGTACTTGAGGCATAAGCAATTAGGAAATAACACTTATTACCCAGGAACAAAACTAGTTTTTGTTACAGTTATCACAAATGATAGCCATCGAACAAAAATAGATGCAGAGAAATAAAAAGAGTCAAACCTTTGGGTTACACTTACCTGCTGGCGGTCCATTCCCACCTCTTTTCTTTCAGTTGTTTTTGTTGTTGATGCGTGGAGGGTTTAGTTCAGCCCCTCCCTGGGTTGCACGGCGCGAGAGTGAGCATCTCGCCATGGGCGAGTGTGGGGTGGGGTGTGGGGGGGAGTGTGGGGTGGGGTGTGGGGGGGGTGGGGGGAGTGTGGGGGGGGGCGGGGGGAGTGTGTGGGGGGGGCGGGGGGAGTGTGTGGGGGGGGCGGGGAGAGTGTGTGGGGGGGGCGGGGGGAGTGTGGGGGGGGGCGGGGGGAGGGGGGGGCGGGGGGAGTGTGGGGGGGGAGGGGGGGGAGTGTGGGGGGGGGGCGGGGAGAGTGTGTGGGGGGGGCGGGGGGAGTGTGGGGGGGGGGCGGGGGGAGTGTGTGGGGGGGGCGGGGAGAGTGTGTGGGGGGGGGCGGGGGGAGTGTGGGGGGGGGCGGGGGGAGGGGGGGGGGCGGGGGGAGTGTGGGGGGGGAGGGGGGGGAGTGTGGGGGGGGGGGTTTCCTCAGCCCCCATCGTCCCTCCTGGGGTCGATCCAAAAAATAAGAAACGAACAACGCCTTACGTTTTGATTTCCTGCAGTCACGAAAGCTTAAAATCATGAGCAACGCCTTGTCGTGGGAAGTCAAGTGGTTGTCCTACGGATAGACTTCACCGCGCCATGGGAATGCGGAATTTACACAACTGTTTAAGAGCTAGAAACAGTTGAGCAGCACCTCAATGCTCATCTTGAGCCATAAACGCAATACTTTTTTTGTTAAACGTAAGGGTTTGGTTATAGCATTTTGTGCTAGGGGAATGAGGTGTGTGATTGGAGGCTCAGTGGTTATGTATATTAGGGGTATGTAGTAGTTTAGGGTTCATCGTTGGGTGCTTATTGTGGTTCTGGGCTCAGTGTTAGTAGTTTCGAGTTTGGGGACTCGAGCTGGTAGTTAGGATTAAGGTCAAGGGCTGTCTCGGCCGTTTCCCTAGCGTCTTGAGATGCGGTTGCATTTTGACGCTTGTATGGTAAAAATACAACCACGTTTTGCTTTTTGTGAAGTCTCCATCCCTGAAGATTTAGGGTGAACCAATTACATCATATTCTCACACGAATCAATCAACTCGTGTATGCACGATGGAATCTCAATCGTAATGTTTTAATTGGTGAATCGATGCATCGACACTTGCCTAATCCAGCACCTGACACTTCTAGGAAATGTATTTCCCTTTATCCGGTCACTTAATTGTTCAGTCGCTTATTGCTACTGATGGATCTCTGTACCCATTAAGTTCCAACATTTTAATTCATGATTGTTTACCTTCCCAGTTGACCCTAACCACCCTGAAACTATTCTCCGACATTCCGACTTCCTGGTTTCTGACCTGAATGTGCTAGATGCAGTTTCCAGCAAAACGTCACGTATCCAATTTCCAAATCTGGCAGCGAGAATTGTCCTCCCGCTCATGGCGTGCAAGGAAGCAATCGAAATTGGCGCATTGTTAAACGCCTGTACACCACGTGACTTTTTTATTTGCTTTGAATTGTCAGTGGTGGAGGGCTCCACACCAAAATCGCGGCCAAATCGTCACGAGTCAAACCCCAAAAATCTATTATGAATCACCTGGGGGACTTGCTGGGCTTCATCCCTTGACGTTACTGTTCCTGGGCCTTCTCCCCGTGTCGATCTCAATTCCCATGTTCCCCCTGCCCCGTTTCACCACCTTCCCCGATGCTGTCCCTTCACTCGCGTAACGCGTGTTAAGATGCGGACGCATACATATTTTAGACGCGAGAGATTTAAATTTAAAACAATCGGCTTTTCCCAGCCAATGTTACGATTCTGAAATAAAACATTTATTAGTCAGGCCACGTAACGATCTGGCCACGATTTTTTTTTTGTCATGAAACCCTTCACCGCCCCGAAGCCAAATAAATCAAACTTGCATGGGTACAAGCGTTTAACACGCCGATTATAAACATTTCAGCTAATCGCTAAATTTGCAAGAACCTTACCGAAAAAAAATAACAAATGCTGCGTCGCTGCACGCGACAATTGAATTTGTTTGCCGAAGTTGGGTGGCGGAGGGTTACACGACACACATTTGGCCATATCATTAGGCGACCGAACCCACATTATGAATTTGTGATCGTTGCCGCTCCTCCTGTCGGCGTCGCCGGGCACCGCTGGCGTACGGGCGTGTGGCACCATGCACGCGGTTCATCTGTAAAACGTTTATTCTTAATTTATTTTGCAGGCAGTGCCGAACCATACATTTTTTTTACAAAATCCTCATCGTCGTCCAAAGGTGTTCGCCTCTTTCCCAGCCCCATCGCACCGCAGTCCCGCCAGCCCGCACAGACTCTCTCATTGCAACACCCCCTCCCCCATCCCCCCCAACATTAGAGCTTTCACATTATAACTTAAGTCTCTCTACATTCACGTAATATACAGTATATATATGTATATGCCATTACGTTACGAGTGGTGAGCGCGGTGAGAAGGGGGTAGCGGACGGGTCGTTGTTTGAGTTGGGGAGGGGGGGGTCGTCGCTCAGAGCCAGGGGATGGCGAGGTTTACCACGTGGTTAGTGCGAGTGAGTTGGGTCCCCCCCCCACCACCACCACCACCACCGCCGGAGCTCGTAGTACAGAGAAGCGCTTGCGGGAGCGCAAGGAGTGAGGAGTAAGGGGGGTTCCGTCTACGGCGAGCGAACGAGAGAGGGGCACCGTCGATGATTCGGACGCAAAGGCGGGCCGCCGCCAATGGAATCCAGCCGCAGAACTTATCGAAATGAACGATGGGAAGGATGGGCCAACAGCTTGGGAGTGAGGCTCGCCAGCTAATTAAAGACATGCTCGCCTTAACCAACCAGACACTAGTACTAGCCCTACCCCTGACCCTAGTCATCTAGCCAACCAGGCAATAGTATTCAACCTCTGGCTCACCTTATCTCTACCCCTAACCAATTCCCAGACACAACACGAGCATTGCCCCTTCTCCTAACTAACCAAACACTAGCACCCGGCCTTTCATTCACGCCAACTCTCGCGATAACCCTCACCAACTATCCAACCAGACACTCGTACAAGGCCTCACAATGAGCCTGACTTGAACCCGAATCAACTTAGCCGACCAGACACCAACCCTAGTCCTGACCCTAGCCTCACCCCCGTTGCTTCACCGGGTGCCTTGCTGACGTCGTGTTCACTTCTCTGCGTCGGCGATCTCGGCTTCTCTCATCAGTTCCATCCTCTACCCGGGTCGTGTGCCGCCCCCGGGTAAAGCCACAACCGTAAAATTACGCTGCTTCAGAAGGTACAATTAAAACGCTTTAGACGTTAACAGACGCAACACGTGAGTCTTGATTAAAGTGACGAAGGCGCCACTCGGATACGACTGGGAACTAAACACACACGCATTCGCAATAAACTTGTGTACACCTATCCACAGTTATGGTATTGTACAATAATATTTCAACACAAATATTTTCCAGTATTTTTAAAGTCCTACAAATCACGCAAAAAATAGTTTTCCTTCCAGAGGCTACCCTCCGTCAGACTATACAGAACGGTAACTTGTTTCGAGCTTAAATATAAATAGGCGTTTGTTATGAATTAATGTGCACGTCGGGCCGAGCCTGGCTGGGCTCTGCCAGCCGCACGAGGCACCGAGACACCGAGACATCTCCGTGCCGCCCATTCTTCGGACACCGCCCAGAGACGGCTTGGAGACGATGCAGGACCGTAGCCAAACAAAAACCCGGACTGGATTCTCTACGGGGTGGCCGGCCAGGCAGCCACAGGGCACCATGCAAGTCGCGGCACGGCTCTCGCGCTGCACGGGAGCAAGGGGGTGGGGGGGTTTGTGGGGAGAGGAGGAGGTGGTGGTGGGGAGAGGTGTGGATGGGGGCAGCGGCTGAGCGGAGGTGTCATGCAGCAAGGAGTGTGCAGAGGGGGGATGGAGGGAGGGGTGGGTGGGGGTGGGGAGCAGCACAGAGACCGCAGTTGTGCGTGGGACCGGCGTGGTGCAATGTCGCGTGAGTCCGAGACAGCGCGCGCCGGGGCCACAAAGACGGGCTGCAGTGGGGGGCCACGAGAACCCTGCCGGCACGGACACGACGACGACGGGGGGCACCGGTGCGGAGGAGGTCGCGGGTGACATGCGGTTGCGGACCTCGGCCACGGTTGTGATCACGAGCGGCCGGTGTAGCAGCGCTGGGCTCGTGTCTCTTGCGGGAATGTGGTTTCACTTTTCTCCTGCTGAGCCGCGGGTGCGCATAGAGGCGACCAAGATCTACAATCAAATCGGCCCCAACGTTTGAGTCGACTGAAGGACAGGCACGAGCGGGTGAGGGAGGGAGTGATAAAATGACCGATCTCGAGACACCGGACACACGGGGCAGCGTTGAGATGAGCGCGTCGAGACAGAGACACTGCTCCTGCACACTGGAGCGCCAGGCTGCAGGAGACGGCGTTGAGATAGTGGTGGGGACTGCACGGAGAGTGGAGAAGCAGTGGGAGGCAGCAGAAGTGATAGCAGCGGTGATATCATCGACAGCGGGAGAGACTGGCAGAGCGTAGCAGTGATATCGACAGTGGGGGAGAGCGGTAGTGACAGAGAAGGAGAGACAGGGGGAGGGAGCACAGCAGTGATGGGACTGATAATCGGGATGAGCAGCGGGAGACACCATTAACAGTGGTAGTGATAGCATCGGTGATATCATCGACAGCCGGAGAGACTGGGCCAGAGCGCAGGAGTGATATCCCTGACAGTGGGAGAATCAGGGGGGAGAGACAGCATCGATGGCTGAAGTGATAGCAGGAACGGCAGCATTGACACGGAGAGAAGTAGCGTCAGAGGGACGGCGGGCGTGTTCGTGGCGTCGTGGAGAGAGGGGAGCCAAGCGCGGGCGAGGCGAGTGGCCGATCACTCGGCACAGCGCAGGACTCTCTCTTCCTCCTCCTCTTCCTCCTCCCAGACACGAACGACCACGGTTTCCCCGCAGCTTCTCGCACACGGGGAGGCAGAAGGGGGCACACACGGGGCACCTCCCCCTCCCCTCCCTCCCCTCCCTATCTGCATTCCACCACCTTCCCCATGCCCAGTGTCCTCCCACGCGCGCTTCCGGTTCCTAACGCAACAGGAACAACGCACGCGCACACACACACACCTCGTCACAACTCAGACGAGCACGTGGGGGCCTTATAGAGGCTCTCACCCTCAGAATAAAACAGTGATTTCCCTATTCTTAGGTTTTTTTCGGTAAAGTCACGTAGGTAAAAAATTAAAATTAATAAAAGTAAAATCAAATAAAAATAACGACGTTTCGGAGGCAACACAAGCTTCCGTCTTCAGGTGGAACCGTCACAGCACTATAGCTGTATCAAGTACTTGATACAGCGATCGTGCTGTGATGTACTTGATACAGCTATCGTGCTGTGACGGTTCCACCTGAAGACGAAAGCTTGTGTTGCCTCCGAAACGTCGTGATTTTTATTTTTATTTTACTTTTAGTAATTTTTATTTTTTACCTACCTGACTTTACCGAAAAAACCTAAGAATATGAATCCTTGCAGTCACGAAAGCTTCAAATCTAGAAGTGATTTCCCTGCTCAAATGCACATGGAGGTGGTGATCGTCTCCCATTTACTGCCCTGAGCCAGTAGTGGAAGTGCTACGTTCCTAGGGTGGGAGCGAGTGTATCCATAGGGAAACCACTGTTTGTTACTCATTTTATCAACCTTGCAGGGATGACGGAGTTCAGTGATGGAGTGAGTTAACGTGGTCCCTGTATGCGTGGTCTGGGCAAGTGTGTCTCTGGCGAGCGTGGCAAGTGAGCATGTGGGCCTCACCAGCCACGGTAAGCGCACTCACGGCAAGCAAGCGTGCCTTACCGGTGTGCACGTGCGATGCATTTCCGGTGTGTGTGCGAGTGAGCAAGTGTGTGGGCGAGCGAGTGTGTGGGCGAGCGAGTGTGTGGGCGAGCGAGTGTGTGGGCGAGCGAGTGTGTGGGCGAGCGAGTGTGTGGGCGAGCGAGTGTGTGGGCGAGCGAGTGTGTGGGCGAGCGAGTGTGTGAGCAAGCGAGTGTGTGGGCGAGTGAGTGTGTGGGCGAGTGAGTGTGTGAGCGAGCGAGTGTGTGGGCGAGCGAGTGTGTGGGCGAGCGAGTGTGTGGGCGAGCGAGTGTTTGGGCGAGCGAGTGTGTGGGCGAGCGAGTGTGTGGGCGAGCGAGTGTGTGGGTGAGCGAGTGTGTGAGCGAGCGAGTGTTTGGGCGAGCGAGTGTGTGGGCGAGCGAGTGTGTGGGCGAGCGAGTGTGTGGGCGAGCGAGTGTGTGAGTGAGCGAGTGTGTGGGTGAGCGAGTGTGTGGGTGAGCGAGTGTGTGGGTGAGCAAGGGCTTCACCGGTGAGCGCGAGCGGGTGAGTGCGGCGTGCCCGCCGGGCCGCTATCCGGCGCGGGCCTGCAGCTCGTTGAGCCGCGCGCAGCTGGGCGTCGCCATGTTCTGCGCCTTGTGGTAGAGCGTGCTGTCTCCGAAGTAGCGCGCCCTGTAGATCATGTTCTCCTCTGGTCCGGCACACGGCGAATGGTACACACGGCAAAGGCGCGGCCGTTTAGAGCGACGACAGAAAAAAGCGTGCGTTACGCCGCGCTCTCGGCGCGTTCAGAAGCTCGACAGCAAGCGGCGGCGGCGGCGATGGTGAGGCTCGGACCGCGGGTCGCGTCGTGACTGCCCACAGCGATTCGGCCTCGTGATGCCACGTGAGCGCCGGCTAGAGTACGATTCGAGAGGCGACGCCGTGTCGTCTGGTTCCCACCGTCCCCGTTTGTGTTGTTGTTTGGGATTACCCACCCCGACCGTTGGCCCCTCTCCTGGCGGACGTGCAGGCTGGTGCCGGGTTACCTTGTGCCGTAGCACAGGGGCAGCTGCCGCTCGGGGTCCCCCCCCCTTCAAATGGTTAAGATGAGGTACGAGGTGCTTACTCAAGCACCGATCTATACATGCAAAGATGAGTATTGTTGTTTTGACAAAGTCTCAATTATATAGTCTTCTTCGCTCAGCGTTTTGCGCATAACCATTGTGAATGCGGCAGCTCGAGGGGTGAGGGTGTAGCTCAAAGGGGGGGCGGGGGGTGTCGGTGAGGGAGGATCTTGGGAGTGGGGGGGGGGGTGTGGATCTCGGGAGGGGTGAAGGTGTAGCCCGGGAGGGGTGAGGGAAGATCACGGGGGGAGGGGGTGGATTCCAGCGGGGGGGGGGGGGGGGTGAGGATGGAGCCCAGGGGGGTGAGAAAGGAGCGAACGGGGGTGGTGGGGGGAGGGTAAGGGGGGAATTCGGTGGGGGTGGAGCTCACTCTGTTGTCGCTCCTTCCAGCAGTTGTTGCGAAGGTTGGCGACGTAGTCGTCCTCCACGCTGCGCTCCACGCGCTCCAGGCCCTGCCCCTTGTAGTCTCGCTCAAAGTCCTTGTCCACGTAGTAGGGCACGCCCAGCTGCATGGTGTGCCGCGCAATCGTGTGGCCCAGGCCCCTGCAGTGACGTGCACAGCGGTGACACACGGTGGCGACTCACGGTGACAAACACAGCAGTGACACACGGTAGGCAGTGACAGTGACACGCACAGCGGTGACACGCACAGCAGTGAAACAGGGACTCCCGGTGACAAACACAGCAGTGACACACAGTAGTGACACACAGTAGTAACACGCAGTGCAGTGATACACGGTGCAACACAGTACCCATTGACAGTGACATAGTGACACAGTGCAAAGGGAGGGACACACATTGATACAGGGACACAGCAACACTGACAGCAGGGACACATTGACACTTCGAGCTGGGACAAAGATTAGTGATTCGCAAAATAGTCACACAGAACAGTGACAAGAATCAGCGACAAGCTCGTTCACTTACAGACACACGGGCAGTAGCTAAGGCTGTAGGGCGGGTTGTGAATTATTTGTGTGAGCGAGTCGGTGAGCAGGTAATCGGATGAACGGGCAAGCTAATGGGTGAGCGAGTGGGTGAGTGAGCGAGCAAGTCGACACAAGGGTCGTAGTTGAGGCTACAGCGCAGGATTGTAAATGATTTGTGTCATTCGGTGAGCGGGAAAGTGAGTGAATGAGCCAGTGGGTGGGCGAGTGGGTGGGTGAACTTACGGGCGATAGCTGAAGCCGTAGGGCAGATTATTAATGCTCTGTGCGAGTCATGAGCAGGTGAGTGAGTGAACGGGTGAGTGGGTGGGTGAGTGAGCGGGTAGACAACGGTCGTAGCCGAGGCTGCAACGCAGGTTGTGAATGCTTTGTGTGAGTGAGTTGGTGAGTGGGTGAGTGAGTGAATGAGCGAGCGAGCGGGCGGGTGGGTGGACTCACGGCCGGTAGCTGAGGCTGTAGGGCGGGTTGGACACCATGAGCTGGCTGATGATGGATACGATCACCAGGATGAAGATGGGCAGCAGCTGTACGAACATCGTGAACCCACCCTGCTGAGACAGCGAGGAAACCGCGCCGGAACTCATCACACGTGGTAACGCGGATAGATCCTCTCAAAGGGGCGGAGGAGGACTATGACGATGACTCCACCAAAAGCCGCCACTCAAAGCAATTCGTATTTATCATCTGAATGTAGCTGCACAGTTAAACCTCTCGGGGATGGACTCGATGAAGCCAGAATTTGGGATAAGCCAGGAAAGGACACCAAAATAAATAAACACCAGCTTCCTGTTCATGTGCTAATAAACACTTTAATTCTAGATTTTAAGCTTTCGTGACTGCAAGGATTCATACTCTTAGGTTTTTCGGTAAAGTCACATAGGTCAAAAATATAATTAAAAGTAATAAAAGTAATAAAAATAAAATAATAAATCACGACGTTTCGGAGGCAACACAAGCTTCCGTCTTCAGGTGGAACAGTCACAGCACGATTGCTGTATCAAGTAAAGAGTTTAAAGAGAGACACTTTACTTGATACAGCAATCGTGCTGTGACTGTTCCACCTGAAGACGGAAGCTTGTGTTGCCTCCGAAACGTCGTGATTTATTATTTTATTACTTTTAATTATATTTTTTACCTACGTGACTTTACCGAAAAAACCTAAGAGTATAATTAACACTTTCCCATTCTGAGATGTCTGCAAGTTGCAGGCTGCGTGCTGTTCGCCTCCGAATCTCGGAGCGCTCAAGCGGCTCAATGTTAATTCTTTTAGAGGCGCATAGCGGCGTTGTTAATAAAGACATTGTTCTCACCACAGAGAACCACAGCGATACGACCACACTCTATGACAGCTGGCGCCAAACTGTGCCACGCCCTCCCGCATGGCCTTGTGGAAGCATCGGTACCGATAAAAGTTATTTTAACTTCGGTGTTCTTTCGGTTTCGTCTTGATGATGGGCCTCCCCTACGTCGGCAAAGCCCTAAATGAATGCCTGGGGCAGTGCGTGAAACATCGTCACAAAGGTGGCCAGGCATGGTAGTGAGCTCCCACCCCCCTCGTGTGCCACGTTGGCCTTCACAGGTGCACGCTAACAGCACTTGCCCCGACAGTCTGTTAAGGCTAGAGGGGGAATCGCTGCCTGTGTGCGAGTGTGTGTGCGTGCAAAGTCCTCACATCGCCGTGCTGGTGGTCTGGCCGAGTGTTGCGCTGCTGGTGGTATGTGTAGCGCGCCTGCCCGTTGCTGTACACATGCACATTGGCTGCAACACACACAAAGCATGCACCGCGTTTCATCATCATCATCAACAATGTCATTAGGTTCAGAGCTTTAAATCTTTACATTTATTTGTTTAAAGACTCAAAGACACTAGGAGGGGAGTAGCATTTGCCAAGAGTGACCTGGGCCACCAAAATGACAGAAATAAAATAAAACATTTTAGCAAATAGCAATCAGTGCAAAAACAATTGCGTCACGTGAGAAATTGAACATATGGTACAAACACGAATCATTGCTAAATAAATAAATAAATAGCCGTAGCGCGTGTCGGCATGTGTCACAGTGTCCCCGTGTATGTATGTTGAACTTCTTTCGCACTGCACGTAGCCAACCGTGCTAATCGGAGGTGTGGATCCCATGAATCCCATGTCCCCATATCTGCGTGTCCCCATATCTGCGTGTCCCCATATCTGCGTGTCCCCGTGACCAGTGTCTCGGTGTCCCCGTATCCCCTGCTCACAGCTGGGGAAGCCGCCCCCAAAGAACATGTTGAAGAGGTCCTCGGGGGAGATGTCGGCCTCAAAATCGCGGGAGTGCTCGTGCGCCGAGCGCCGGCCCCGTGGCGCCGCCGCCTGCTCGTCACCGTACTGATCGTAGCGCCGCCGCTTCTCGGGGTTACTCAGCACCGCGTACGCGTTCCCTATGCCTGTATGGTCACATGATCATCAGAGCCACCACATTGTCATCGTGATCATTGCCGTCATAGCCATGAGCATCGTTATAAAAAATCATGAGCATCATAACAATTGCCGATGACACCGATGGTCACACAGACCCTCTCGTACGTACTTACGCCACACACACACACACAGGGTTCAGTGAGCGACCAAGCATGCAAGTGAACGGACGAGTGAGGGAGGGAGGGAGCGAGCGAGCAAGCTATTAAATGAGTGATTGAGCGATCGAGTGATTGAGTGAGCGGGTGGGTGAGTGAGTGGGTGTTTGAGCAGGTAGGCGAGTGAGTGAGCAGCGAATAAGCGACTAGTGAGCGGGTGAGCATGTGAGCGAGTGGGTGGGTGGGAGTCTCCTCACCCTTGAAGGCCTCGGTGGCACCGGGAGCGTGGTTCTTGTCTGGGTGGAACTTGAGTGCCAACTTGCGGTAAGACTTCTTCAGCTCCTCCTCCTGTGCATCTTTGGCCACGCCCAGGATCTCGTAGTAATCCTTGCAGCGCTTTATCCTTCAGGGGCAAGAGGAGGCGGAGATCACGATGGGAGGGAGGGAGGCGGGGGGGGGATGGGAGGAGAGGGATGGGAGGAGAGGGACCATCTCTGCTGGCACCAGGCACAGTGCCCGTTGCCAGGAACATGTACACTCTGACCTCACGTCACAAGAAAATAAAACCCATTTGGAACTCTCACAGTGAGCAGTGCATCACCCTGAGAGTGACCTGCTGAAGGGGACACTTCATTAATTTTCAGTGACCTCTTTACCAAAATTAAACACATTATTTGAAGCTGCTGCATCGGCAGTGGTGCAAGGGCACAATTAACCAAATATAACTCAACACGTTCATCAGTGACACTGAGTGGCCTTGAAAGGAACAATATACAATCGGCGACGTTTCGGGCAGTGGCCCTTCTTCAAGTGCAGTCTGCACTGTACACCACTGTGTAAAGTGCAGTATCCCAGCTCGTATCCACTCCTCTGGCCTCTCTATTTAGGCTCTTTTTCCAGACTCGGGCTTCTGCACTTTCCCAGACGCCCTGCTGTCACGATGTTTGCAGCATGGCAGTCAAATCGGATGTTTTATTCTCTGGGTTGGAAGTTTGCCAAATAGGTGACAAACCGGAATTCATATGATAGGGTTTTTTTTCTTCCTGTAGCGTGCAGTCATTGACTTATATCAGAACATGAACTCCCAACACTTGAGAACCCGGTTTAGTCACGGGCGGCTGAATCCCAAGTTTGAACCGAGGATCTCAGCGGTGTTGGCCAAGTGCTCTGAACCCTGAGCCAGCCGGCCTCACTAGAATCGCCACGACTGTCTGGAACTCGATTCCCCCAGCCACCTGTGCCGTTGACTCCTTAACCCCTAATCAAGTCCAGGCTCAATACTTTTCTGTATTGCCCTCTGCCTATGACTGCCTGCCTCTCGCTTTCAAATAACTATGCCTGCTCTTTCTATACGGCATATTCATATGGGATAGTATATAAATCCAAACTGTATTTACTCGCACAGAGACCCACAGACTCATATAGAGACCCACGGACTCGCACAGAAACTCACAAATTGTATGTATGCATCTTCTTGGTTCTTTCGGTAAAGTCACGTAGAAGGGAAATAATAAAATAATAACAGACGCTGTCTTTGTGAGACCTGTTCTTCACCTGAGGACGGCTGCTTGCGTTGTGGCCGAAACGTTGTGAAAATAATTTTTTATTTTATTTTATTATTTCCATTCTACGTGACTTTACCGAAAGAACCAAGAAGATGAATCCCTGCAGTCACGAAAGCTTTAAATCGAAATGTATGCATGTTGAATTTATTTCACGTAGCCGACCGTGCGAATGGGAGTGGTGGTGCTGGAGACCATGGCGGGCCCTCACCTCTTCACCGCCTCCACCTGCTCCTGAGTGTAGCTCTTGGCCGTCTCGGTGGAGCCGGCGGGCCCCTTGGCGTCGCCCGCTTCTGATCGGCGGCGCATTTGCGGTGAGCCCGGCGCATCGGCCTGCCCGTTCTGTCCCGCGCTGCTCCCGTTGCGAGAGATTACGTCGATCAGGGCTGTGCGGGAGGGGGGGGAGTGCACGGGGATACATGGGCAACATCAGTCATCAGCGCCGAGCCTTGCCAATTGACCAACCAACCGGCCGGCAGAGGTCGCAACCGGGTACCCGATACCCGTACCCTACCCGATACCCGGCTACCCGTACACGGCTGGGTACGGGTACGGGTACCCGTTTGCGACCCTGGTGCGGCAGGGTACGGGTACGGGTAGACCGTGAGTCACTGGTGAGTAACTGTTTGTCACTCATTTCCCAACATCTTGTCTCTTCTCACAATTCAAGTTCCTAGAATAAAACCCACCCGCGCCTGCAACATGGCTTCATCCTAGAGGTCGCAATCAGGTACCCGATACCCGTACCCTACCCGTACCCGGCCGGGTACGGGTAGGCTACCCGTTTGCGACCCTGGTGCGGCCGGGTACGGGTAAGGAATCAAAACCCGTTTGCGACCTCTGCCGGCCGGTTAATAAGCCGGCCGGCACAAATCCACGCCGAGTTCACGCCGCATGTACTCCTCTACAGCCGATTTGGTTCGCACAACCGATTGCTCAGGTGTAAACCAGGCTGTAAAGAAAGACAACCTTAGTGATATATGCTAACCCTGTAATGACGCGCCGATTGACATAGAGTCTTACACCGACCATACTTAAATACAAGAACACGTGATATCTCGTCACCCGTGACCGATCCACTGCCAGATAAAGGCCTCCTCAAGTCGTTGCAATCTCACCAGGTCACGCGATGCAACGACCCATAAAGCTCATGCACATGAGCTTGCTTAATTGTTTCATCTCCATGGTAGACGCCTTCTCGGGCACGTTCCATCATTTGTCTTGACTACCAGCCATCAGCACTGATCAGCGCCAAGTATAGCCAAGCAATGCAGAAATCAAAACTAGACTTCAACCAGCATTGACTTGACAAATGGCTACACACGAGATGCAAGGTGCTATGAATTGGCAAGGCATTTAAGCAAGCACCATACACACAAAGATTATGACTGCGACCACTATCTGGCTCTTTTTGTATGGGAGTGTTTTGGATGAACGTTGCTTTGTGAGCGATGTTCGTTGGAAACTCGCTGTGTCTCCACCACGACGGTGGGGTGATGATCTGGGTGACGTATACGGCCCGGGCTCGTCTGCAGAAGGGTGATGAGCTACAGCCGTTTCGGTCAGCCAGGGCCCCGGTGCTCATGGCGATGCCCAGGGGCCTTGTCTCCTGGCCTGGTGTGAAGGGATGGCACCCCCCCCCCCCCCCCGAGGATAAAAATAACGCCGGAACACAGTGTTTCGGTATCCTGGCGTCTGGGGTTCCGGTGTCCACACCGCACGGTGTGTGGTAACGGACACGGTGAGAGCATACGTGAGCCCGGTACAAAGGGGAGGCTCCATCGGTTACTCCGGCACTAGTTTCACCGGGCTAGCCACCAGCCACGCGACGCGGCGCTAATGGCCAGCTACAGCCGCCCCCCGGCGCGAGATACATCACAAGCACCAGCCTAATTCGGAGCCTTGGCTGCGATCCAAACACAAGCTTAGCACGTCGGTCCCGACACCACCCCGGAACAAATACTAGCCCTGACGCCAGCTCTATCCCTAATGCCACATCAAACTAAAGTACTAGTCCTGACACCAAACCCCCCTCAAACCCAAAAACAAGCCCTAATATCAGCATGAACCAAAACACTAGCTAGCCCCTATCAAACCAACAGCCCTACCAACAAGCCCTGATAGTCCTTTTAACCCAAACACTAGCCCTGATAAAACCAATATCCCTAACACGGACCCCGACTCAGCCGAGTCCAAGTCACCAGCTGATAAAACAACGCAAGAGGAGCAACAGCAGCATCGCTCCGCTGTGGCGTACAATGACATTACGCCACTTTTATCCAACGTTCATCAGACCCCTGCGAGCGATGTAATGTGCACGCGAAGAAGCCTGCTGTATTCTTTAGCGACGGGCAATGCACGCAAGCCTAATCTGCAACTGGAGCTAAGAAGAGACAGCCTCAGCTTGAGCAGCAAATGCGTGCACAGCATATTGACGCGTACACAGAGGGCTTCGCATACATGAAAGTACACGTGTACACACACAGCTACATATAGAGGGTGCATACAGAGCTGCATATATTCAGCATGCACACATGTACACACACAGCTTCATATACACAGCGTGTATGCATGTATAATACACACACAGCTGTGTATACACAGCAAGTATATGTGTACACACAGCTGAACTTAAGAGGACATAGACAGCATGTACCTATGATGTACTGCATGTATGAGATGTGTATGCTAAGCACGCACACGGACAGTTTAGGATGCTGCCGTAGTTTAATGGTTAGCTCACTGGACTTGCAATCCAGAGGTCGCTGGATCAATCTCCCAGCACAGCAGTTGAAACAATGGTGCAAGTTCTCTAAATTACTCCCAACCCACCCCCCCCACCACCTCTGTCCACCCGGAAGTAGAGACGGGTACGCCAGTTAATGGACTCTGCAGGTCACGTGTGGTGGTGGGGTAAAATGTGGCTACATTCAGTTTTCATTTATTTGGTAAAGCCCTGTGAGCCATTCGGCTCTTGAATCGGGTGCAACCGCAACAAACAAAAAAACAAAAACATGAACAAGAAAACATCTTAAAGTGACTATGCGCAAACAGAAAAATCCAGGAAAAAACAGCAAAATCTTCCAGAAAAAGCACCGTACGTACAACAACGCTGTGTGCAAAAATCCCAGTGGGATGCAAGTCAAACAACAACAACCACAAGACAACTTATATTAAAGTCATACTCCCACCTCTTCCATCACATCTGCTGTGTAAAACTAGCCAAAAATACCCTCTATAGGGATTCTATAGAGCTCCCTCGGTCAGTATTGCAGTGCAGTCGTTGCAGGGATGAAACTTTACCGCTGTTACGAACCGATTCAAATATTCATAAATGGCACTTTAGTGCAATCGACATTCATGCCATTGTCACAGCGGCAAAGTTACGTTTCACAGTCTGCGGCGGTTTCACGGAAGGTGGGCGATGTCACGATGTCATCCCAATAGACTAACTTGCAGGCCATTGTTTTTGTTGATTTCTTTTGGGCGAACTGGACCATGACGCCGGCACGCGATGGGCCCACGACTCCTTCCGAATGACGTCGGGGGATCTTTAACGACTCCTCCGAAGCTGAGCGGTGCGCAATCTCTGCTCAATACGGTACAGCCCGCCGCATTTGAGCCGTGAACCTTGGCAACAAGTGGCGAGCACGCAACCGCTAGGCCACGTCGCTGCCCTAAGTAATATACACCTTCATGCGCACGGTGAACGCAGAGCTTAATTTATATAGCGTGCATCAGAACTGGAGTCAATAATAATTACAATTATAGCACTATCGATGGGGCTCAAATCGCATTCTTACTACAATGCATTAGGAATATTACGAGTACAAAATACTCGACACCAGGTCTGCAATGTGGATGCACGCAACTTCACGTACACATCATGTACGCCGACATCGTGTGCCCATACAGTATAGAGCTTAATGTACACAGAGCACGTACACATACAGCATGAACACGCAGCTTCTGGTACACAGCATGGAATTATACAGCATGTAACAAAACAGCTTCATCCACACGGCAAGTACACATATAGCAGGTACGCATATAACATGGAAATAACTTCGTATACGCAAAGAGATGCATGTTCCACATACAAGACAACGATCCCCCGTATAGCCTTAACAGACTGTGGGGGCAAGTGCTGTTAGCGAGCACTTATGAAGGCCGGAACGGTACACGAGAGGGTGGGTGATCAGCCCCACGCCCGACCACCTTTGTCTCCCTAGTGGCGACGTTTACACACCATACCAGGTAATCGTTTGAGGCTACATATAAGTGGCACATACATATCACGAACTAGCAGTGGTACCTTGCGATCCAGTGTTGTGGAGGCAAGAGTCGGCGGACAACAAACATTCACGAAAAGCTAAAGTCCACAAAGGCTGCGAGGTGGCCACGATGCAAGCAGTAGAGCAACTGCGTTCTTAAATCCCTGTGTGTGAGCTTCTAAGTGTTTTCACCCGATATAGGTGAGAGTACTCCACTTTCTTTCCATATGCAAAGTAACGAGTAAATGGAAACGGTCGAACGTCTGAATTGAGAACCCTCATGAAAAAGTCTTGAGACTCGGCGAGGGCTTTTCTGGTTAAAAGGACATTATACAGGCATTAGCCTGATTGGATTGCGCATGCAGGAACCCTAATGGGGGGCACAAGAGCCGCTCTGTGGTACATGTGTGTTATACTATACACGTATGTACGTATGTTGAACCTCTTTCGCCGCCGTACGTAGCCAACCGTGATAATTAATCGGAGGTGCAGCAGAACATCAAAATATACAGTCAAAATCAAAGTGAGTTCCTGGTCAAATGAGCATTTATTTAGGTCGTGCTCATGTTTCCCGTTTGAAGCCCTGAGCCAGCGATGACAATTCCATATTCCTATGGCGGGGGGCGAGTATAGGATAACCACTTTTCACTTTCCACCCACAAAAGTGGTACATTTTTTATACGCGCAGGAGAAATGACGTTCTGAGTCATCATCACCTGACCGCGGCATTTAACATAAACAGAACGTGGGCACGTACAGGGTAGCACCAGCCACTGACCGATAGGACATATACTGACCAGCAGACAGACACACTCAAAGACGCATGCCTGCACGCATTTATTATCGGGTATCAATACCGTTAAAGAGCCCAGCATATCGACAGAGATCGGTGGAGTCATTTGTTTTACAGAACGATCGGCAGGTTTATTATAACAATATCGACAGGGAGTTCCTCCGGTCGACACTCTAAACGGTGACCATATTTACCTTCACAATGGTCGATATACCGACCGTAACACCGCTAGACTCTACTAATAGGGGTTTTCCCCTTTTTCTGACAACAAAACTGACACCTTTTGCAAGGAATCATGTTTACATTAACCACAATACTTGCAGTCAAATGCAAAAAAACAATACTCTGATAATTTATGCATTAAATTTCGATTTAAAGCGTTCGTGACTGCAGGAATTCATCTTCTTGTTTTTTTCGGTAAAGTCACGTAGAAGGGAAGTAATAAAATAATAAAAATAAAACATAATAAAACAATTCTCACTTTTATTATGTTTTATTTTTATTATTTTATTACTTCCCTTCTACGTGACTTTACCGAAAAAACCAAGAAGATGAATTTATGCATTGTCCTTTAAACTGGTTGGTCCACACCAGAGACAGCTTCCATTAGAGCCTAGTCTCATATGATGTTCGACCAGATGACGCCAAGTATTGTTTTTTGTTTGCATTTGACTGCAAGTATTGTGGTTAATGTAAACATGATTCCTTGCAAAAGGTGTCAGTTTTGTTGCCAGAACAAAGGGGGAAAAACCCTATTAGTATATTTTGGTACTGGCAAAGGAGGTCCCATGATGTAACCGCTAGACTCATCAACATGTCAATAGACATCATGACGAGTATCAGACCGTAAAGGAAACCGCTGTAGTTATGCGTTCCTTCAACGGAGGAATATCAAAACTACACCAACTCTCTCCCGAAGTCCTCTCCGTCGTGGCTACCAGATTTTGCTCGACATTGACATTTTAGCTATTGGACACCAAGGGTGGCACAGTCGGGTTTTTTACAATCGGGTTTAATTGTCTTTTTATATTAAACCCGATCATCTGAGATTGGGAGAAATCCGGTTTAATTGGTTCTAATTGCAGAAGCGCACTTCGCCAACTTCTCAACGATGGGCTTCATCCATTCCAAGCGAAGGAACTCACTGGCGCCCACGATTGTGGAGGAGAAGCTCGTGTTCAAGACCAACCTGCCCGCCGCATTCTACGACTACCCCGTGCCCGACGCCCCCCCCCCCCCCCCCGAGTACGATAGCAGCACCGACGAGGAAGCAGCCTAAGCCTTGGATCAGAGTTTAGTATTCATTAAACCAGGTTTTAATTCCCCGAAATCGGGTTTAATTGTATTAAAGAAAAAAACCCGATGCCTGCCGCTGGAAAAATCGGGTTTTTTCCACCCATGTTGGACACAAGCATAGAAACCAGTATCGTACCGACCGGATGAAACTCCGACTATAATATCGGAAACCACTTAACCGATATAGAAGTTTACACTCCACGTACCGACAGCTCCGTTGACGCATTCAGTCGGTGGTCATATCGGCCCTAACAGCGGCACACGCTCGCTCACCCGCTAGACAACAACCGGAACCCCGACTGATGCACAACACCGACAGTTTGATCAGCAACACACACATACACGGTCGGTCCCCGGTTGACACGCTGGCCCCAACAAACAAACCATCAATCCCGGTGGACACAAGTGGCGTGTAGCAGCAATACCAAGAGGCACTGAACCTGCCAGGATGACACCGACCCGGAATCACACCGCCCATCTGGTACAACACCGACCGGTGGTAGACACACTGACCGAGAAACATACCGACAGGCAGACTGCCCAGTGTACAAACTGACCGTCAGGCATGCCGAGGAACCGGTAGGACACCGACTCACAAACACGACCGCCATAACCAGTCACGGGCAGTACGAACCCGCCCTGCCTCGCTAGGCCCGAGTGCGGGCCAACGACGCCGCTCGGATAGTTTCCCTGCCGGGCGCGACGAGGGTGAAGCCGCCCGGGTGGCTCAGCCTGAGACGCGGCGAGCGCTAGGCCCGATTCGCGGCGCGAGCGGACGCGCGACACGGACGCAGCGGCGGCCGCCACCTTTGGCCTTGTCGGTGGGGAAGAGCTTCTCGGCCTTTTGCAGGAACTTGAGCGCCTTGTCGCGCTCTCCAGCGCGCAGCGAGCGCTCGGCGATATCCACGCAGCGCGCCGCCTCGTCCCGATTGCCGTCCATCTTCCCGCAGCGTCACGTACCCGCAGCGCGCATGCGCGACACGAGCCCCCACCTCTCTCCCCCCCCAGCAGATCACGCGAGTCACGTGACTCCCTCCCCCAACGCCCCCCCCCCTTCCGCCCCCCCCTTCCGCCGCCCCCCCCCTTCCGCCTCCCCCTTCCGCCTCCCCCCCGCTACCCCATCCTCCCCCCTACCTTCCCCCACCACCGCCCCCCACCCCCACCACCGCCTCCCCCCCCACCTCCCCCCACCACCGCCTTCCCCCCCACCTCCCCCCACCACCGCCTCCCCCCACCACCGCCTTCCCCCTCACCGCCTTCCCCCCCACCTCCCCCCACCACCGCCTCCCACCCCCCACCACCGCCTCCCACCCCCCACCACCGCCTCCTCCCACCACAACGGTGGCGAGATGTTAACTACCTCGCCTGGTATGCAGGTAGTGGGTTCGATCCCGACCTTGACGCCTGCTGTATATTTGAAGTTTGCAGTGTCTCTCTCCCCGTGTTCGCGTGGATTTCCCCCTCCACACTTAGAATCAATACGCGCTTAAAGTATTGAGCTGCTATAATTTTACACATACGCCACTTTGGTGAGTTTGTATTTGTGGCCAGGTTTCTTCTGAAAAAGATAGCCGAGTGGGCCTTATCTGGTAAAATTAAAGTTCCGTGAAATGGTTCGCTAAACCGTGGTGGATACGAATTCAATCACCAGACAATCCGCCTTCTTCACACAACTGTCCCTCCACATGTAAACTTGTGTTTTTTTAAAATCCTTTCTATTAAGTTCGCTTGCTTGCTTACGACCGTGCAAATCATTCGGTCGTTTTTTAACCCACTTCCCGTGATCCAATCGAGCTGACATTTTCCACACAGACTCGTTGTGCGTGACAATTAATGTTCGTGAAAAATTTTTCCCAAAATTTTACACTTTTTAGGACAGAAATATTATATTTAATTACCAATTGCTTAATGGTGCAATGCAATCATCTGACCCATAGGTGGCAGCCATCTCAAGCCAGAGGACGAGAGGACTCTAGCCGCCACGCATATAAAGGATTTATAGTGAAAACCTTTGTTTTTACGGGTTATACTTGTTACACATCCCACCGGCTACATAGATTTGTGGGTGGCAACATTATTTCAGAGGCATTGACTTGACACACGGTGCGTGAAGCTTCCAAAATTGCTGGACTGCAAAGTGGCCATGAGATGGCAGTACAGCAAGACTGTCAACACGCCTGTGCGAGTGTGATTATACAGGTGGGAACAACAGGTTCCACACTGCCCACCAGGGATTACTTGTCTGTCTGTCGTGCATATTTGTCTGTCGTGCACGAATGCGCTGTCCAACCAAGTTCCTACCTGCCCACTCCGAAGGAACGCGTTTCCCTTGTGTGGGTGGGCTTTGCCCCCATATGCTGCAGTGTACTCATCAAGTGTCCTGCCACACGTGAAACACTGAAATAAGATTGTGCAAATAGACAAAACATGACTCTCCTAAAAGTCAGTTTACCACGTAGGTTTTCCCGACCAATCGTATCCATAATAAAGTTGGTTTTGGGTTAGATCGCGTAAATATAAAAGTCGATAAAACCGCCACCACCCGAAACAGCCAATTAGCAAGGTTTGTCACGCAAACAAACCTGGCAATTAGTAACTAGTCCAGCACACCGCGTGTGTTGGAGAGTAACCCTACAAGTGATTGAACACGCATCGATCCTCTTCATTAGTGTTCAGACGCCAAGTGAGGCTCTTGAAAAGGTAAATGACGTTGTTACCATAGTTGCATGTTAACACGCGCGCACACACAAAGCACGCCGAGCCCAACACACGCACGCACGCACACACAGGCAACTTTATCACACAGTTTTATTGCTTGCATTCTGACCTCCGCGGAGAGAGGGGGGCAACAACAGGCAGACCCGCGGTGGATGACACCGCCCAGCCCGATCCGGCCCGACCCCCACGAACTCAAGACGAAGGCTCCAGGCTCTCGCATGCAGCCATGGGGCCATGAGCACCAAACGACCAGAGCAGGGGACCTAAGTGGACTCCAGCATGAATACTCTTGCAGTATTACACCGCACGCAACACACTCTCGGCCACGCAAACGCCACGGGCGAGCTCCGTGCCGTCCAACAGATGTTTCACAGAGCAGCGGTTTAATATAAAGACTGCTTCGTTCAATAATGGTGATGCGACCAACTGCTTGTCTTTACCCGAACACTACCCATTCTCATGGTCCCCCAGTTATGGGAAAACCCAATACCACGCCTCGTCAGTCAGTGAACCAAATAATTGGCTGCGCAGGTATTATTTACGTAAGCGTTTTCACTACAACACTCATTCACTCCCGATGACCCACCCGGCTCGCAATTCCACGCGTAGCATCGCCAGCGCAAGTCCTTTGTAGACAAAGCAAACATTTCAACCCAACCGTTTCAACCTAAAACTTATGTTTTTATGAAGTCAACTGCGTGAGATGGGTTATAATTTGTAGAAAGGGTCTGGCCTTAGATCAAGTTGTGGTTTCACACAAACGGTGTATTCACAATGGTGGCACAAACACCGGCATGTTTCCCGTTATTTTTTCTTAACACGACTTTGCGGTCGCGCTCAGCCGAGGTGCCGACGAGACTGGATACAAAGGGGCTCCCAAGGATCAAGGTGGGATGGCCCATGTGGGTGGTGGATGTGCGAGTGTCCACGTGATCCGATCATCAACATAAAACACCTCGTGGATATTTCACCCGGTCACTTCAATCCGTGCAAGGGTAAAACATTCACGTCAGGTGCCCTCGTGCATTGGGGCCAGTGACACCTGCAGGGCCAGCACCAATGTGCCTGGGCAGAGGTGTTTCGGGGTCATAAGGATTCATCCATTACCGTTGATTATTACACTCGCGAAACCCGCATGGAATCGTGCGTGAAGGAATGAATTATGTATCATTCATGCAAAATACATGCCAAAGAGCGAATGGGACGAGTTGAGATGGAACGAGGCAGCCAGTACAACGGAGGACTTGACAATGCAAACAAAGCAGTACGAACAAGACGGACAATACGCACACTTCAAACCAGTACAGATGAGACAAAAAAGAATCAGTTCTTGAATTTAATACTGTTTCCAAATCGTGAAAAATCGCTGAGGGTGGTATCGAATCATTACATGCTCAATGGATGTCATCACACGTCCTCCCTAAATATTCTCACCCCACCGCAAGCCCACGCATGGCAATGGAAACTGCAGCAAGGCCACAGCCTCTACGCATATGCAAAACGCATCAGCATTTCCAGATGCACCATCATTGTTTTACATACACATGGAGGCTGTTGCTTTAAACATGTCGGGTGTTATTTGAAAGCTACGGTTTTCCGGCCTGCACTTATTCCATTACGATTGTGTTTCCCCATAATTTACGACAGATTGGACCATCTTTTAGCAACGAGTTGAAACGACTCCCATTAACACAAGATAAAGACTTCGGAGTGAAACAATTTTGACTAGTTATGTATACATTTGAAAACTAGTTCCTTTCAGTTGGGCCGTGATTAACTAAATGTGAGAGTTTCACAGTTCTATAGGACCAGCTTGGGAAGTAATCAAACCCAATGATCGGAGGTTGGCCTCGCAGAAGAGGGTTCATTTTTCTCAAATGGGATCATTCATCTCCAAGGTTTAAGGATATCACCTGATTGACATTAGTTGCCCTAAACCGGTTTGATTGAAACGTTGAACCAAAAATTCGGTAACACCAAACTGGTTTTAAGCCAAAGATTGTCAAATCGGTTTCACCAAAGTGGATTTACAAGTGTAGTCAATTGTTGCACTAAACCGGTTTACTGTCCTTCGTGCAAACAGAGCTCTCGTGTTGCACAACGCCAAGCCCACTGGCGTGAAGACCGACGCTTCTCAACGCATGCAGCTCAAGGTAAATTCCAGTCCACGGTCACAAACCAGTGGCCAGTGCACATACATCACCCTAAACATCAAACAGCCCACAATACGAGCCGAAGCTCGTCTCGAGCAAGATACACACCGAGACGGTGTCTCTTGGGCTGCCCAACACGGGTCTAAAGCGGACTAGCTCAGTGGTTAGCTAGCAGAGCAGTTTGGTTTCTGGGTTGTGTAATTTTCTTGTTCTCTTTTAAAGCAAAATTACATTAATGAATTGCATGCAGCATGCAACAAAAAATTTCACTTGGGGTAATGGGGTGGAAAAACATTGCTATTTTGACAGATAAAAAAGCACAAATATTGATGAACAATTAGTTTACCAATTCTCTTTCATGGACCATAGAGAAATGGGTAGATTTAGCCATCTCGAGTGGTGCGATAATCCTGTTCTGGCCAATGTACCTATCACCACGGCAAATGATTGAACCTGCCCATGGTAAAAGTGGTCCTGGAACCAATAAAGTGGAGAAGTGAACAGAGGGTCCTCTGGTGACAGACTGAAGGTGGGGGATTGAGTAGGGATCGTATGCGGGTTTCGTACTTGTGGCTAGTTGGTTCAGTTAATGGGCCATCATTTGGTATCCATCATGCCAACTTAGCTCAATAACGAGCAATCGTGGGCAAAGGCCCACCCACGGCAGTCAGTGATGGCAGGGTTGTTGCTGTTGCTATGTAAGGTTTTAATAAAAATTGAAGATTACGAGTAACCTGGCAGGGCCTGCGACGAGCACGCTTCCTCCGTCGGTGTAAGGCTAGAATTTGGTTGGCTAGTGTGTTCTGCCCACATCCTGTGTGCATCTTACACAAAAGCCCTTTTCAGAGATTGCCATTTCTGGTTGTTAACGTTACATGAACACTCCTGTCCAACTATGCAATCACGCGGCACGTGCAGTTATAAGGTTTATTTGTTCCCATTGGTCACCGCAGTCGAGCGTGAACACACATGCGAGGCTTAAAACAAGAGTAATTTGGGGTTGCAGCTACCCCAGTCGAGACCACACGCACGAGTCTGCATTTGTGGCCCGAGCGTGGCCAGTAGGCCAGTAGCGCATGACCGAGGTGACTCGCAGACCAGTCTAGCAGCAAGAGCCTCGGGTAGTTCCTCCGACCAAAGACACCTTCAAGTACTCTCAGCAGCGGCGGCCAAGGCAGCTCAAAGCATCACGAAAACGTGCAGAGGGAGCGCGAGGCCGAAACCACTTGAACTTCAGTGCTTGGGACGGAAATAAATTGTATTTCTTCATTTGTGATACAAACCTCGAAGGCCCCGCGTCGTCATCATCATCATCTCCCACAACCAATGACACTGGGAACAAGATGCAGGGCCGTGCCACTGGTGACTTCTTGGTGGTTAAAAACCCTGGGGGCGACTGGTTCGTGGGGAAGGTCTCGCTGCTTCTGGGTCAGTGTGCGGTGGATAGCACCATGAAGGCTCACGGGGATCTCCCTACCATCAGCTCTGCACAGCACAGGTGCCGTCACCACCATCACCCACAACCAGATCCAGGAGATCGCGGTGGACGTGTGACTTCTCACAGGTGTCACATGACCTCCGTTCTGTCGTGCAGGGCTGAGGGCAAGGCGTTAGCCCTGCCAGAGTAACCGTACCACTCAAACCGAGACGGCTACTTCGGGTAATTTATCTCTCCCCTCTCTCTCATCCGGTGGGGTCTACTACAGTGGAGGGGTCTGCGGTGGTGCGGGCACCCACCGAGGGAGCGGGGCGGTGTCGTGCAAGCGAAAAGCGGCCTTAAGACTTAAACGCAAAGGGGGACAGGGGCCGAAACTTGGATGACTAAGCCGAGCTGCAGTTTGAATCGCATCAAAATACTTTGGTTGCGGCAAGGAGGCCGCGATTGAGGGGGGCGGATGGGTGGGGGGCGGGCGGGGGAGACATGGTCGCAGGCCACCTTGCTCTGATACAAACTTCCACAGCAGATCTCACAGTAAAACAATTAAAAAGCGTACGTATTTAGCCTTTAACATTATCTTTGACCTCTGAAATAGAGGCAAAAACGTTTTGAAGCCTGAAGACAGCTTCATCCCAGCCCTGTTAATCAATAAAAATAGACATTCAGCAGAGAGAACGAATACAAACAAAATATAGAATGTTAGAGAGAGAATCAATCAAGTGTGAATGTATGTATTTCTCTGCAACCTCCAGAACTCCTTCCCACACTTCAGCAGTAGTCACAAGCACAAGTGGATTCCTAACAGCGTCTGCACCTATTTTGTTCATGCGGAATACCGATGGGTGGTAGCATTTGCGTGTTTTCCAAACGAACGGACTGCATTGAAATTGATCGTTCCGTACGAACAACGTCGAAGTAAAGTGCTTCAAAAGGACTTCACAACAACGTCGTTAGCATGTAGCCTGCCGTCGTGTGGATCGTAAAAAGGCGTACTGCCGTGTTCGACTGACTGAAGTGTGGGCGGGGAGCGTCGGCGATCGTCGTTAAGATGAGGTTGACGCTTATAAAACAAGAGCGGTCCCGCGAGGGGACGGTGAGACAAGGGTTGAGAGCTCCACTGAAAACGGTTTGCGACGCGGACGGAGGCCCTTGCCCTGCAGGAAGAGCTTCTGGCGCCATTACAGGAAGTAGTCGGGGGTGCGGCGAGTGACGTGAGGTTCCCCTCGCCGAGGGGCTGGGTCAAACTGCAGGCTGTGAGGGGGGGGGAGGCGGACACCAGGCAAACATCAAAACATTCTCACCCACTCCACCTAGTCTCTCTCGCAAGTGCCGCTCAACCAACCGCACACTCTCGCCGTGATAGCATCGTCGCTTTGTGCACTTCAGCCGGTTACGTGGTTGGGATAAGTACATTTCTGTTATTAATGCACATCACATTCATCATTAATTTAAGTAAAATACCATTATTATGAATATTAATGACGTCGGGAGCAATATTTAGAATCGCTTATACTTTTTGCTAAAAAACATTTTTAGAATTGCGCAAGCGGTCTTGTACAAGGGTCCCCAGTTATTAAAATCTTGCCACACACGTACCCCATTATTTTGCGGGTTACAAGACGCAAGCTTTTGATCCCTGTGCATGCAACCTGTGTACGAGTAACCTGTGTGTGCGCGCGTAACCTGTGTGTGCGCGAGTAACCTGTGTGCGTGTGCGTAACCTGTGTGTGCGCGCGTAACCTGTGTGTGCGCGAGTAACCTGTGTGCGTGTGCGTAACCTGTGTGCGCGAGTAACCTGTGTGTGCGCGAGTAACCTGTGTGCGTGTGCGTAACCTGTGTGCGCGAGTAACCTGTGTGTGCGCGAGTAACCTGTGTGTGCGCGCGTAACCTGTGTGCGTGTGCGTAACCTGTGTGCGCGAGTAACCTGTGTGCGTGTGCGTAACCTGTGTGCGTGTGCGTAACCTGTGTGTGCGCGCGTAACCTGTGTGTGCGCGAGTAACCTGTGTGCGTGTGCGTAACCTGTGTGCGCGAGTAACCTGTGTGTGCGCGAGTAACCTGTGTGTGCGCGCGTAACCTGTGTGCGTGTGCGTAACCTGTGTGCGTGTGCGTAACCTGTGTGCGTGTGCGTAACCTGTGTGCGTGTGCGTAACCTGTGTGTGCGTGTGCGTAACCTGTGTGTGCGTGTGCGTAACCTGTGTGCGTGTGCGTAACCTGTGTGCGCGCGTAACCTGTGTGCGTGTGCGTAACCTGTGTGTGCGCGTGTAACCTGTGTGCGTGTGCGTAACCTGTGTGTGCGCGTGTAACCTGTGTGCGTGTGCGCAACGACTCACAAAGAGTACTTGAGAGTGTCATCGAGCTCCATGATGGCCGCCTGATTGCCGCAGCGGTAGCAGTAGTTGGGCGCGCTGAAGATGGTAACAACGTTGCGATCGTGGCACCAGTTGTAACCCTGTGGAGCAAAGCGCACGCCATCACCGAGCGAGCAGCGGAGGATATGCACGTGGTCTGTAATCCAGCAACGCGGATTGGTGGATCGTGTAAATGTTCCGAATATACATTCCCGCGGGCATCGAGGTGCCATGCAGAAGGTAGTACACACACAAGTGGGGACTAATTCTCCATATTTTTTCATCGGTGGGTTTTCACCCACAAGTATAAACACTCGTGATTATTTGGCCGAAAACATCATAAAAGTAAAATCGAGTGTAGCAGAACAAAAAGAGTCCTTGGGCAATGTGGCTCTCTTGGATAAATAAAAAAAATGCACGGGTAAGGGTGCCGTGATATGTTGCGTGATGCGTTATATCAAGATTTCTCAATGACATGGCGTCTCCTTGCACAATACGGCGATTGCTGCTTATTGTCAGTGTCCCCTATTGTACTCTTTATTGTGTTGCTTTTTTGCTTTGTACAAATAAACCATGCTTAAACAGATCTTTAACCGCAGTTCACTTTATGCTCATCTGTAATAGCTTTGTTTTGGATGACCCCAGGAAAATATGTAACCGATTGAGGTCACGACCCAACATTGCGTACATTCTAGCTATTGCCGTGTAGATTGCCGCTATTGCCAAACCTGCTGCAGGGTTCACGTTTACGACATCACTTCTGAGCTGTTCCCACAAAAACATGCCCGTCGCGTGCATCGGATGACGTCACTTTTGTTGCCATGAACACAACTTAAATGATTACGCACGTTTATGAACCATGAAAATTTTAAACTCCAAACAATGATCTGAAATTGTCCATAACAAAGCATGTGAATGTTTAAAAATCAGAAAGTCATCCTTAACTTCTACATGGACAGACCCACTGTTTTGTCTGTATATTGGTTTTCAACCTACGAGATTCGGCACGCCACCGCCCCCCAAAAGCCTTTTATCATCAAGGCTGCGGCCAAGATACCGTGCAGGGGAAATATCAAACGTATACAGCGATCGTCAGTGCCACATTATGACAACACGCTAAACACAACACAAAATAAATGCATAACTATCACCGCGTGACTAGGAGGCATGGACATGTAATCTCTCTCTCTGTATTGTGGGCTAAGTAAAATGGGCAAGGGGGTGGGGGGGGTTAGGCACTGGGGGGGGCTGCCACACCAAAATGGTTGATGACCATTTTAAAATATTAGATAAATTGGAACTGGTCAAACTTCCCAATGTAGCAGGACCCTCCTGATCGTGAGTCTTGAGTCTCGGCGTGGCTGTACAGGATCAACAAAGGCATGGCAAGGGGTGGGGTAGTGGGCGAAGGAGGGAGGCACGGGCACAGCAAACGGGTAGTGACCTCCATGACGAGCTGGTGGGCACGTGACACAAGTGTCAGCCCGTTGCTGTGGTTGAACGTTTCGGAGATGTCCTGGCCGAATGTGTAGCCGGCACCGCGTGGGGAGATGCCCCAGCCTCCACGGTCGTCAGGGTCCGACCACAGCAGGTCACACATGGGGCCCTACGCGACATACACACACAACGATCAACATTCATACTTACACAACATACAACAGTCAAGAACTATGCACCCAACATAGATACAACATACAACGTTCAACATTTTACACACAAAATATACAATATATGCAATAAACACGACACACATCATGCAGGCAAACACAATGTTCAACATTCACACAAAGACATATTTCCTCCCGTATAGTTTTTGGCAGACTATTGGGGCAAATCCTTTTAGCGAGCACTTATAAAGGCCAGCACGGCACACAAAGGGGTGGGTGACCACGACCACACACGGCCACCTTTGTTTACCCAGTGATGATCTTTACACAGCACACGAGGTACTTGTATTTAAAGCTGAGTCGACCTAGGGGAGACCCATGACAGGTTCACATTTTCTTCACTTTTGTTGGTAATGAACGGGAATCGTACTTGGGTCGCTGGTTTCGTAGCAGTGCGTCAACCACTACACTACCGCTCGAGTGTAAACCAGTCACATGCACACATTATAGACACGCCACACATGCACTCCACACGCATGTGCAGCCCACATAGCATAACCTGTGGTTTAACATTCTCCACCTAATTTGAGTAATCATAGCTCATTTTAAGTCTGCAAGCCTCTTAAATCATAAACAAAGGATTAAGGAATATTAAAATGTTTCTTTCTTCTTCTATGCAGGCTATGTTGGCCCGAATGGAGGCCAATTCCAAGTAGTAGAAGCTCAGGTGGCCAAGGAGCACAGTGAGCGGCTCGCAATCGCAAGTTCAAATCCTGGTTGGGGGTTGACTCAGTCCACATCGTCCCTTCCAGGGTCAACAATCAGAATATTTATTCACACTGGAGGAATCCTGAGCTACAAATCTCTTTCACAGATGAGAATAACGCAAGTGCCACTTTGATGTGGTTGCCATGTGAACGTACTTGCTCTCATCATAGGACTGTGGAAGTTTCGCCACAGGCTCAGCGGCTCTTCAAGAGGATAGGAGGACCAATGACCTCAATACTTGAAATATCGCTTTGGCAATGCCTTGCTGAAAGCGAGCCCAGATGAGGCTTTATAGAATAAACTATTTTTTTTTGCATTTCACCAGGTGAGGTCCACCGAGTTGATCATTTGCTTTTTACCCTTTCATCTGGCAACAAAACTGACACCTTTTTTACAAGGAGTCATGTTTGCATAGACCACAATACCTGCAGTCATAATGCAAACAAAAAACATAACTCTGATAATGTATGCACTGTCCTTGAAGTTGATTGGTCCACAACAGAGACAGCTTTCCTTAGAGCCTAGTGTCACATGGTGTTGGACCAGAAGACGCCAAAAGGCGCAAAAGGTGTCAGTTTTGTTGCCAGATGAAAGGGTAAAAAAACAATTACACATTTTTTACTGGCAAATGAGGTTCCAAATGGTGTCCACCGAGTTGTTTAGCTCTATTTCAGAAGCAACCTGGCCACAAATGTTAACTCAAACACATCAACGGAATATGGTGTGACGCAGAATCCCATGGCAGGCTGGTCGGCCAGAGGGGGGACAAAGAGCCGGCAGCAGTCACCACTTTTGACTTTATCCAAGTTTCTCGTGAAGGGGGATGGTGGGGGGGGTATCCGTACCTCATGAGGGACCTCTTGTAGACGGTCGAGAGCTCGGATGTGGTCCAGCGTGTCGATGGAGGGGGAGAGGCCTCCGTGCAGGCAGAAAATCTACACGGCACACGTGCGCCACCACACACCATCGTCAACCAATTCCACCGGGCGGCGCATCCTGGCAGTGCTAACTCTCTCCTTCGCAGAGGAATTGTTGTGCTTGTGAGAATCAATCAGTGAGGAGTGCAGGCTGCAGCATGGATACCATGCAGGAGAAATTTCAAATGTGCGCGGGCCACATCAGTGTGGTGTTACGGCCAAAAACACACTTAATACACGACATGAAACAAATACCTATCACCGCACTCGAGGTGCAGACTTGTGATCTCTCTGTATTGTGGCCTTGTAGCCTTATGCGGGGGATGGGGGGGGGGCATGCGGGGGATGGGGGGGGGGCATGCGGGGGAGAGTGCAGGGACCAGTCTTCATTGGCAAGGGACACCATACCAAAAAGGATGGGGGGGGGGACCACCGATTAAATATTTATGCAAATTTTTTCCAATGTTACCTTTGCGACAAATGGGACAAAAGACAGGTGACGCAAAGCAAGCAGAACAATGAGAGGTTACACACAAGACCAAACCATGACCTCGAACCATAACAATTCATCTTATAGCACACGGGCAAGAATTGTTAGAAAGATAATCAACGCAGTCAACAAAACCCAGTGCCAATTTCCACTGAGAGAGAACGCCCCTACCACCCTCCTACTGCCCCCCCCACCCGCCATGTGAGATCCAGCAAGGGCCAGTCTCTATATCCGGACCCCTGCTGCACACGTTGAGCCCACCGGAGCAGAACAGCAGCGCCGGCTACACCGGAGGCGTGCAAGTGAGCTCTCACGTTCACATGATCTCAACTCAATTACGATTGCCCAACATCCGATCTGGCGCCACACACAGACACCCAGAGCGAGCGCTGCTGGCCGTCCATTGCCGCACACAGCCGTGCCTTTCATGGTTGTGGTTTTTTCTTCTTCTCTTTTGAGAGTCGGTGAAAATAACGTTTAAAATTCGAAAATAAATCCAAACGGTCGGACGATGGGGCTGGCCACACAGCGCCTAGCATTACCGACTGCGTTCTAACAGGGAAGTGATAACATGAGGCTGAAGTTTTAGGGAATGAACCGACTTAAGGTTTCTGTTTGTGTGCGACTGCCAATCAATGGAGGTCAGTACAGAGAATATTTTTTGTTGAAGTAAAGCTTTAAAATATAACACGCATTAAGCAACTCACACCACATCTCAAACACTTAAAAGGGCACACACCCCCCCCCCCCCCAAGGAGCAGCTGTCCCTGTGCGGCACAATGTCTACTTGGCATCTGGTCTGCAACCGGATTATTCCTCTACCAGTGGGGGGAGGGTGCCAGGCGATGACTGCCATATATAATCTCAATGGAGTCATTTTTAATGAGTACACGCAAAACTCTGTAATTTGTTTGATTTCCTATTAAGACTATAAAAAAGTGCACAATTATGTGAGGCAGCAAGACACACTGCTAAATTCTGCACTGCCCAGTGGCACTTAGCTGGCGCTGATCAAAGGCATACACAACAGCAAGAAATGAAAACGTATTTCTTTAGAACTACTTTAGCGTTCAGTTTGTCGTCCTTACCCGGCACCTCCGATTAGCACGGTTGGCAAAGCACGGTGCGAAAGAAGTTCAACATCGTACCAACTTCAAAATCGGCACCACGCTCGCACCTGTCTGTCGACGAGTGCCGTGAGGGGGAGGAAGTCGAAGAGGTCGGTGAAGTACTTCCACACGTTGGCGTTGCCGTACTTGCGCAGGCACTCGTCGTAGAAGCCGTAGACCTGGGTGATCTGTCGTGACTCGTGGTTCCCGCGCAGGATCGTGATGCGTTCGCGATAGCGCACCTGCCAGGCAGGGGCGCGCGCAAACGCCGCGTCACACTCGGCGCATACTCAATACACACTCGTGGCAACCCAAGTTGTAAGCGTTGCGCGTTTGTAAATGTCATTTATCACCGCTAAAACGAACGTGTTCCTCACACTTGCGCCATTTAACTATTTTTACTTTTTATTTTACCAGGTAAGGCTCAATGAGCTACGTAGCTCTTATTCAGAAGCGACTGACCGCAAATGATGGCTCAAAGAAATGGCTTATCATGTTGACGTTTATAGGATGCATACATAGCAGTCAAAAAAAATCCACACCACCACGGGGAGAACATCCAAACTCCGAATATACAGTAGGCGACAGGGTGGGGATTGAACCCATGACCCTCCTGTATACCAGACGAGGTCGTTAATATTAACAGTCAGTACTCTTTGCCTATAAACACGGTGACGCACTGCATGTCGACACCAATCCAGTGCTTGCTTGTGCTGAATCAATGCTGCTGGGATTATTTACCTCCAGAAGGCCATGTGTGAAAGGTTATATTTGCCTGTTTCTAAATGTAACTTACTCACCGCTGCGAAGAGAACGTGGTTGTCACACTCGTGCCATGAGTAAAAAGTCAGAGTGATTTCCGGCTCGCATGACATATATTGAGGTGCTGCTCAACGCTGAGCCAGTGGTGGAAATTCCACGTTCCTATGGTGGGGGGCGAGTCTATCGATAGGGCAACCAACGTTAACTTCCCAATTAGGCTCCCGCCTGGTTAATGGTCATGGAACTGACGGCAAAACTAAAACAAATTCACAGTCCATCAGTCACACACGGCTTCAAGGAGTGCATAACTTAAGCACCATTGTTTCACAAGCAAACTCCATTTAGGGCCATCGTGCTATTGACGAATGTGTAGAGTATGTCTTGTGTGCTTGTGCAACACTGACAAAGCAACATCACCAAAAATACTTGGTTTGACACAGGTTGAAAATTCACGTTTCGAGTTTACGAATTTCATTTAACCAGTGCAAGAACTCATGGGACAGGAGGAATAATGGGGACAAGACTAAAGACAAATGTCGTCTCATTGAAAGAGTGACCCTGGGTCAGGAAATCAACGAGTGGCCTCTGCTCCCAACTAAGGTGTGCCGCGGTGGCGAGATGTTAACTACCTCGCCTGGTATAAAGGAGGTCGCGAGTTCGATCCCGACCTTGATATCCGTATATTTGGAGTTTGCATATTCTCCCCGTGGTCGCGTAGATTTTTCCTCCAGATCCTCCGGGTTTTCCCTCCACATTTTAGAAACATGCGTTTAGAGTATTTGGCTGCAATACATGTCCGCACGATAAACCACTTCATTGGGCTATCGTTTGTGATAGCCAGGTCGCTCCTTAAAGAGCTATATAGTACAAGTAAAATAAAAATAGTTTATATAGTTTGTCTCCCCATCTTTACCTTGAGTGCAACGAGCAGCGACACAGTCTCCACCGAGTAGTATCCCCGGTCCACGTAGTCGCCCATGAAGAGGTAGTTGGTGTCCGGGGACTTCCCGCCGATGTTGAAGAGCTCGATGAGGTCATGGAACTGGCCGTGGACGTCCCCGCACACAGTGACGGGGCAACGCACCTCCTGCACATTCGACTCCTTCGTCAGGATCTCCTTGGCCTGAGAGAGAGTGGAGGGGGGCGAGATGGGGACGAGAGGGTGGGAGGGGGGCCTGACGGTGAGCGAGATTCGCCGGCAACGCAGGGCACCATCAGCACCTCTCGCTCATTTACTCAAATACGAAAACATATAAATATGCTCGCTCACACCATTGCTGGCGTAAGAGGGCCTCCAGTAGAGAGTACTAGAGAGCCCCTTTAGAGAATATTTAGCCATCCGGACCAAGCGTCCACCCTATATCGTCCGATTTTACTGTATCCACATTTTGCCGCACCACATGCAACATGTCAATCAACTGGGTGGTTTCCTAAACAAACAAATTACAATAAAAATGTATAAATTATTGAAATGCTGAACACTCAGATGCGGTCGACAAATTTTCTTTGATTTTGGGCTATTAGTGGATCGTGGCTTGCCGGGCTACAGAACTCAGCAGGTATGTTGGATTTTTTTACGCATTTGCCGAGCATACGCGATGGTTCCTACATGTTGAGTGGCCAGAAACACACGCAGCGCGATCAGAGTTAAAATAGACAAGTGTTAACCTTTCTTGAATTGAGCAAAGATAAAAAGATTTTGGGAAAATAAAAAAAGGGGGAGAGGGGGAAATAGACGAGGGGAGGAATTCCAGACTGCAGCAATGCAGAGAAAGAAGCAGAAAGAGAAGCGATGTAACTTGCAGTTTGGTGAGTGGATGAGTATGTATATTGAACTTCTTTTTCACCATACGTAGCCAAACATGCGAATTGAAGGTGCAATGAGTGTGGTATGTATAGTATAAAGGTTCAACACAGCGCAGGCAGTACTAAAAATGGATCAATGCAAGCATGTGGATGGAACATGTACTCTTAATAACAATGCTATACACGTCCGCTCATTCTTTTGGCCGGTACCATTCCAACCGTTATATATAACTCAAAGCCAGTAGTGTCCAATCAAATGTCCATGACAGGAGGACGAGATGCACAACAGATACTGCTGCTGCTATGATACGGCCATGATGGAATTATTTAAATGCCGGCTTGTTCTGTTCTGTGTTCTACGGGTTATTTCGTATCACCATGGGCTCCTGCCTCTTCCATCTAAATCACAACTGCCAACTCCATATAACTTTAATCGCAATTGTATTTCGCACGTATCATCGTCTCTTTACATACCGAGTGTCATTTATCCTGAGCAGGGTTTTGTTACAGGAAATACATTAAAGTTTTATTTATTTGTGCGTGCGCAGTTGTTTTATTTAAATTTTGTATTGATATTATTTAGCGCAGTCTTCATCAGTGCCGATCCATTTGGAATATTCTGCTACATATTGACATTGTGCAAAAAGGAGTTATGACGGCTGTGCGATTCTCAATTTAAATTATTAATGCTTTACGCCGTAGCAATAACGTCTATGTTATTGGGGCTATGTATCAATAC
Organism: Lampetra fluviatilis; assembly: GCF_964198595.1. Classification (NCBI taxonomy): domain Eukaryota; kingdom Metazoa; phylum Chordata; class Hyperoartia; order Petromyzontiformes; family Petromyzontidae; genus Lampetra; species Lampetra fluviatilis. The sequence goes on from NC_136315.1 coordinate 3,227,846, forward strand.
TGTATACAGTGACAATTGACATTGTCACTGTTAAACTCAGTGACAATGTCTGGGTATAGATTCTATTCACAGTAGCTTTGTCTAGGTATCAATATTCCATAGTAGTTACGTCTATGCTATGGACACTAATTAACGGAGTATGCAGTCACGCTGTTTATACTGTAACATGTGTTACTATTACAATTGTTTATCCAGGAAATCCTCTGCGAGTCTCAAGACTATTTATCAAGAGGGTCCTCCTTTATTGAGCTATCATTTGTGGCCAGGTTGCTTCTGAAAATAAGTTTACACCTCAGTGGGCTTTCACGAGTAAGATGGGGATGGTTTAGTTTTATTTGTATGTGTTTTTGGTGATTCGTTTACCTTTCTTGAAATTTGCACTACTATCATGTTTTTGTATTGTTTGTTGTAACGCTCTTACCCGCCACACTGGACATCTGTGAAGAGCTTTATAACTCATCGGATTCCTCCAGTATAAATACATATTCGAATTGCTGGGTATTTCCCAATTAAGCGATTTCAGTTTTTTTTATTTGACCAAGACGCCAGCATACAATGGCCTACTCTTTCATAAATGATGCTACAGGATCTTTAACATCTATGGTTAAGCAAACAGTACATATGTTATGGTTGTCACACCCAGTGTGTAACCAGGGCGGCCTGTACAATACGAACAATCTGCGAACAAACCTCTGCAAGCAATGCTGTGCAGATTATCAATGCTGTACAACACAGCAACTATGTTTATCAATTAAAGTTAAGTCAATTTTGTTTATCCAAGTGAGAAATCGAGACCAGTTAAAGTCTCAGTTGCAAGAGCGACCAGGGTGACCAAACAAATACAATTTACTTAATAAAAAAGGTAGAGCAATGGAGCAAATAGAAATTAATACAACCAACTGTGTCGTATGAGAAATTATAAATATTTAATAAACAACCCAGTTTTCATTAATACATTATCTGTAGCACAAGTCGGCTCGGGCAGATCTTATTAGTCCGATCATGGCACAATTAGAATTGTTACAGAAACGTATACAAGTCGACAAGGATATGTCAAAGTCAATTGAAGTTATCAAAGAATCGAAAGTTTAGCATCGCGTTGTTATTCATAATGGGATAGTAGCCAAGGACATTCTTGAAGTGACGGAACACCATGAGCTTGGGGCATAAACAAAAAGAGAGTGAAACCCATGAGAGATTCCTTCTGTCCTTGGTACAGTGGAAACGGTGTTGTGGGCTTCTACGGTCGAGGGTTTTGGTAATGAATAAACGCTTGGGATTTTGTAAGGGCTTGAGTTATGCTTGTATGCATGAAAATAATTTTGCACCCAATGAATCTCCCTTGCCAATTGAAAGGGCATGATAAATGGTCTTAGAATACAAATACATGAGTGGAATACCGTAGTTTGTAAGATAAAGAGTTTGGCAGAATGAGATAAGGTTTGGCTAATCCAATTGTGTTATTGCTTGATTTGCATGTCACCAGCAGAGTCTATGACATGTACAGAGGTAGCATCTATCAAATGTTTTAGCGAAATAGCTTTCGTTTCTCTACAAATTTCCCATCGTCATTTTTCATGACTTTCTTAAATACTCTTGACGAGGATTGAAAATGAGAATCGAGCCAGATGCCAAGATACTAGTTGTAGAAGGAAAGATGTTCAAGTGCTGTGCGAGAATGGTGGTCATGGGCAATTTTCATTGGCTCGGAGCTTTCTTAGACCAGGGGGCTCATAAAAGGAACACGCTTGGTCTTGTTGTCACTCAGGTGACATTAAGGCGAAAACATTTTTTGGATGGTTGTGAAATCGTCTTGTTTTAGTTGTACATGAATGTAGATGGCTGGCGTACAATCATGTCATCGGCATAAAGTTGAATTTCAGAATGAGCTATAGTTGATGCTATGATATTGTATGTTGAACGTCTTTCGCACCGTACTCAGCCAACCGTGCTAATCGGAGGTGCGTTGGAAGGACAACAATCTAAAACACAAGCAAATTTTTTTTTAAATCCTTTATACTGTATTAAGTTCACTTGCTTGCTTGCGCGCTTACGACCGTGCAAATCTTTCGGTCGTTTTTTAACCCACTTCCCGTGATCCAATCGAGCTGACATTTTGCACACAGAATCGTTGTGCGTGACAATTTAATTTGGTGAAATTTTTTTTCCTAAATTTTCCACTTTAGGAAAAAAAAATCATATTTAATTTAAAATACCAATGTGATAAAAATGAAACTCTTACTCAAGAAAATCAGAAATGAATAATAAAATAAAACCGATGCCACGCATATAAAGGATTTATAGTGAAAAACTTTGTTTTTACGGGTTAATTTTTATTGAATGAGAATAGGACTGAGCACGGAATCCCGTGGAATACGTTTGGCGAGTGAAATCAGAAGGTTGACCATGGTGGATGGGGGTTGGGGAAGGAAATCCAGGCTCTTGGGCAAGTAGAAAACCAGCGACTTCCGGCTATGCAGATATTCACGGAGGGTTTGGAGAGGCCATTGTCGATTTCAGCAGACAGCAATGTGGGGGGCTGGCTGGGATTGTGATTCAGTGGATCCCGAGTATTCGGGGGTGATGTGCCGCCTTCGTTTATAATGCTGTACACGGTAACAAAGGTATGAAATTCTAGATTTGAAGCTTTCGTGACTGCAAGCATTCATATTCTTAGGTTTTTTCGGTAAAGTCACGTAGGTAAAAAATTATAATTAATAAAAAGTAAAATAAAAATAACATAAAAATCACGACGTTTCGGAGGCAACACAAGGTATGAAAACTAAGAACAGGTTTTACCCTTTCTGGCAGTAAAACAGGAGGCGTTAAGATAGAAATCTTTTGCAAGGAATTGTCTGCATTCACCACACACGGAATTTGTGGCGAACATGCAAACAAACATGCTCTGATAATATATGTTGCATTGTCTTTGAAACCTAATGGTCTACACCTAGAGACAGCAGCCTTCTTTAGGGCCGAGTCTCATGAGCGTCATACCAGAGCACGCCAAAAGGCGAACAGCACAAAGACAATGCACAATCAGAGCATTTATAGCTCGGGATGAGCAGCTACAAAATGGGACCTTTATCCAGTACCAAGGCATTACAAGGCGAAACCTATTCTGATTTTTTTCATATTTTGATACTGGCAACAAGGCCCATTTAGTAACAATAGTATTGTTATTCTTGGTTCTTTCGGTAAAGTCACGTAGAAGGGAAATAATAAAAATATACAAATTCTCACGACGTTTCGACTGCAACACAATCATCATCAGGTGTGAAATCCACAGCAAGATTTCACACCTGATGAGGATTGCTTGTGTTGCAGTCGAAACGTCGTGAGAATTTGTATTGTTTTTATATATTTTATTATTTCCCTTCTACGTGACTTTACCGAAAGAACCAATAATATGAATCCCTGCAGTCACGAAAGCTTTAAATCAAAAAATAGTATCGTTATGGAGCGTATCTGTTCAAAGCCCCGCAAGTCAACATTTGCACACAAAGTGGAGGAACAGGGGTCGGCCAACCATAATAACATGAGCCATGATTTTTTTTCGGATTCCGTAAAACAACTCGATATTTTAAGAGCCGCAATGCATGTGAACACGAGAGGGCCCTGAAGAAAATAAAGCCGCAGGTTGCAGACCCCTGATCGAGAACTCCCAATCCCTCACCCCCTCTCTCCCCATCGCAATGCGTTAGGGGGGGCATCCATTTAGTATGTACACATGGAGGGGGAGGGTTAACCCAAATGAGTACGCTCGTGTATTGGGGGGGGGTCTACTGACAATGTACGCATAGGAAACGGGGGGGGGGGGGGTGAAGCCTCGATAATAATTTGTCTCCATTGGCCTTCAAATTAGCTAAATCGTCCGGCGGGGTGTAAAAAGTATGCGTTCGTACAGGGCGGGGGGGGGGGGGTCAAGTTGACATTTTTGCGTACGTACTAAATCGATGGCCCCTTACTGTTCAAGTCCAGGCTCACACCCCCGTCTCTTTGTTCCTTTCGTTTAGGTCTGCCCGCCCAGAAATATACATCAATAACATTGGCCTGCATTGGCAACGTTTCGGGCAAATGGTCCGTCATGGTGTAATCCAGGGTCCTTGATGCATGAACGCGTCACCCATTATGTATTTTGTTCACCACAATCGCACCTTCCATTTTTGAGTTTCGCGAGTGCCATTTGATGTACAATCGCATCCAATCCGTACGTTAGTGTACAACACATTAATAAAAAAAGAAAACCATTGTATGCGGGGCACGGTATAATATCCGCCCACGTTATTTCGAGGGCCCCCCCCCCTTACACTGCGCTCCGCAAGTCCCCAGGGTACTGAATGGGGGGGGGGGGGGGGGGAGTGAGGGAGCCGGTCTCAGAGAGCGAGCGGCGACACTGAAAGCCGCCGCCGAACTAGGCAAATGGGGGGGTACGCGGAGCGCCGCGGCCTCACGGGCCTCTGCCCAATGGCAGCGCCCGACAGGGGAGACCCGCGGCGCCTCTCGGCAAATGGAGAAACGCGGCACGGAACAACTCGGCAGGACCCCCCCCACCCCGCGGCCTCCTGCCCAATGGGAGCGCCCGACACGGAGCGAGCCGGGGCTGTCGGAGCCTCCCCGAGCCCAGTCTCCCGCCTTACCCCGCTATGGCGCCGCCTCTACACCCCACCACAAACCCACCACAGGGTGCGGGAACCGGTAGAGGGATGGAGGAGAGACACGGGGTAAATGGGGGGGAGAGAGGAGGAGGCGATGCGAGTTGTGGTTCCCGCGTTCTCACGAACACCTCCCGCGCGCTTTGCCTTGCGACCAGAGGCCTCGCCCATCCCGCCCGCCCGGTCACCCACCTTCTCGCATAGCGTCTTGACTTGGCCCTCGGACAGCTGCTTGCACTCGGACAACTGCTCGATCCACTGATCCAGTTCCTTCACCGAGGACTTTTCCTCCATGGTCGATTTTCGCCGCGCGGCGTGGTTCGTGTGCGAGCGGGCGCCGGTTCCTCCTCCCCTCTCGACTGAGCAGCTCAGCGGGTCGCTCGCCTCTTCTTCTCCCCTACCGCGGCAATGGCGGCCAGAGACACGTGACGTCACCGCCTTCCTGTCGTGGAACGTCACGGCACGCCCTCTCGTGACGTCACCGCCGCCACACCCCCCTCCCCGAGTCGGATGTTAAGTACCGCCTCTACATGACGTCATGCAACTGCCCACCCCCCCTTTGGGATAACACGCCCCTCCCTAATTTCTCGTGACGTCACGCGGGTTATCACCACCCCCCCCTTCACCACCCCCCCTTCATCTGAAAATAAAGCCACGCCTCTTTGTGACGTCACACGAGTAGGCGTCGCCTAACGACGTTACGCCCACCCCGCCCACTACTCCAGTGAGTGACGTCACGCGGCCTGCGGGGAGTAGGAAGGCCGCGCGTTCGCCGTGCCGCTCGCTGCATCTCCCTCGTCCCCCTTCCCCGCGCCGCCATGAATTTCCTCCGCGGTGTCATGGGCGGCCAGGCCGCGGGGCCGCAGCCCACGGGCGCCGAGACGGTGAGAGGCGGCCGCGCGCAACGGGCTCACACGGGGTGGGAGGGTGGGACGGGGCGAGGCCGTGTGGTGCTAGCGGCCTCTGCCCGCGCGGGGCGCGCTGAACCCGCGGAATGAGCAGGAGAAGCCGCTGCTCGAGTGAAGGCCGCGGCCTCGGATGTTGACGTGTCAGACCCCCGTCGTAGGGAGCCGCGCCCCGGCCACTTCTCGAGGTCCCCGTGCCCCGGGGTCCCCTCTCCCCTGGCTCACGACGCACAGAGCTCTGCTGTCCTGGCTCGCCTTCGCTGCATTGCCCTCTCTGGGTCTCTCTTACCCTGTTTTCCCTTTCCTGGTCGATGTTTCCCCTTGGTCTCGCCTGCGTCTTCTCCTTCACTGCATTCACCTTCCTGGTCGTCCTCGCCCTGGTTGAACTCGCCCCCCAGGTCCTCGTTAAACTTGACAGCACTTTTACTCGTCTCGCTTCCCTTGGTTGGACTCCCACGTCCCACGTCTGACATTCCGTGGATTTCCCTTAATCTACATTTTCTTGGTTGCACCTCCTACTCTCTGGGTCCCGATTGGTTTCAAAACCCTTCCTTGGTATTCCAACTCTTGGTTTCCCATTTTCCTTCGTCTCCTCCAAATGAATTCTTTCCAGCTTTCCCCTAACACTGGTTGGACTGCATCCCCCCCCCTCCCGCACTGGTCCCTGGACCCTGAGCGCTTATGTGGCGCCCCGGAGTTTGTGACACGTCATTCGTGCGGACGCGTTTCAGAGTTAACTCCGAGCGCCCGCGACAACTTAATCCTTCCTCGCCTGGCTGCCGTTCCGCGTCAGTGTCCGATTGTAATCGGGTTCTTTCTCACGCGCATCGACGATGCATATGCACGAGAGACACAAAGCCTCGCCTTGCATACAGTTCTTATGGCTACGCGCCGTGAATACCGCCTCTTAGCAGATGCACGGTGGAGTCGTGGCCCAGTGGTTAGTGCACTCTGCTATGAACCCGCTGACCCGAGTTAAGAGTCCATGCCGTGGCTTAAATCGATGGCGAGCGATGGTCTGAACCGGTCATACTCCCAACATCTACCCACCTCCCCCCGCAATCTTCACCAGCCCGCACGTACCAAATTGGTGAAGTATGGTCGAGCAACTCCCATAGCGGACAACAGTGGATTCACAAAATGCTGTTTTGTATTTATATATTAAACAGATGCAAGCATGGTAGCCACAATTAAACACATAACATCACCACATTCATCTTCACCAGATTCGTTATTAACACGACCACATAACAGAAAACATCCCTGACATTTCTGTCAACGGAGAAAGGTCAGAACGAGTACAGTACCTTGTATTTGAATATTGCACTGTATACTGCTATGTTAAGCCAAGTGATTTATCATAAGCAAAACATCATTCATCTGCAGAGTCTGGAGGTCCTTCGAAGTAGGATTGTTAAATTTGGGGGTTTTTTTAGTTACCAGTAACCGGTTGAACAAAAAACGTAGCGGTTTGCCGCACTTGAGAAATGTCTAGAACAATAAACATAACACGTGTTGACCTTCTCAACTTTGAATGGAAGGATACTACCGAAGTGTAATGGTTAGTGCACTGGACTTGCAATCTAGGAGGTGGTGTTCACCCTAGGAGGTCGACTCTAGCCTCGCCACACCACACACGGGAAGGGCTTCGTGAAATCGACGTGCTGTGCATGCCGTATTGAAATTTCTACAAGTGTTACCTACCGAGTGGACGTTTCTGTGCCGAGAGATATTTGACAGTTGTATATTTTCGGTCAGGTTGCGCGGCATTAATGCTGTGTTTCTTTTTCATTTGCGAGAGACCCGCTGTGTCCGTCGCATTCCTGTGATGCACAACGCAGTCTGTTCTAGTTTTGGTTCTTGGTAAATAGCTGCCATTCACACAGTATCGGTGGCCGTGCTAGACCGATTATAATAAATACGTTCCGCGTTCCGAGCGGTATTTGTGCATCTTATTTGCAGCAAAGAAAACACTACTTGAATGTTGTTGTTTGATTAACAAAAAATGTGATCTCAACTGCAGGGACAAAGTACAAGGGCTGTAGTCCAGACTTTTCACTTCTATTTGGCAAATGACGCAATCCTGCATGGTAAAAAACGCAGCAGATTTGCGGACTGGAGATGTGAAGGCAGGCTGAGCAAACAGTGCAGATACCTTTGGTGAATAAATAAAATAGAGTAAGCAGACAATATGCTTCACTCAGCATATCTGTCCCTCCACATCAAAATTAAAATATGTCTTACTCATCCTATCAGCCGCATTGCTTTGTGATGGTGCACACATTCAGCTGCCTTGGTTCAACACAAGCAAAAGTCTGGGCTGGTTTTGATATTCAGTGTCTCATGCACTGAGTGGGGCCATGAACCAACCTGGTAAACTGCCAGATTATTATATACGCAAGGACCTCTGTTAGATATGGATCCTAGGTTGATAAAAAAGAAAATATGTAACACAAATTAACCACACTGACGCTAATGATAACCCAGATTCAGGCAAGGTGGATCAAGGTGACCCAGGTGAGGGACCTGTTGGTGCTGAGCCCTGTGTGTGTCTGCGTGTGTGCGGGGAGCAGGTGCAGAAGTTGTGTGACCGCGTCGCGTCCTCCACACTGATCGAGGACCGGAGGGGTGCCGTGAGGGCTCTCAAATCGCTCTCCAAGGTTAGGAGAGCACTCCTCCATTGAACAAGCACATGGGATTGATTTCCATGTGTATTGTATACACACACACTTACAACGTATATACTGAATGCATCACAGCAATGCTAATAGTAATCAGTCACATTGTATCATATGTGGAAGATTCACCCCAAGGTGCCTTTATAACAACCTTAATTTAGTAGCTGGAATGGATGACATGAAACTATTACCATATTTTCAGGATTATGAGATGCTCTGGAAAGTAAGGCACATCCCACACTTAGTGCCAGTATCAATAAGTTGATATGAATTTGGCCACACACACAGTAACACTCACGCCTACCGGATTATAATATGCATCCTCAACTCTTCCTTTAAACTACAGGTGGAGAAAATGTGTCTTCATAATCTAGACATTACGGCAATCATGCAGCATTCAGTAATTTACCACGCTTGCTACTCCTCAATCCTCACGATAGAGGGCATCGCATGTCACCATAGCACACTTAAATGCGTGTCATGCTGCGGTCATTTTTAATATGCCTTACCAAAGAGCCATGGTCTGACAGACAGCCTTAACTTAAAATCAGACAAAGAAAGACGTGCCCCAATTTGTGCCGTCCGTTATTTTTGCAGCAATGTCGGCGCTAATTTGAGGCGTGCTTTGTCCCCCGGCGCGAGCCACATGGCTCAACAGAGACTACCAGGAGAATCCAGCTTCCAGATCATCGTGGTTGGGGTTATAGAGGGTAATGAGCTGCATGAGATGAGTTCCCTGTGAAGACCCCCGAGTGTCGCCTTGCATCAGGCTTGCCGTTCTCAGCTGATTCGTAGCAGAACTAATGAGCCGTTGTGTTCAATTAGATATCACCATCATCCTTTGTACTCTTTGTGTCCTTCCCAGCAGCGTTTAAATCGACGACTACATTGCGCTATGTGCCGTGCATCTAGAAACGCAATGTCTCTCCCAAGCGTGCTTTTCAGCCTGATTGTTGACATCATGTATGCTCGCCGGGATGTTTGCTATTATAAGCTCTGTAAAAAGAGATGGGCTTAATTAGTGTCCCAGACTGCAGCCGACATCACGCTGGCCTTGTGTGTATGTGTGTGCTCTGCTCTCCTGCTCACGACAAATAAAAGTGACGAATATCTGTTCTGGGCTTCCTCTTGTTTGACTCAACCTTAAATGAGTACCTGGTGCTGTGTGTAAATATCAGCACTGGGGAGACAAAGGCGGCCGGCGTGGTGCTAGCCACCCACCCTCTCGTGTGCCATGCCTGCCTGAATAGGCGCTCGCGAACAGCATTTTCCCAACTGCTAAGGCTATATGGCGGACATTTGATATTGTTTAATCCCTGAACTTAACGGTTTTGCTCATTGTAGAAATATCGCATGGAGGTCGGCACGCAAGGCATGGAACACCTTCTGCACGTCCTGCAGACCGACCGGTACGCACACACCCCTGTGCGTCGCTGCTCTGCTCACCAGGAGCCTGGCTGCACAGCTGCACACGTGCATTTGCATCACGATGCAAAGATAGGGACGTACGTTTCCTATGCGAGGTTCCAGCCCAGTGCCCGGACACTCCACTCCTGTCTTTCCACGTGTCTATCACTCACGCCAGCTGCACATCCTCATCCAAACACACGAGTGGATTGTTTTTTTTTTACTTTCCACAGTTACTGAGCGCAGCAGCCAGCAACAAACGGCACTGTAGAATTCTTACAGAAGATTAGATTTGACATGTTCCTTGATTTGGGCAAGGTTATTTTCTAAGAGCTCTGGAAAAGAGACGGTCTGGAGGGAATTCCAAAGTGGAGCAGGGCGAGGGAAGAATCGGAAAGAGAAGTGAGGTGACCTGCAGCGTGGTGAGTGGACAAGGGAATAGATGGGTGAGCAACTGATTGAGTGGGTAACTGAATGAATTGGTGGGTGAGTGGGTGAGGGAGTGAATGAGTGTGTTGGTGGGTGAGTGTGTTGCTGTGACCTCCGGTGCAGGGATTTAACACAAAGGGTTGTGAATGAGAGTAAATCGTGTCCGGTAGAGAGTCCTCAACGCGGGCGGGGAGGGGTCGATGAAGACGTGGCCATGGGATGCTGGGCCGGATTAGGTGCCCACATGGCCTAGAGTAAAACATCCCCAGCGCAGGGTTTCACCTTCACCTTTCGAACTGAGAGGCGAGGGCAAATGAACCACGTGGTGTCTCGGGCCACTGTGCCGTTTGTACGTTCGCACGAGCAATCAGTGCTCTCGTTACTCGCATTCCACTTTAAACAGTGGCCGGTTCCTGATTTTAGGAACTGGTTCCCAATACGCTTAATGGTTAACGGGATATCATTTTGCAAAGTCTGGTTTTTGACGATGACCTTACAGACGCCGCTGCCAATGGTCTCTCTTACTAACCACGCGTCTCTCGTCACTCAGGTCCGACGCAGAGATCACGGCCTTCGCGCTGGACACGCTGTGCAACATCGTCTCGAACGACGTGGGCGAGGAAGAAGGTAATTCGCGTTCACAGCGTCGCTGTCCCCCATGCCTTTTCACCGTTACTGCTGCCGCTGCTGCCGTCGTCATTGAGTTGCGGGGAGCGGCGTGCGAAGCCGGCTGACGGTGGCTCGTGTGTTCCGTTCACGCTCTCTTCTCTGTGTCCCCCCTTGCGTTCGCCGGACGTCAGAGGACGCAGAAGGTAAACGACGCGACGTCACGCCCGCTTGTGGGAGGAGGCTTGCCTGCATGCCGCACTAACACACGTGGTGTTGCTGCGTTCCCCCGCGATACTTGGGAATGCCTCTAACTCTTTATCGGCTGCGCACACGCGGGACCTTAACGGATGGATTCACCGCTCTGTTTAACCTCTCGGATGGCTTCGTTTTGGGATAAATTTCACTTTAGCACGCAGAACGGCGCTTTCGCCCACGACGTTGATAACACCGCACACATGGTGCTGCTGTGGTGTAATGGCTTTTCACGCTGGTCGCCGTTTTGATTCCCACCAGCGCGGCGGTCAAAACAACAGGGGCAAGTTTCTTAAATCGTATCCGCCTCTGTCCACCCAGTGGCATGCATGGGCACACCGCAGCAGGTCAATGAGCAGGTTACTGGCCAGGGTGGAAGAGTAGGCCAAAGTACCTTCTGGAAGGGCTATCTAGAACCCCTTTTGCGTGAGCAAGCAATTGCAGGGCTGCACCTTTACCTTGCATTTTGAACGTAATTGACAAAGGTAACGGGCATTGTTGTCACAATCCTGCCTAAAATTCTACGTATATTTTGTCATCGTAATGCATCGGAGGAAGAGGTTGGTGGGGGGCTTTGTTGGGTGGTGGTGTTGTGACTCGAGTGCTGCCGGGGGATTGCGTGTGGTGCGGTGGTCTGCATGCCGTGCGCGAATCACTGCTTGTCGCCGCTGGGCGGTGTGAGGGTGCCGTGTACGAGAGGTGGTGCGACCCAACGTGCAGGTCGGCTCTTATCTGGTAGTTGCAACGAAGGTTATAGACGCTCGTTAGAAAGTGGAGTCGGCCAAACGTCCTGATGTAGGATCACAGAGCTTGGGGAATTTGTTTTGGCAGCGCCAGTTGTGGCTGCGGTTTTCCCGCGCACGCCTCCGTGCGATGGCTGCGCGCGTCACGAGTTTGTTCGTCAGGTGCTTTGTTCCTGCAGTGTGCACGAATGGCACTCTGTAAGAATAAAACGTTACGTTATTATTGTTAGAAATATCACTCTCCGGGTTATAAGATGCTCCAGACAGTGAGACGCACCCCACACTGATGCCTGGTGTCAATATAGTTACACAAACCAAGTCACGAAGACAAAGACCCCCTGTATAGCCTTAATGGACTGTTGGATCAAGTGCTGTTAGCGAGCACCTATGAAGGCCGCCACGGCACACGAGGGGGTTGGTGACCAGCACCACACTCGATCGCCTTTGTCTCCCGAGTGACGATAATCACACACCCCACCAGGTACTCATTTGAGGCTGAGTTGACCTAGTGGAGGCCCAGGATAGGTTCAGATAATCGTCGCAAGCTGGAATCGAACTCGGTTCCCGTGTACGTAGCACGGTGTGCGCTCTAACCACTACGCCACCGCTCCCCACAAACCTAGTGACACACACACAGTGACACACTGTGACACACATGCAGCTACTGGATTTTAAAACAAACTCGCCCTCCCCCCAAAATCTTATCTTAAAATACAGGGGGAAAAGGTGTGCGTTATTATTATCGTGAGGTTGTCGTCAAACATTAAACAATAAACAACAAAACAAACAAGCACGAACAATTGAAGCAATAAATGAACAACAATATGAACAATAACGAACGATACAATCAACTACAATACAAACAACATGAACCATTGAAACATTACAAACACAACAATAGAAACGATACAATAAACAATATAAACAAAGCACTTGGCTTTCATGTAGTAGTCTTCGTGCAGAGTACATCAAGCCGCTTTACAGTAAATAAATAACAAAATCACGTGGTCAAATAATAAATTACAAAACAAATACGGCCGCTTGCCTTACATGTGATAGCATATACAATACGGTACTATAGTCTGCACTGTGGCGTTTCCGCAGAGGGGGAATGGCAGCTGCCGTGGGCCACTTGCAGGGTGAACAAGTTTGACACTGGGACGTTGAACAGTCACGTTCCGACCACTGATGAGCCCAGGTGCACACCTCCGAGATAAGAGCTGCCCTTGCACGTGTGGGCGTTGTCTGTCGCGTCTGGGCTTAACATCTCACCGAGGTGGTGAAATGTTAACTACCTTGTCTGGTATGCTGGAGGTCATGGGTTCGATCCCGACCCTACCGCCTGTATATTTGGAGTTTTGCATGTCTCTCTCACCGTGGTCACATGGATTTTTCACCGGTTCCTCCGGGTTTTCCCTCCACCTTTAGAATCAATGTGCGTTTTAGAGTATTGAGCTATCATTTGTGGCCAGTTCACTTTTCAAAAACAGCTCTTTAGCTCAGTGGGCCTTACGTGGTAGATAAAAAATAGTTTAATAGTTTAATGGTGCGAGGTCATAACATTCGCTTGTCCCATGCGGTTGTCACCGCGACACACACCGTGACCTCCCCCTCCGCAGAGGAACAGCACCACCAGCAGCAGCAGCAGAAGACGGCCCCAGAGGAGGACCTGGGCGCCCAGTTCACCGACGTCATCATCCAGAAGCAGGAGAACGTGTCGCTGCTGCTCTCTTTCCTCGAGGTATCCCGAGTCCCGACCCCGTCGAACGTACATGCGCACGAACGAGCGACACGCTCTCTGCGATGTCACTGCATTGACTCCCCCCTCCCCCCCACCCCGTATGTACATGTTTATGTTGAACTTCTTTTGCACCGTAAGTAGCCAACCGTGCTCATCGGAGACGCGCGGGAAGGATAACAAAATATAATACAGCTATTGGATTCTCTTCTTGGTTCTTTCGGTAAAGTCACGTAGAAGGGAAATAATAAAATAATAAAAATAAAACATAATAAAATAATTCTCACGACGTTTCGGCCACAACGCCAGCAGCCGTCCTCAGGTGAAGAACAGGTCTGTCGGGAAGACAGCGTGCAACAGACCTGTTCTTCACCTGAGGACGGCTGCTTGCGTTGTGGCCGAAACGTCGTGAGAATTATTTTATTATGTTTTATTTTTATTATTTCCCTTCTACGTGACTTTACCGAAAGAACCAAGAAGATGAATCCCTGCAGTCACGAAAGCTTTAAATCGAAATGTATTGGATTCTCGTGATGTCACTCCATGGTACCGCTCTGATGCAATGTTGCACCACCACCACCATGTCACAGCACGTGATTTCACTCCATGTGATGTCTGCACGACAATGTCACTCGATCGAATGTGGTCAACGTTCGTAGTCGCGTCCCTTTTCAGCTGGCGACTGGGCGGGAGGCCGTGTGTGTGTGATCGTGTGTGGTGGGGTGCGGTAGTGTAGCAGTTAGCGCGCTGCACTATGAACCCGGCGACCCGGGTTCGATTCCCGCTCACGGCCAATAACAGTGACGATTATCTGAACCGGTCCTGGGCCTCCCCTAGGTCGACTCAGCCTGAAATGAGTACCTGGTGCGGTGTGTAAACATCGCCACTGGGGAGACAGTCGGCCGGGCGTGGTGCTGGCCACCCACCCCCTCGTGTACCGTTCCAGCCTTCATAGGTTCTCGCTAACAGCACTTGCCCCTACAGTCTGTTTAGGCTATACGGGGGCACTTGCTTGCTTGCGCGCTTACGACCGTGCAAATATTTCGGTCGTTTTTTAACCCACTTCCCGTGATCCAATCGAGCTGACATTTTGCACACAGACTCGTTGTGCGTGACAATTTATTTTCGTGAAAAAAAAATTCTAAAATTTTCCACTTTTTAGGAAATTTTTTTTAAAATATTTTATTTTAAATACCAATGTCATAAAAATGAAACTCTTACTCAAGAAAAACAGAAATGAATAATAAAATAAAACCAATGCCACGCATATAAAGGATTTATAGTGAAAAACTTTGTTTTTACGGGTTAATTTTTTCGTTATTGAGTGTGTGTGTTAATGTATGTGTGTGTTTCGCCCGCAGGAGTTTGAGTTCCACGTGCGATGGGCGGCTGTGAAGCTGCTCACGGTACTCCTGAAGAACCGAGGACCGGCCGTGCACCAGATCATCCTCGTCACGCCCACAGGTCAGCCTCCACCGATCCTCATCCCCACCCTGCCCTGTTCCAGCTTGACCCATCTTTACCCTGACCTGTTCTAGCCTGACTCACCCTGACCCCAACCCATCCTTACTCGAGCTCTTAGTCCCACCCAGTCCTCTCCCACAACCACCTTCCTCGCTAAACTCACTCCTTCAATCACCCACCCACTCTGGCAAATGAGACTCATCCTTGCCTCTTTGAGTTCCCGGCTGGGCGCGTGTGGCAGCATGGGCCAGCCGTCGCGCGGAAACACGGGGCGGTGGGGGGGGGTGGTGTTTGCCGACGGACGCGGTCGACCTTCCGTGTCCCGTGTCGTCCCTTGTGGGCGCCCCCCCCCCACTGTTGTTGACGTAGCTGCCCTCACTGGCCCCTTTGTCCCCTTCCCGCCACCCCCGCAGGAGTGTCGCGCATGATGGACCTGCTGGTGGACACCAGGGAGGTGATCCGAAATGACGTGAGTGGCGTCGGGGTCGGGGGGGACGTGGCGGGTTGACACAGCACGGTGTGGTGTGAGGGGCAGAGGGATCACACAACACGCTGCTGCTATTGTGTGGGGGGCAGCAGAGGGAACACAGCATGCTGCTGCTATTGTGTGGGGGGCAGCAGAGGGAACACAGCACGCTGCTGCTGTTGTGTGGGGGGCAGCAGAGGGAACAAACAGCATGCTGCTGCTATTGTATGGGGGGCAGAGGGAACACAGCACGCTGCTGCTATTGTGTGGGGGGCAGCAGAGGGAACACACAACACGCTGCTGCTATTGTGTGGGGGGCAGCAGAGGGAACACAGCACGCTGCTGCTATTGTGTGGGGGGCAGAGGGAAGGCCGCACGCTGCTGCTATTGTGTGGGGGGGGCAGCAGAGGGAACACACAACACGCTGCTGCTATTGTGTGGGGGGCAGCAGAGGGAACACACAGCACGCTGCTGCTGTGCATGGGAGCCACGGTGGCGTGGGGAGCCGTGCGAGTCGCCGCTCACGCGAACGAACGTGTGCCGTGTACCGCGGTGTGCAGGGGCTGCTCCTGCTGCAGCAGCTGACCAAGGGGAACGCGGCGATCCAGAAGATCGTGGCCTTCGAGAATGCCTTCGAGAGGCTGCTCGACATCGTCTCCGAGGAGGGGCACAGCGACGGAGGTAACCGCCGCCGTCACCGCCACTGCCGTTATGATGCTCCTCCCCGCGGGCACACTCGCACGTCGAGATGCATGGGGGGCGCGGGCGACGCAGTGACCTTGCTCAACGTCGAGAAACTTAATGACTCTGTCCCCCACTTCCTCCCCCCTTCCCCCCCCGCCTCCATCTCCCCCCTCCCCTATTCCACTCCTTCCCCAGGTTTCCCTCATTAGGTTGGTTATACTCCTGCTTCCCCAGTTTTCCCCCCCTCCCCCCTCCATTTAAATTGTCATCCTCTCCACCAATATCATGTCCCCACTTGGCTGTAGCAGCTGGCTCGGGTTGTCTTACCTTTGACCCCCCCCCCCCCCTTTTATATGGTTCAGTTGCGCTGGGACTCTCCTCCGTAAATTGTGACGCCTGGCTGAGTGAACTGTGCGGCGCGCTGTACCGAGCTCTTGTTTTGTTCCAACAAAAAAAAAACGGTGTCCATCGCTGCTGCGACAAGTGCCGGTTTGTCGCTTGCTCCACCGGCGTTTTCGCGCCTGTGAGAGTGCCGTGGTTTGTGCGGGATCGGCAGGGATCGTGGTGGAGGACTGCCTGCTGCTCCTGCAGAACCTACTCAAGAACAACAACTCCAACCAGAACTTCTTCAAGGAGGGCTCCTACGTGCAGCGCATGAAACCCTGGTTCGAGGTGACCGAGGAGAGCGCTGGCTGGTCGGCGCAGAAGGTCACCAACCTGCACCTCATGCTGCAGGTCGGCGCCAGCGGTGGGCACGCACGTGGCCGCCCGGAAGGCCGTTTTGAATCGCCGGGAGCAAATACAAGAATTCCTCGTTTTTAACACGCTCGATGCGTTCCTGAAAGTTGGCGCGCAAAGCAAAACCGCGTTTAAGCGAGCGATATACCGAGTTACTGAATCCCGTTAGCGCTTTAAAATCGGCCTAAAGTCGGTCATCCCACGGCGGTACAAAGAACTGATACGAGGGTTTTTCGCCGAGTACTGTATCACTCCACGTGCTGTATCGTTAAGCGTACTGTATCATACTGCCCAGCCACGTGGCTAAAGAAAGTAGTTCGTCGTCAACCGTTCGGAAACCACGTTATCACAGTGCGTGCTCCGCGAACAAAGTGTTCATTCGTTAAAGTCATGTGACTTTAACGAATGAACCAAAGATTATGAATCCTTGCAGTCACGAAAACTTCAAATCTAGAATTAATTGCGTCTCGTTTTACCCAGGAAAGCCTCGCCCCGCGTCTCAAAAACTCTATTCCAGTAGGGTGCCTGCCACCGGTACGGCTCTTGCATGAATGCCTCGGCAAATGCATCGCGTCTAAAACGTTCGAAGGGCACCCCCAGCGGCAGCTCTCCCTGTGCAGCACAAGGATCTCTCGGCACCGGCCTGCGTGTGGGCATTTGCCTGCTGCCAGGAGGGGGGGCTATTTTACCCCAGGTATTTCAAATTGAGTCATTTATCTGTAGTGTGAGTTTTCATCAAATTACAGCGCCCCCTACTGCGACATACTTGGCAGCACCCTGCTCCCAAAAGGGTCTTGACGCCTAGTGAGGCTTTCCGGGGTGATCGAGCATAATAATAATAACAGTGGTAATAAGGCATTTTTTATGACGAATGTTGTGAGTGGGTTTATACGTGTGCTTGTGTACCATGCCGGCCTTCATTTTTTGGCTGTCCTTCCTCCCTGCGCCCAATCTCATTCTCGCCCCTTACCTCTGCTTGCCCCCTTTACTCTGGAACAAACTTCCTCTCCACATCCGACTCTCCCCCTCGCTCTCCTCTTTCCCCACCGCCCTCAGGTCCTATCGCTTTTCTCTACTCCGCCTTCTCCCTTCCTTTTCCGCCACCCCTACCAGCACCGCCTAACGCCCCTCCACCGCCGCAGACTCCACCCTCGTCACTACCCGATCCCCATCCCTTGTCTAGCCATTTTGTACTGGAGTCGGCAAGCATTGTCAAGCGCCTTGGTGAAAGGCGCTTTATAAATCCAAAATTTAATTAAATTGGTGCCCTCTAACAGCACCTGCCCCAACAGTCTGTTCAGACTATTCGGGGGATCTTTGTCTAACCGTGCGTGCACGGGTAACACTGCGCGTGTCTCCATGTGCCGCTACCGCCCCGCCATCCCCCCGCACCCCTCCCACCCGACGACCGCAGCTTGTGCGGACGCTGGTGTCTCCGGCGAATCCGGCAGGCGCCGTGGCGGCGTGCCAGAAGTCCATGTTCCTGTGCGGCCTCCTCCAGCAGCTGTGCGCCATCCTCATGGCCACCGGCGTCCCGGCGGACATACTCACCGAGGCAAGGGCCCCGGTGGCAACCTCCCCTCCCCATCGCACCGCGTCCCCGGCGCCCGTGTCTCGTGCCGTCACCCGCCGTTCCACGCGGACCGCTGCGGAGGACGCGTGCGCTGGCTGACGCGTGTGTCCCCGTGTTGCGCGCTGTCGTCTCAGACGATCAACACGGTGTCGGAGGTGATCCGAGGGTGCCAGACGAACCAGGAGTACTTTGCGGCGGTCAGCGCTCCCTCCACGCCGCCGAGGTGCGTGCCGCCCACCCCCACCTTGGTTCCCTCTCCCCACCCTACGTCCCCCCCCTGCCCCCTTGGTGTGTGTGTGGGGTATTTTATATGTTCGGGGGGGGGGGGGGGTCTGCGGTTGTTAACGGTGGTGCTTTGTTGTTGCGCTTGTGCATCATTTGTGGTTGATTGTGGCGTGTGCACGATTGGTTCTTGTGGTTTGTACCGTCGCAGTAGGTTCTGTCTATGGGACCTTCTTGCCAGTATCAAAGAATGAAAAATAAGAATAGGTTTTGCCCTTTCTGGTGTTAAAATGTTCAAACACCAAATAGATACCTTTTGCGAGGAATCAAGTCTGCATTAACCACACAAAGTACTTGGGGCAAAACAAACACTTGCGGTGTGCGATTGGTGGTTGTGATTGTTGTGAGCCGTGGTTGACCATGGTGGTCCGTGCATGCGTGCGTGCGATTGGTTGTTGTGGTTGTGGCGTGCGTGTGATGGGTTGTTGTCGTTTTGTACCGTCGCAGTAGGTTCTGGCGACGTGCGGTTGGTGGTTGTGATTGTTGTGGACGTGCGCCATGGTTGACCGAGCTGATGCGTGTGTGGGGGTGGCGTGCAGGCCGGCGCTGGTGGTGCTGCTCATGTCGATGGTGAATGAGCGTCAGCCATTTGTGCTGCGCTGCGCCGTGCTCTACTGCTTCCAGAGCTTCCTCTACCGCAACCCGGGGGGGCAGGGCCAGATCGTTGCCACGCTGCTCCCCTCCACCATCGACGGTGCCGCCCCACGCCCACCCCAACACGATGCGCACAGTCAATGCCAACCCCCACGCAATCCTCCTAACCGCTCATCCTTGCCGGTTTCACCAAAACCACCCTCATCTCACCAACCTCGCCCCCTATCTAACCAACCCTGCCCCCACACCGGCTGTTGAGGCATGCGCTGTTAGCGAGCATCTGTTAAGGCGGACATTGCGCAACGAAGGGGCGGTGTGGACAGCGTCACGGCCAGCCACCTTTGTCCCACAAGCGCTGATGTTTTATACACGATACGAGGTGATGAAGATTATGATGATGAAAAAGATTATCGTGGTGGTGGTGGGAGTGATCACGTTGGTAGTGGTGTGTAAGAACAGTTGTCTTGGTGTGTCAATGATGATGATGGTGATGATAGCGAGAGTGATTCATAATATAGGTTTTTGGGTCAGATCGCGTTATTTATAAATGTGTCGTAACCCTCCACCACCCGACACGGCCAAACAGTAAAAAATGTGTCAGGTTTTTCAAAGGACAAAATAATTCACTTCTTTAGCCCACCGGTGTGCTGAAGAGAGAATCAACAGCATTTTGAAATTTGAGTACGACGTGACACATTTTTTACTGATTGGCCGTGTCGGGTAGTGGAGGGTTACGACACATTTATAAATAACGTGATCTGACCCAAAAACCTATATTATGAATAATATTGGTCGCGAAAGCCTACGTGTTAAAGCGATAGTGATTATAATCACCTCTGTGATAATGGAAGTATTTGTGTGATAGCGGTGGTCCTGGTGGTGGTAGTGATGTTGGTGTAGTGTATGATGTGTGTGATAGCGGTTTTGATGGTGGTGCTTACGATGATGGCGGCGGAGGCGATGATGATGACCAGGGTGCGTGGGTGCATGCTTGCGCGCGCGTGTGTTTGTGCGTGCGTTGCCGGCACAGCCAGCGCCATCTCGGCGGGACAGCTGCTGTGCGGGGGCCTGTTCTCGGGCGACGCTCTCTCCAACTGGTGCGCCGCGGTGGCGCTGGCGCACGCCCTCATCGGCAACGCCGCCCAGAAGGAGCAGCTGCTGCGGGTGCAGCTCGCCACGTCGCTGGGCAACCCACCCGTGTCGCTGCTGCAGCAGTGCACCAGCATCCTGTCGCAGGTGCTCGCCGCACAACTTCGCCGCCCACGAGTAAACGAGGCGTGTGGGCACTCCCACCTCTTGGCCGGCGTGGAATGAGAGGCCAAATACCCTCTGGAGGGGCTCCCCCATCGAGCTTTGTCAGCATTTGTCAGCAAGCAATTGCAGGGCTGCACCTCTGTCTTTGCAATGGAGGCTGTACACTAGGCGGGGTGGGGTTGGGGGGGAGCATTGTCTTGACTCGGGGTATGGATAAATGTCATTGCCGAGTGGATTTCTGCGCAAATTACCATTGAGGAATTGGCGCTCATCTCCTGTTTACAGCAGCCGTGAGCCATTGGTGGTAATTGCACATTCCCAGGGCATTGCCGAGTTTATCCACAGCAAAACCACTTTTGACTTCCATACAAAGTGGTATTAATTTTATCACCCCCCCCCCCTGCCCGGAGTGCGGGATGATGGGTCTAGTCAACCCTCACAACTAGGATTCGAACTCACAGCTTCCCCATTACGAGCCGCTAGCTCTACCGTTGCACCACCTGGCCGGGTAGCAATGCAGCGCGGGCAGCTGCCCCTCAACGCGCACACCCCAGTCGCTTGGGGCACTGCAAGGCGCCCGTGCGGCGACAGAAGTGACTCGGCACGGGCAAGGCAATTAGAAACGCATCGCCGCCGCCATGCCGGAGATATCACCCACTGGTACCCGATTGGTGTTGCTAAGCCGCTGGCGGTGCCCGTGAACGACTAAAGAACCGCGTGCATGTTTTGTCCTCTCTACGATGCGCTCCGGCGTCGGGGGGAAGGGGGGGGGCATCTGAGACGACCTGCACGACCCCAACGTCAGTGCTTACAGGCCCCCTCCCGCCCCCCCTCACCACCGCTCTCCTACCTGTATCTCACCCCACTCTGCTCCCTTCTTCCTCCCCGTGTGCCCGTTACGGAGACAGGGCGACAAGCTGGTGAGACGGGTAAGTGTGGCGCGTGTCCGACCCCCACCTTCACCACAGGGGGCGACAGGAGGCACCTAATTACCCCCCCCCTCGCTAACCCCTCCCCTCGACTAACCCCCTTTTCCTGTCTAACTCACGTTGTCTGCTCACCTGTGGCTCACCTCTGGCTCACCTGTGGCTTACCTGTGAGCCTGCGTCATTGCTGTGGGTTTTTACCAATAACGTCTTAATGTCCGATTACCGTTAAACCGGGGCTATGAATGCTTTTGTGGTTGCATTGTCCTTGCATTGGTTCGCCTTTTGGTGGTCTATTCTTTAGCACTGGTGAAAAAAGGAGGCTGTTTGGTGCAGGCCAATGAGTTTCAAGGACGGTGCATACTCTATAAAAGCATATTTGTTTGCGTTTTTTGTCTTACCCCAAGTGTGTGTGGTTTTGCAGACATGGTGCCATGTCATTGGTGTCTATTTGGTGATGGCGGACACCTTAACATCCGTGTTCACGCCGGACAGGACAAAGCCCCTTTTTTATCGTTCAGTATCTTGACACCTGGCGAGATGGGCGCCATAGTTGTAACGTCTTTAGGCGGCGGCGGTGTCCCAACGCCAGCGCCTTCGGGCCCCGATTGCTGTCTGCGTATGGGCTGTGGTGGGTGCCTGCGGGGTGAGACAAGTTTGGGAGTGTGCCTAACAACGTTTTTGTCCTAACAACTGTGTCCTAGGGCTTGTCGGAGTTTGTGTTGGAGTTTGTGTTGGAGTTTGTGTCGGAGTTTGTGTCGGAGTTTGTGTCGGAGTTTGTGTCGGAGTTTGTGTTGGCGTTTGCGGTTTCTTCTAATCGTGTCTCATGCCACTGCCCTCACTCCGCACCCCGCTCTGCACAGTCTGCCGTGATTGTTGATTGATTGATTACCACCGCAGCCACGGTGCGGCTTGGAGCGGCTGTCACTTGCTCCCCAGTCTCCTCCGTTTAAACACAGATCGAGCCGTTACGTGCTGCACGCGACCGATGATTGGTAACCTTGTCCCGCGTGACGGAGACGGCGCAAATTTGAATGGGACACAGACAAAGGTGTCCCCCTGTATGGCCTCTAACAAGCTGTTGGGGCAAGTGCCGTTATTTAGAATCGGTGTGGCGCACGGAGAGGGGGTGGGTGGCCAGCACCACTCCCGGTGGCCTTTTTCTCCAAAGTGCAGATCTATACACAGTCGTGTTTACACACTGCACCCAGGTACTCATTTAGGGCTGAGTTAACCTAGGGTGGTGCTTGTAACCTATTGTTATTTCTCTGGGATACACACCTATGCACACAGCACACACACACAAGATCTCTTTCTCAATATTAATCATCGCTCTGTACGTCCAGTGAGGATGTGTTTACCAATCGTCAGGCGCATGGAGCGTGTGTTTTAATCGTTGAATGGAGACGAGTGTTAAATGTGGGGCATGAGCACTGGAGTCTAGAAAACTCCCTTCATCGTTCGTGTACATCTCACAGTGCGCACGACTGGGTGACCCCCACCGTAAAGTGGTACAACTTGCCCTCCAGTGCGAGCGAGCGAACGTAGGTCCGTGCACCTGTAAGCGCCACGAGAGAGCCCGTGTTGGCTGTGCGGGTTTGGGAGTGGGTGGCGGGGGATGGTGGTAGTGGGAATGGGGGAGCGGGGTAGTGGGGGCGTGGTAGGGGAGGCGGGGTGGGGGGCAGCGTGTATGGAGCGAGTGCCGTTCTCCGCAGTGCTCGGGTCCACCGCCCTCGGCACGATGATCGCCAGGATGTTTGAACAAGACTGCTCGGCCGGATACATGGACAGATGTCTGGCCGCGTTCTCCTTCGGACGTTCGCCCGGATGCTCCGTCTGCCGGATGTTCATCCGGATTTTTTGGGCAGGCGCCTCAGCTGGATGCTCGAGCAGATATTTGGCCAGATATTTCGAGCAGACGTGAAGCCGGATTGTTGGCCAGATTTTTTTTGTGGGACGCTCGGCCGGGTTTTAGCTCGGAAATTCGCACAGATATTTGTCCGTATTGTCATCTAGATAATTGGCCAAATTGTCGACCAGATATATGGCCGACCGTTCGAACAGATATTTAACTGGATTGATGTCTGCATTTTTATCAGGATGCTCACCCGGTTATTGGCTAGATAGTCGGCTGGATATTTGGCCTGATCCATCGTCTGGCTGCTTGGCGGGTTGCCCGGTTGGACGCTCGATGGATCACGCTGGCGCCCTTGCTGGCTCCAGTGGCGACGGCCGATGGTGTGCGCCCCGCGTTGGTGAAGGGAGCAGTACTTCAGAGAGGCGGTGTCCTGTGTGCGTGCTCCGCTCGTGCAGGGCAACAAGGTGCAGACGCGCGTGGGCCTGCTCATCCTGCTCTGCACGTGGCTCACGGACTGCCCCATCGCAGTCACGCACTTCCTGCACAACCCCGCCAACGTGCCTTTCGTATCCTGCCGTCAGGGAGGGGGGGTGGTCCTCTCGTCAAACATAAAAAACTACAGCTGGGCATTGGAATGCTCTTACTGTCACGGTACATGCATCGATTCTTGCTCGATTGAAAATCGCTAGATTATTAAACGTTCATAATGCCTTATATATATGCACACCACTGTATATTAACACCACTAGTTTTTATATGTTCACATCGTATAGGTTCTGATCACTAGATTCCCGACATTCATACCAGTATAGATTCTATAGATTGACACCGCATACACTTGCACCAATGTAGGTTCTATAACAATCAATTCTACACCAACCCGGCGTCTCCGCTCCACATAGGCAAACGGACAGACAGACAAGCAGGTACACAGACAGATGGGCAGGCACACAGACAGACGAGCAGACAGACGGGTACACACAGACGGGTACACAGACAGACAGATGGGCACACAGACAGACAGACAGTTTAACACGTAGGCTTTCGCGTCCAATATTATTCATAATCAACGTTTTTGGGTTTAGATCGCGTTATTTATAAATGTGTCGTAACCCTCCACCACCCGACACGGCCAATCAGTAAAAAAGACAAATAGTTCACTGCTTTAGCCCACCGGTGTGTTGAAGCGTGAAACCACAACATTTACAATTTTTGAGTACGACGTTTCGCTGGTAATTGCATCCAGCATCATCGGGCAATTCGCCAGAGCTAGAGCAGAGCCTCACCATTCTGGCGAATTGCCCGATGATGCTGGATGCAATTACCAGCGAAACGTCGTACTCAAAAATTGTAAATGTTGTGGTTTCACGCTTCAACACACCCGGTGGGCTAAAGCAGTGAACTATTTGTCTTTTGTCAACGTGACACTTTTTTACTGATTGGCCGTGTCGGGTGGTGGAGAGTTACGACACATTTATAAATAACGCGATCTAAACCCAAAAACGTTGATTATGAAGACAGACAGACAGTTGGACACTTCGCCGTCGTTGCGCCGCTGGTCTTCGCGCTGGCCCTTGACGGCGCTCGCCGCAGCTCACGGGACAGATCTCTGAGAACCTGGGCGAGGAGGAGCAGCTGGTGCAGGGCTTGTCGGCGCTGCTCATTGGCATCTGCATCTTCTACAACGACAACTCGCTCGACAGCCACACGAGGTGCCGCTGCCCGGGAAGGCCTCACCGAGTCTCAAGACTCATTAAGTGTTTCGCAGTAGGGAGCGGGACGTTGCTGCTGCTGCTGCTGTTGCACGTAATCCCAATTGAGTAATTTTTTTACAGGTAATTTTTCAGCATTGGGATGTTTTTAGCAAATACCGGTTACATAGCATGTACACTATGAGACCTCCTTTACCAGTGGCAAAATATAGTAATAGGTTTTTACCCTTTCAACTGGTACAAAAGGTGTCAAAGTTTTTGTACGAGTTTAAAGGGTAAAAACCTATTACTATACATAGCATGTGTCTATATATTTTTTAGCTAACTATGGGAGGAAAACCGGAGAACCCGGAGGATATCCATGCCACCCCTGATCAGTGTGTTACACCTTTGTTGTGACCCGTGCGTCATCCCGACCTCACTCCGCGTGGGACCTCCTTTGCCCCCCCCCCCCCGCCCGCCCTTAACCCGCTGGCTGCGGATGGCTCAGACCGAAGCTGAAGCAGCTTGTGGAGAAGAGAATCGGCAAGGAGAATTTCCTGGAGAAGCTGGCGGCCGTCTCCAAGCACGACCTCTACTCCAAGGCGTCGCAGAAGCCCCAGCCGGCGTTCCCCGGGCCCGAGCAGGTGTTCTTCGACCACGAGTTCACGCAGATGGTCCGCGAGATTGAGGGTGCGTTGTCCGCCTGTCTGCATGTCCACATCTCCAGTTGTTCATCTGTCTGTCTGTCTGCGTGTCTACATGTGTGTTTGTCGGTCTGTGTCTCTCGGGCAGATTAAAAGAGACGGAGAAGATGACAGTCGCTCTCTGCGTTGATTCATCTGTCCTTAAATATGTCTGCCTATCACTGTCTGTCTCTCTACCTGTCTGTATGCCTGCCTTCCAACCTGTCCTCTCTTCCTCTCTTATCTTCATACTCACACTTGTAAGCCAGCATTGTCTCCTCCATCTCTCCAGTTGTCCATCTGTCAGGTCGATTACCAATCCGTCTGTCATTTTCTCCGTCCGTCGGTTTGTTTGGGCGGGTGGCGGGGTTGTGACAAGACCGCCCTTCACTGCGCCCCCGCCCCCTCCCTCCCGGCGCGCGCGTGGCAAACCCAGGCTCCATCGTGAAGGCCGTGCAGAAGTCGGCGGAGGAGGACCGCAAGGAGGAGGAGGTGCACAAGGCCATGCAGCAGCACGACAGCGTCATGGCGCAGTACAAGGAGCTCATTCGCGAGCAGGTGAGAGGCTCTGCCCACCTCTCCGTGTGGACTGGGGTGGGGGCGCGAGGGGGCTCGGTGGTGGCAGAACGATGTGTGCCGCTGTCCCGTGTACTGGACACTCAGATTTGGGGGAAGGGTGGGAGGGGGTGGTAGCTCGTGATCTGTCCTGGTATCAGTGTACGGGACGCTCGGAACGGGCGATGGTAGACCTGCACGTGTATCGGTATTGATTGGGCCATGGTGATAAATAATATAACGTGACACGCACGGTGGTATCGGTGGGGTTTTACAGGACACCTAGTTCGGCGCGGTGGTGGGGCATCGTGACGCGCATGGTGGCGTTACGTGACGCGCGTGGTGGCGTTACGTGACGTACGTGGTGGAGGTGTTGTATGACGCTTGGTGGTGGTGTATGATGCGCGTGGTACAGGACACTCAGATCGGGGAGTTGAAGAAACAGGTGGCGTCGCTGGGCATGCAGCTGGAGCAGGCGCAGGCCACCGTGAGCCAGCAGGCAGCGCACGTGCAGCAGCTCAAGGACCAGTACAATCTGCTCAAGGTTCAGGCCGGTAAGGCCCACTCGCACGCACAGGGCACACCAAGACAAAGGAGACGGACGGACAGACGGAGCTAATCTATGTATGTATGTTGAACTTCTATCGCACTGTATGTAGCCAACCGTGCTAATCGGAGGTGCTTATGTATAAACGCGTTGAACATTCGTTGGAAAGGGTTAAGAACAAACAACGACAGTCGCCATTCGCCGCTAAGTGGTGGTAGTGGCATATCACCACAGCACTTGTGCCAGGCTAAGTGCACTTTGAGGCCACATGAGATGTCAAAGGCTCGCTGGCAAGAGGAGGTAACCGGACAGACCCAGGTACCATGGGTTGGCTAACTGAGATTACCGACTGATAATTAATTACTGGCAGATGCCAATAGGCATACAAGATAGCACAGAGATCCCCTTTAAAGTCTTAACAGACTTTTCGGGCAAGTGGTGTTGGCGAGCACCTATGAAGGCCGGCACGGCACACGAGGGGGTGGGTGGCCAGCACCACGCCCGGCCGCCTTTGTCTCCCGAATGGAGATGTTTACACACCGCCAGGTACTCATTTTAAGCCGAGTCAACATCGGGGAGGCCCAGGACCGGTTCACTGGCGTTGGTGGCCGTGAGCAGGAATCGAACTGGAGTCAGCAGAGCGCGGCGCGCTGACCGCTTCGCGACCGCATACGTACACGGCACGCACACGCAAGGGCACACACGCGCAAAGTTGCACACGCGCAAAGGTGCACACGCGCAAAGGCGCACACGCGCAAGGGCGCACACGCGCAAGGGCGCACACGCGCAAGGGCGCACACGCGCAAGGGCGCACACGCGCAAGGGCACACACGCGCAAGGGCACACACGCGCAAGGGCACACACGCGCAAGGGCACACACGCGCAAGGGCACACACGCGCAAAGGCACACACGCGCAAGGCCTCTGCCAACGAGTGTTGACGTTGCCGTTGGCTGCGCCGGGCAGGCAAGGACGGGCCGCAGGCCGCTCACGTGGAGGTGAACGGGCTGGGCGCCGCCGGGGCCGACGGGGACGAGGCCGCCGAGCAGCTGCAGAGGCTGCGCGCCGAGCTGGAGGAGCAGAGGACGCGTGCCGCTCACGCCCTCGGCCTGCTCGCCGAGAGGGAGGCGCAGCTCAGCGCGCTGGTGACTCGCCTACGCACACACACAAAGACAAAGATCCCCCTTGTAGCCTGAACAGACTGTAGGAGCAAGTGCTGTTCGCGAGCACCTATTAAGGCCGGCATGGCACACGATGGGGTGGGTGGCCAGCCACACGTCCAGCCACCATTGATTCCCCAATGTTGATGTTTACACGCAGCACCAGGTTAGTATGTATAGCTCTGTTGACCGAGGGGGAGGCCCCAGGACTAGTTTAGATATTCGTCGCTGGTTGTTGATGTGAGCACGAATCGAACGCGGGTCGAACTTGCTGGGTTCGGAGCGCAGTGCGCTTACAACTGCGCCACCGCTCACACGCATTCGCAGCAACAACAAACCCCATTCGCCACTAAGTGGCGGTGACGTCACCACGGCGCTTGTGCCAGGCTATGTGCACTTTCAGGCCACATGTTAGTGTCGAACGCCCGCTGGCAGGAGGTCATGGGACAGACCCGGGTGCCATGAGTTGACTGACTGAGATGACAGGCAGATGCACCACCTGTGTGCACGCACACACACACATATAAACTCACACACGCACGCGCGTGAGCAAACCACAACGCCAACACCTCGACCCGCACGTGGACACTCACGCCTTCGCCTGTGACCCCTCACCCCCTCCCCCCTCCGCACACCGCGCGTGTCGTGTTCGGCAGAAGTCGGGGGTCGCGGTGTCGGGAGCCAGCGACCACGCGGACGCCCCCAGCGACCAGGTACCACGGCGGGGCCTGCCGGGCGCCATCGCTCGTCATCCCCCCCTCCCCCCTCTCCCACCTCTCCCCCTTGGGCCGGCGCCAGGCGACGTGCCGAGCGCTAACGGGAAGCGGCCGAGAAAAGCGATCCGTAGCAGCGGTAGTCGGTCGTGGTGACGATGCTGCAGCCTGCGGGACGTTGTGACATCACGTGTGTGTGGTGGTGTTACTGCTGTGTGGTGGTGTGTGTGTGGTATCACCGGTGTGTCGTGGTGTGGTGTGGTGGTATCACCGCTGTGAGGTTTTGTCTATGTGGTGTGAGGTCTTGTGTGCGTTTGTATCACCGGTCATCCCACTCTACTCCCCTGGTGTCACCGCTGTGTGGTGGTGTCACTTGGTGTGTTGTGTGTGGTGGTATCACCGCTTTGAGGTCTTGTGTGTGTGTGGTGGTATCACCGCTGTGTGGTGGTGTGTGTGGTGGTGTCACCGCTGTGTGGTGTGTGTGTGGTGGTATCACCGCTTTGAGCTCTTGTGTGTGTGTGGTGGTATCACCGCTGTGTGGTGGTGTGTGTCGTGGTGTGTGTGGTGGTATCACCGCTGTGTGGTAGTGTGTGTGGTGGTGTCACCATTGTGTCGTGGTGTGTGTGGTGGTGTGTGTGGTGGTATCACCGCTGTGTGGTGGTGTGTGTCGTGGTGTGTGTGGTGGTATCACCGCTGTGTGGTGGTGTGTGTGGTGGTGTCACCGCTGTGTGATGGTGTGTGTCGTGGTGTGTGTGGTGGTATCACCGCTGTGTGGTGGTGTGTGTGGTGGTGTCACCGCTGTGTCGTGGTGTGTGTCGTGGTGTGTGTGGTTGTATCACCGCTGTGTCGTGGTGTCACTTGGTGTGGTGGGACCACAGGAGGTGGAGGCCCTAAGGAGCCGGGTGTCGGCCCAGGAGAAGGAGCTGGAGCAGCTGAAGGGTGAGCGGAGTGACCTGCAGGAGCGACTTCAAGCCGCAGTACGTCCACAACGTCACCGTATCCACCGCCTCCGACTCCACCACCGCATCCACCATCGTCACCCTCACCACCTCCACCCTCGCCACATTCACCACCCACCTTCATGACCACTGTTTCAAAATCGCAGTTGCCATCTTCAGGATCTGCTACCGTACCCCCCTCCACACACTCCCCTACCTCTCATCTCACTCTACTCCCCTCCACGCACTCCCCTACCTCTCATCCCACTCCACTCCCCTCCATGCACTCTCCTACCTCTCATCCCACTCCACTCCCCTCCACGCACTCTCCTACCTCTCATCTCACTCTACTCCCCTCCACTCACTCTCCTACCTCTCATCTCACTCTACTCCCCTCCACTCACTCTCCTACCTCTCATCTCACTCTACTCCCCTCCACGCACTCCCCTACCTCTCATCTCACTCTACTCCCCTCCACTCACTCTCCTACCTCTCATCTCACTCTACTCCCCTCCACGCACTCCCCTACCTCTCATCTCACTCTACTCCCCTCCACACACTCCCCTACCTCTCATCCTACTCCCCTCCACGCACTCCCCTACCTTTCATCCCACCCTACTCCCCTCCACTCTCTCCCCTGCCTCTCATCTCACTCTACTCCGCTCCACGCACTCCCCTACCTCTCATCCCACTCCACTTCCCTCCACACACTCTCCTACCTCTCATCCCACTACTCCCCTCCACACACTCTATTCATTGGTAGGTCGCTCATTCGCCTATGCTGGCTCGTCCGAAGTTCCCTTTGCCCCAGACATCCGTGCTGTGGTGGAGTCCCTGGCCCCGGTGCAAGTCCAGGCTCAGGGCCTTCCTCCTGTCCTCTGCCTCACTGCCTGCCTTGCTCGCACTGTACAATGCACACGTTCGGTGTTACTGTGCAGCCTCGAGATGTGCCTCACGCGTTCACATGGAGACCCACAGACTCGCACAGACACCCACAGATTCACATAGAGAGACCCACAGATTTACATAGAGAGACCCACAGACTCGCACAGAGACCCACAGATTTACATAGAGACCCACAGACTCGCACAGACACCCACAGATTCACATAGAGAGACCCACAGATTTACATAGAGAGACCCTCGGACTCGCACAGACACCCACAGATTCACATAGAGAGACCCACAGATTTACATAGAGAGACCCACAGACTCGCACAGAGACCCACAGATTTACATAGAGACCTACAGACTCGCACAGAGACCCACAAATTCACATAGAGAGACCCTCAGATTTACATAGAGAACCACAGATTCACATAGAGACCTACAAACTCGCACAGAGAACCACAGATGCACATAGAGACCCACAGACTCGCACAGAGACCCACAGATTCACATAGAGACCTACAGACTCGCACAGAGATCCACAGACTCGCACAGAGAACCACAGATTCACACAGAGACGCACATATTTACATAGAGACCCACAGACTCACATAGAGATCCATAGACTCACGTAGAGTCCCAGAGCCCCATCTAGAGACCATGGTTGAGCGTGTCGATAAATGAGACACGTCCTCGCTCTTCATGGCGCCTGTAGAGGCTACGGAACTGAGCACCTGCGCCACTCCTCATTCCTCTGGTGTTCTCCGCCCCTCCACCCCCCCGTACCCCCCCCCCCCCACACCCCGCAGGATGCACGGGCGTCCGCCCCCGGGCTGGCGCTGGCCCCTGGCGACGACGACGCGGCGAGTGGTGGCGCCGCGGCGAAGCTGGAGGAGCTGGAGGCGCGCGCCGCGGCTCTCGAGCAGGAGCACGAGCAGCTCCAGGTGGGGGGGGGGGGGGGGGGCACCGCCTGGCGCCGCCTGGCGCAGCCGCAGCCGGCGCCGGCAGCAGCAGGGTGCCCGTCGCGCACAGCTTTCTCGTGGACGACGATGATGATGAGGATGATGAGGATGATGATGAGGCTGATGATGATGAGGATGATGATGAGGTTGATGATGATGATGAGGATGATGATGAGGTTGATGAGGATGATGAGGAGGATGATGATGATGATGAGGTTGATGATGAGGATGATGATGATGATGAGGTTGATGATGATGAGGATGATGATGAGGTTGATGATGATGATGAGGATGATGATGAGGTTGATGAGGATGATGAGGAGGATGATGATGATGATGAGGTTGATGATGAGGATGATGATGATGATGAGGTTGATGATGATGAGGATGATGATGAGGATGATGATGATGAGGATGATGATGAGGATGATGATGATGAGGTTGATGATGATGAGGATGATGAGGATGATGATGAGGATGAGGATGATGAGGATGATGATGAGGCTGATGAGGATGATGATGAGGTTGATGATGAGGATGATGATGAGGTTGATGAGGATGATGAGGAGGATGAGGAGGATGATGATGATGAGGTTGATGATGAGGATGATGATGATGATGAGGTTGATGATGATGAGGATGATGATGAGGATGATGATGATGAGGATGATGATGAGGATGATGATGATGAGGTTGATGATGATGAGGATGATGAGGATGATGATGATGAGGATGATGATGATGATGAGGATGATGATGATGATGAGGATGATGATGATGATGATGAGGTTGATGATGATGAGGATGATGAGGATGATGATGATGAGGATGATGAGGATGATGAGGATGATGATGAGGTTGATGATGATGAGGTTGATGATGAGGATGATAATGACCGTATTTTGCGTTCGAACTCGGACATTGGGTCTAGATTTGAAGTTTTCGTGACTGCAAGGATTCCTACTCTTTGGTTTTTTCGGTAAAGTCACGTAGGTAAAAATTAAAATAAATAAAATCACGACGTTTCAGAGACGCACTTAAGCGGTGTGCTTTCGCTAGGTTGTCCCCACCTGAAGAAGGACGCTTGTGCTGCGCCCGAAACGTCGTGATTTAACTTATTAAAATTTTTTACCTACGTGACTTTACCGAAAAGAGTATCGGACATTGGGTATTTTGACACAGACGTCGGATGGACAGCTACAGGAACATTAAGAGGTGTGGTGTCCGGAAAAATGTAAGGAACTGGAAAGAGAGGGGGGGGGGGGAAGACCTCGCCGAGAACGGCTTGACGACGACAAAAAGAGATCGGTGCCAGAGAGATGTGGCACTACTTGAGCATATTGGCACAAGACAGGGGAAAGTTTAAACAAATGATGAAATGTGGCGTGAACACCTCCGGGCTGTCTGCACATGGGATCATGTTGATGATGGGAGGACAGTAGATCTGGCAGAGAGGTTGGGAGCGGCGCCCTATCCTATGGATTTCTGGCAGTTCACAAGTGTTGGCTCAAGCGTCCCTGACGCATGAGACCGTGTGTCCAAATACGGTCCAGGGTTGTGCTTGTGTTCAACCATTACTGCTAAAATGAATGCACTCCCAGAAGGCCGTGCCACTGATGGGATGAGTAAAGAAAAAGATCTTCAGATTTTTCACGTGGAGGGATATGCATGTGAAAGAGGAGCATTGTCCGCTTATCTATTGCTAATCACAAATGGTGGTGGTGACAGTCGTGGAGGTGGTTGCCACTGTGATGATGGTCGTCGCTTTGGTGATGAAAGTGTTCATGGAGTTGATGGTGGTCGTGGTGTTCGTGGTGGTCATGGCGGTCGATTTGGTGATGGTGGTGGTGATGACAATGTTGATTTCGATTTAAAGCTTTCGTGACTGCAGGGATTCATCTTCTTGGTTCTTTCGGTAAAGTCACGTAGAAGGGAAATAATACAATAATACAAATAAAACATAAAAGAATGCTCACGACGTTTCGGCCACAACGCAAGCAGCCGTCCTCAGGTGAAGAACAGGTCTGTCGGAAAGGTCTGCTAAAGTCCTCTTGATATGCAAATTATTTTGTCAAGGCGCTCTTCCCCCTCCAACCCAGCTTAAATATACGCTCCAAGCCTGGTGGTGTTTCATTCAGACGCTGTCTTTCCGACAGACCTGTACTTCACCTGAGGACGGCTGCTTGCGTTGTGCCCGAAACGTCGTGAGAATTATTTTATTATGTTTAATTTTAATTATTTTATTATGTTTAATTTTAATTATTTTATTATTTCCCTTCTACGTGACTTTACCGAAAGAACCAAGAAAATGTTGTTGATCACTACAAAACGTGCTGCTGCTGCTGGTGGCGGTGACGGTAGTGGTGACGTTGGCTGCGTCTCTGCCCAGGACACGGTGCGGCTGCTCACGGAGGAGAAGCTGGCACTGGCGGAGTGCGCGGTCAATACCGCGCTCCTGCGCCAGGAGGTGGTGCGCCTCAACAAGGAGGCGGGCGACACGAGGAAGGAGCAGGACGACCTGCTGGTGCTGCTCGCCGACCAGGACCAGAAGATCATCGCTCTCAAGGGCCGCCTGCGCGAGCTGGGACACGCGGTGAGACGCGTGGCGCACGCGCCGCAAATACCACAAACGCAACGGCGCGTGACGCAGCTGTGTTTTGGCACCGATTCACGTCTGGCCTCATTTTTGCTTTGTACTTTATGTTGTTTGTTTCGCTCTGGTAGTTTGAGTGGCCCAGGTCTCGCTCTCTCTTGAGTCGGCACCTGGTCACGCGACATCAACTTTGAAACTGTGACACGTGGCTCTGTGGGAAGTGTGGGGGTTCCACGTGCTGCGACAAGGGCTCTGCGGCACAAACTGTGTTGATGCCGGGTCGGTGCTGTGGCACGTGCGTTGTGGCGCACCGATGTGACTAACGGTGGCACATTCTTAGGTTTTTTCAGTAAAGTCACGTAGGTAAAAAATTTTAATTAATAAAAGTAAAATAAAAATAAAAATCACGACGTTTCGGAGGCAACACAAGCTTCCGTCTTCAGGTGGAACAGTCACAGCACGATAGTTGTATTTATACGATAGCTGTATTGATACAGCTATCGTGCTGTGACTGTTCCACCTGAAGACGGAAGCTTGTGTTGCCTCCGAAACGTCGTGATTTTTATTTTATTTTAATTTTATTAATTTTAATTTTTTACCTACGTGACTTTACCGAAAACACCTAAGAATATGAATCCTTGCCGTCACGAAAGCTTCAAATCTAGAATTAACGGTGGCACATTCGGCCGAGTTCACCGACACGCGCCGAGCGTGGTGTCGTGGGACACTTGGGTACGCCGAGTTGTCGTGGTGACCGTGGCTCGTTGTGCCGAGTCGCCGTGAACCGCGTGCGCTTGCCGTGGCAGGTGGAGAACGACGAGGATGAGGACGACGACGACGATGAAGATGACGACATCTCGGAGGGCGGAGACGACGAGGGTGCGGGGGCCGACTCCCCGGATGAGTAGAGAGGTCGAGCTGCACGGCGCCGCGTCGCCTACGACCCCCCCCCCACACGGAGAGAGAGGAGCGACGGCGCAACCGTGACCAGAAGGACGTCGCACATCCCCCAGCCACCTTCCTCTCGCTTCCCAGCCCCCTGCCTTCGTCGTCCCCCCACTCCCCGCGCCTTAATCTTCCGCTCGCTCCCTTGCCTTCATCTCCAACTCGAATCTCCCACCCTCCCCCAACCCCCACCCCCCACCCCCGCTTTGTCTTCAATCTCCCTGCTCCGCTTCGAAGCGAGAGGCGACGACGCGCGGCGCCGGTAACGTCCACCCTCGTGAAGAAACCGCGGCGTGGAGTGGACAGGGGTGAGGGTTGGGAGAGGGGGGGGGAGGGCGGAGATGTGCGGAGGGGGGCCGGCCCCCTAGTGGGGGGCACCCCAGGGTTGTCCCTTTAGTCGCCGCACCCATCCCTCCAATCGCCGTGCCCCTCCCCGCCACCGTTGCCGAGATGCCTCCCGCAGGACGGTTCGTTCGCAAAACCCAATAGAGCAATAGGAATGTTCCGGGGGCGAGATTGTCCACGCGGTGTTTACGAGTTGACCGATGATGATGATGACGACGACGGCGGGGGCGGGGGCGGTAGCGGCGACAATGTGCTGCCATGTATACAAAGTATACTCTACTAGAGAGACGGCGCGTGCGTAACGAAGAGGGGCGCGCTGCCCCAGCGCACCGGAGCCAGGCCGCGAGCTGTGCGCGTTGTTGGTTTGCGAGCGACGGGGGAAATTCGCTTGTCCAGGTGGAGGTCTCTCGGCAGCCGGTGACAGCCGGAAGTCGAGAGCGGCGGTGTGGTGGCCCAACTGACCGCTCGGCTGTGGTGGACCCCCCCGCCTCCTCCCCTCCCCCGGCGTTCATGGGCACGGGAACAAGGGATTGGTGAGTGTCAGCATTATGCAGAGTTGTTTTAGCAGGGGTTGTGGTTAGGCTTAGGAATGAAGGATTAGGGTTGTGGTTTTGATGTAGAGGTGGGAACAGTGCCCGGGCTTCGCATTTGGGATCGGGTTGGAACTTGCATTTTAGATATTATTGAAATTATGGATAGAATTATTGATAAGTATAGGCTTAGCGTTTGGGTTAGGGGTTATGCGTAGGGGTGGGGTTAACGTTAGGGTTTGGAGTTGGGGTCCCGGTCGAGGGACAGGGGGATGGAGTTGGGCTCAAGGGCTGTGATGGGCAGCGGCTCTGCCTCTACCAGGGCAGCAGTGCTCCTCCACGCCCTGCTGCCCTGCAGCGCTCCCAACGGCACGCGGTGGGGAGGAGAGGCCCTGGGGCGGGTGCCGTGGTAGTATTTAAGACGTGCGTCCACGTTGATGCATATAGAGAATGTGTGTTGGATCGCAAGAAGAAGATATATTTTAGGTTTCATCGATTTACTCGGTTTGGAGGCTGCCCCTCCCTCCCTCCCTCAGCCACGTGGGGCTGTTGTTTTCGTATGTGATTCATAAAGCCGTTCCTACGACAAACGATTCTGCTGCTGTTGATTCTGGTGCCCCGCCTCTGCTGATGCTGCTGCTGATGCTTCTGACGGTAGCTAGGATATGGTAATTACCTTGCCTGGTATGCAGGAGGTCGTGGGTTCGATTGCGTGTGTGTCTCTCTCATCCCGTGGATTTTTATTCGGGTCCTCCGGTTTTTCCCCTCCACATTTATAAGCACGCGTTTAGAGCAATTTGGCTGCTGTACATTTCCACGTGATGAGCCGCTTCATTGAGCTGCCCCATTTGTGGCCAGGTAGCTTCTGAAAAAAGAGATGTATATAGCTCTGGGCCTCACCTGGTACAATAAAAAAAATAGACTTGGGAGTGACTATTTAGACACCGCAACCCAGAGACTACATCCTCCAGCCATACACTTGTACATAAAACACAACCCCTACAAGAACAGTCGACCAGCAGCAACAACAACACAACCATTCTTACTAAGATTTATTCATCATGCAGTGGTTACAGTTATCTCCATGAACACGTGTTACAGGTTAGTACAAGAAAAGCACCTGCGGATAGGCTGGACGAGGTTATAGAGGGTAGGGCTAGGAATGCAAGCACACCGGTCGTGTTACATAACCACAGCGAGGCACACCGCTACAGTGTTATATAATCAGTAAGGTACACCAACAGTGTTGACCAATCAGTAAGGTACACCAACAGTGTTGACCAATCAGTGGCCCACCCCTACAGTGTTGACCAATCAGAGTGGCACACCCCTACAGTGTTGACCAATCAGAGTGGCACACCCCTACAGTGTTGACCAATCAGAGTGGCACACCCCTACAGTGTTGACCAATCAGAGTGGCACACCCCTACAGTGTTGACTAATCAGAGTGGCACACCCCTACAGTGTTGACCAATCAGGGTGGCACACCCCTACAGTGTTGACCAATCAGAGTGGCACACCGCTACAGTGTTGACCAGTGGCCCACCCCTACAGTGTTGACCAATCAGAGTGGCACACCCCTACAGTGTTGACCAATCAGAGTGGCACACCTCTACAGTGTTGACCAATCAGTGCGAGTGGTCTTCGTGGTAGGCTGGCCGGGTTCCCCGCGTGTCTCCATCGCAACACGGCGCCCTCAAACCCCCCCATGCCCCCAGCGCGTTCGCTGTTTACGCGAGAGGCCCTCTGGCCGCGACCGACCGATCGATCTATCGATTCAATCGGAGACGCCGTAGCACAACCGTGAGAGGGAGACAGCCCCCCGCGGCGAGGCGCGCAGTGGCCCCAGGGGGCGCTGACCCGTGCGCCACATTCCCTTGGTGCGGTTCCCCCCGCCGCCCCAACGTCAACCGCTACGTATATAATCTTGATTTATATATAAAAGAACAAAACCTTAGAGCCGCCCTATCGTGTGGCCAACGGAGGCCGCGAGGAGTTAATTGATTTTAAATCGTGGCGAGGGTACGGGACCACGTGCTATAAGCCGGTGCGCAAACACGTGCCCCGACATTGCCCCCCTCCAAACGTTGGGGCACGTGGTTGGTCCCATCGTTGAGCCAGCAGCGTTCCATGTTTACGGAGGGGTTGCTGGGACTGCGGTGACCTTGAAGGCAGGAGGGGGGGAGGCATCTTTAGGCGGAGCTGCGATCATGTTCATATCGTCACCACCGATGATATTAACGTCACCACCGCGATGCCATCGTCGCCATTGGCCACCGTGTTACTACCGTGAACGCACCCTCGTGATATACCAGCACCATTACCGCTCAGCGTACCGGCGGTTTAACTATCACCAACGCGGACGAGATCACCATAGAAATATCACCGCCGCCATCATCGCCGACGGCATCATCACAGGCACCATCATCGGCAACTTTACCAGCAACGTTCATTCATCACCACCCATTATTTCATCGTCGTCGTCATCATTAACCGCGACATGTTTACCATCGCTACAAATTCATCATCGGCATCATGACAGACACCTTAGAGCTGATGGGCTGTCATTGTGTATGACGAGGTGAAGGTGTGTGGTGTTGTTGCTGCACGTGTTGTTGTTGCGGGGCAGGGGGCGGAAGGGAGGGGGGGGAGGTGCTTAGAAGAGCAGAGCCTCGTCCACGTCGTCTGTAAAACAAATAGATCATCAGCACCACGACCAACATCACCATCATTAACATCACACCACTGACGATCATCAATATCACCACCATCGATGCCATCATCTCCACCATGGTCCCATTGGATCTCCCTGGGTTCCCCCCGGGCCCCTCTTGCCCCCCCCCCCCCCCCCCCCCGGGGTCTCCTGCATCCCCCTGGAGAGTCCTCCGTGATCTCTTTGGGTCCCTCTGGGTCTACGAGACGACCCCCGCCCTCCCCCCCGGGTCCCACCAGGCCCCCACTGGGGCCCGCGTACCGGGCAGGAGGCCGAAGCAGGCGCCCCACTCGGGCAGGGAGATGAGGCGGTCTCCGTCGGCGTCGCAGCGCAGGAAGAAGCGCGTGGTGCAGTGCTCCATGGGCACCAGCGGGGCCCGCAGCGGGGACAGCTCCGAGTGGGACAGGTACCTGCGGCGTAGTCAGAACATCAGGTGAGTGGGACAGGCACCTACACAGGTACCTGCAGCGTGCCCAGCACACCGGGTGAGTGGGACAGGCACCTACACAGGTACCTGCAGCGTGCCCAGCACACCAGGTGAGTGGGACAGGCACCTACACAGGTACCTGCAGCGTGCCCAGCACACCAGGTGAGTGGGACAGGCACCTACACAGGTACCTGCAGCGTGCCCAGCACACCGGGTGAGTGGAACAGGCATCTACAAGGTGCAGAGATGCTCATCGTACGGGGTGCTGGTATCCTGTGGGGGGTGCGTGTTGTATGCCCATGCGCTGGCGCCGCGCGGTGGTGCCACGCGGTGGTTGCTACGTGTGGTTGCTAGGCGTGGTTGCTATGCGGTGGTTGCTACGCGGTGGTTGCTTCGTGTGGTTGCTACGTGTGGTTGCTACGCGGTGGTTGCTACGCGTGGTTGCTTCGCGCTGGTTGCTACGCGCCGGTGCCGCGCGTCGTCTTGCCTGTCTGCCGGGCGGGAGTCGAGCTGGGCGAACTGCCAGTGCACCGGGTAGATGTACATGCGGTAGTTCTTGACGAAGTCGCGCTGCAGCAGCTCGCGCGTGTGGTCGCCCTGCCGCAGGCGCCGCTCGTCGCTCACGATCTTCCGCAACTGCAGAAGCCAAACGCCGCCCCCGCCCCCCCCCCGACGTGGTTAGCACAGCGAGCAATTCACACGTACGGGCAACACGGAAACCGGCCGATCGGTCGTCGAGTAACAACGCCGTATTCTTGGTTCTCTCGGTAAAGTCACGTAGAAGGGAAGTAATAAAATAATAAAAATAAAACATAAAATTATTCTCACGACGTTTCGGCCACAAAGCAAGCAGCCGTCCTCAGGGTTCGGAGCGCAGCGTGCTCATCGCTACGCTACCGCTCTTTGTCTTTATTTATCGTACACACACACACACACACGTATACCGTACTTGCACAACAACCCACGCCGCTGTGTTTGACGATGCGGGCACAGCCCGCGGCAGTTTTCGCGGTGCGGGGCGATGTTCCCACGTGCTTTTGACGGCCGCATATTCTTGTTCAAATGACTTCACGGTGGGGGGTAGGGGGAGGGGCTATTCTTTATCGTTCACCGTGAAACGGACGGGCACATGGTATTTTCACGGTTGACAACGCACTGGCAGTATTAACCAGGACGAGCTTTGCGACTGAAAGCACGAACGTCGAACCCAAGCGCCGAGCGCGCCACCGCCCAGCCGTGTGACCGCCCAGCCAGCCTGCGAGTCGGTCCGCTAGTCAGTCAGACTCCCCGATACTTAACGAGTCAGGCAGGCAGTCGGTCAGTCAGCCAATGATCCCCGGCCCTGTCTCTCCGTCTGTACGTGAGGTTTGTCACAAGCGCGTGATCAGCAGAAACACAATCGTACCGCCCCTTGCCCACCCCACTCACCCCGTACCCTACGTATAACGCCCCACCCGCTCGTACCCCCTCGTTCTCCCCGTGCTTCCACAGCACCCCTCAAATACCCCCCTACTTACCACTCTTGCCCCCCCCCACCCCCGTGTCTCCTGTACCCTCCTGCCCCCGTGCACCCCCCCCCCCCCCGTGCCGTGCCTTGCGCCTCTGCTTGTCGGTGAGTAGCTCTCCGCGCTCCTCGTCCCTCTCGTACATCTGCACGACGACGTTCTTGAGCCAGTCGCGCATCCGCAGGGGAAACTCGGTCAGCTCCACGTCCAGGCACGGCGTGATCTCTGTGCCCCGGGGGGAGGGCGTGGGGGGGGGGGAGTAAGGAGGCGGGGTGGGGGAGCGAGGGAGGCAGGGCAGTGACATCAGAGCAGCATCACAGCGAGCACGATTTAGGACGTCACCGGACGTCACGGGACACACACCCATGTAACGCACGCGCCATCCCACCTGAATGCATCCGTGTGCATCCGTGTTTTTTGCGCCTCGTCGTCGTCGCGGTTGTAGCGCACTGCGCTACAA
Organism: Lampetra fluviatilis; assembly: GCF_964198595.1. Taxonomy (NCBI): domain Eukaryota; kingdom Metazoa; phylum Chordata; class Hyperoartia; order Petromyzontiformes; family Petromyzontidae; genus Lampetra; species Lampetra fluviatilis. Next base: position 3,268,757 of record NC_136315.1, read on the forward strand.
AGCCGGTGACCCGAGTTCGATTCCTGCTCACAGCCAACACCAGTGACGATTATCTGAATCGGTCCTGGGCCTCCACTAGGTCGACTCGGCCTCAAGTGTGTATCTGATGCGGTGTGCAAACATCGCCACTCGGGAGACAAAGGCGGCAGGGCGTGATGCTGGCCACCCACCCTCTCGTGTACCGTGCCGGCCTTCATAGGTGCTACGCACCCTAACCGCACTTGCCCCAACAACCTGTTGAGGCTATGCGGGGGATCTTTGTCTTTGCGTACCCTTGCAGGGCCCGATGTAGTCGAGGTGCAGGTGCCGCCCCTTCTTGGTGCCATCGAGGGCGCAGCGGTGGGCATCCAGATGGCAGCGCGACGGATACGTGTGGTTGTCCGTGCCACACAGCTGCACCACCACCATCAACACCATCATCATCATCATTAACCATCATCATCATTAACCATCAACATCATTAACCACCAACGCCATCATCATTGTACCTCCGATTTGCACGGTTGGCTACGTACGTTGCAGAAAAAGTTCAACATACATAGCTATCATCAACACTACCATCATCATTGTCATGAATATCACCAACAACACCATCAACATCACCATCATTGAGCATGTGTGCTGCAGAACTGCACGACCACAATCAACATCAGCAACATCATCAGCATCATTGAGTGGATGTGGTTATAAGTACCGCACAGCTGCACCACAATCTAGACGACCATAGACATCAACAAGAACAGCACCCACCCCTATCATCACCACCATCAACAACATCCGCATCAACAAACGCACCACAACCAACACCACCCATCGACATCAACAGCACGATGTTGCCGCCGATGGTGGTAAGGTTGTTGTTAGTTTCATAAAAATGCCTTTCACGAGCATGGAGCTGAGCTCTTGTGAACAGGCGATGATGCTGGATGTCATAAGCCAGCGGAACCTCGGATAGACAATCGTCAACATTCTGTTCGCTTCTCAACACCCTTCCTCCTCCCCCCTCGCTCCCCCGATCCCCCCATCCCCGTCCTCTGGTGTGAGCGCACTGACGTGGCAACTTGATTTGGTTGGCTCTGTCGCTGGGTGGTGGAGGGAAACTGTTAAACGTAATTCATGATACCTACGACAGGATTTAACCCAACAGAAACTAATTACGGATAAATGTTATTGTTGGCGGCGATGACGATGTTGATGTTGACTATGTTGATGTTGCCGTTAATGTTGACAATGTTGATGACGATGATGGCGTTGACTATGAAGACATCACCCACCATGGTGTCAACGCTGCTGCTCGACTCGCAGGTGTCGGCACTCTGGCAGATGCAGACGGGACGCGACTCCACGTCCACCTCGCACACACGGCCCGGCTTGCAGGCGAACCCCAGGCACGGGTCTACACGGAGACGCGGAGACGTGGGGTCACGGGGGACATGGGGTCATGGGGACGTGGAGACACCGGGGACGTGGAGACACGGGGTGACGAGGACACAGGGTAATTGAGACACGAGGACATGGGGTCATGGGGTCATTGAGACACGGGGACATGAGGTCATGGGGTCATTGAGACACGGGGACATCGAGGTATGGAGACACAAAGACCGGGACAATGAGACACCACAGGGACGCAGGGTCATGGAGACATTAAGACATGGAGATGTGCAGTTACGGGGACACGGGGACATTCAGAAACGGGGACATGCCGGCCGGCCCGACTTACAATTGAACCCCAGGCAAGGGTCTACACAGAGACACGGGGTCATTGGGACACGGGGACATTGAGACACGGAGACAAGGGGACGTGAGGAGGTAGATGCATATACACATGGGATCACGGATACATGGGGACATGGAGACACAGGGATGCGGAGACGAAGGGACAGGGAGACAAGGGGACGTAAGGACTTACTGATGAGGGGGGTCTCTTCCTCCTCCTCTTCCGACTCCTGTTGGAAGAGGAGGGGACACGCGTTAGATACGACTCTAGAGAAGGAGTGAGGCCAGTGTCAGGGTCTGTTACTCTAGAGCAGTACTGAGTCCTGTGTGAGTCTCCATTATGCTAGAGCAGGACTGAGGCCTATGTCAGGCTCTGATATTCTAGAGCAGGACTGAGGCCTGTGTGAATTCAGGTCATACCTCAATCACCACCTCCTCCTCCACCACTGGAGTTTCCTCCACCACCACCGCGTCCTATGGGCACAGAGAGCCACTCTTCATGTGCAGCCCTAACCAGAACCCATAACCCTCATTCGAACCCATAACCTCAACCCTAACCCATAGCCATGACCTAAACTCTAATCATAACCCTAACCTAAACCCTATGTGTTGACTAACACTAACCCATAACCCCAACTTAAACCCAATTCTAATCCCTTACTCGTAACCCCTTACCCTAACTATAACTTTAACGCATCCTTAAATGGAGCCTATAAGCCTCACCCTAACTGAGGGGTTGGCAACTACATTTCGTAAAAGTTCAATAGGTCGAGAGCCGAAATGCACTGTGGTGTATACGAGACGGTGGGTCCGTCATAGATAACGTCACGAAGCAGTGCTGATCCCTGCCATTGGTAAACTGGACTCCCATGGTAAACTGAACCTCCATTGTAAATTGGACTTACATGGTAAACTGAACTCCCATTATTAAAATAGACTCCCATGTTAAACTGGACTTATATGGTAAACTGCACTTCTATGGTAAACTGTACTTCTGCTGTAATATGGACTCCCATGGTAAACTTGACTCCCATGGTCAGGGGTCATCAACCAAAAATAACAAAAACAGATTTTTATTTTATTTTAATTCGGAGAAAAGAAAAAAAAACCCCTCAATATTTCAAGAGCTGCAATGCAGCCCTTAAAGAGCCGCATTCGGCTCCGGAGCCGCAGGTTCACCGAGCCCTGCCCCAACCCACATCTCATGACCCCCACAGAGTTACTCACACCCTGAGTCTCTTCCTGCATCTCCTCCTCTCCGGCCTCTTCCTGGACCTCCTCCTGCGGCTCCTCCTCCCCCACAGTCTCCTCTCCCGCGGTCTCCTCCTGGATCTCCACGTCTCCGTCGTACTCCTGCACCTGATGGGAGAGCACGTGGTGACCCCTACTGTCACTTCCTGTTCGAACCCCCCACAACAGCCCTCCTCCCTCCCCCCCCCCACAAAATTCCAGCCCCGATCGGTGAGCGCCTATTAAGGCCGGCGCGTGTCCAGCGTTGGACGACTGTTGTGCGGGAGTCTCCGCGGTGATCAAAGAGTTTGTCCTGGTTCCTCGTGGTCATGCTGCGTGCGTGCGCGTGTGTCCACTTGTAGTACGTGTCGAGTGGGGGGCGGTGGCGCAGTAGCCACGAGCCTGGCGACCCGAGTTCGATTCACACCAACGGCCACAAACACCCGTGACGATTATCTGAACCCTGAACCGTTCCTGGGCCTCACCTCAGCCTCAAATGAGTTCCCTGGAGCGGTGTGTAAACATCGCCACTTGGGGAGACAAAGGTGGCCAGGCGTGGCGATGGCCACCCGGCCCCTCATAGGTGCTCGCAAACAGCACTTGCCCCAACAGTCTGTTAAAGGCTTTACAGGGGGTCTTTGTGTGCACACATGCGCCTAGCCTGGCACCAGCGTAGTGGTGACTTCAGGGCTCTTTAGCGGTGAAGGGCAGTGGTTGCACGTGTGTGTTGGTGGGCGCCCCAGCAGTCTGCCGAGGCTGGTCAGGGTATCTTTGTCTGCGTGTGTGATGGGGCATTTACTCCGGGCGGGTTCCAGGCGTCGTCATCGCCGGTCCGGACGTCTGCTTCGTACTCCTCCATCGCCTGCAAATACCAAGACAGCAGCCCAGGTGAGACGACAGTGGACCAGATGAGATGACAGTGGCCCAGGTGAGACCACAGTGGCCCAGGTGAGACCACAGTGGCCCAGGTGAGACGGTGGCACAGGTGAGACGGTGGCCCAGGTGAGACGGTGGTCCAGGTGAGATGACAGTGGCCCAGGTGAGATGACAGTGGCCCAGGTGAGACCACAGTGGCCCAGGTGAGGCCACAGTGGCCCAGGTGAGACGACAGTGGCCCAGGTGAGACCACAGTGGCCCAGGTGAGACCACAGTGGCCCAGGTGAGACACGGGCCCAGGTGAGGCAGGGGCCCAGGTGAGATGACAGTGCGCCTGTGTGTGCACTAAGAGCAAGCCTGTGTGTGCACTAAGAGCGAGCAGGTTTGTACTGTGATTTCCCAGATGTGTGAAAGGAGTGCCCAGATGTTGCAGGGACTCACGGGGACGGCCAGGGCTGACCCTGCCAGACCAAGCAGCAGCAGCAGCAGCGCCCACAGCTTCATGGTGACAGCTCTGATGGGAGACACACTGACACACAAAAACAAGACAAAGATCCCCAATATAGCCTGAACAGACTGGGGCAAGTGCTGTTAGCGAGTACCTATGAAGGCAGGCACGGTACACAAGGGGGTGGGTAGCCAGCACCACGCCCGGCCGCCTTTGTCTCACCAGTGCCGATGTTTTAACACAACGCACCAGGTACTCATTTGAGGCTGAGTAGACCCAAGGGAGGCCCATGACCAGTTCAGATAATCGCAACTGGTATTGGCCGTGAGTGGGAATCGAACTCGGGTCGCCGGGTTAGTAGCACTAGCCACTACACTACCGCTCCCCACACACATAGATACAAAGACAAAGATCCCCCATATAGGCGTAAACAGACTTTTGGGGCAAGTGCTTTTTGTGTGAGCACACACAGATACACACGGATTAGTTCGTGCCCCACCCTCACCAGACCTCACCAGCAACCACGCTCACTCACCCACCCTCACCTGCCCTACCACCTTCAACCCTGCTTCGCCAAGCCCTTACCAACTCCAGCCTCACTCACCCACGCTCACCCACCCTCCCATCCTTAACCAACCTCACCAGGGCTACCTTCACACCCCTCCAGAAAACTCTCTGCACTCTGTAACCCCATTCCCTGCGACCCCTCGTCCCAGAATCCCTGTACAAGACCCCCCCCCCCCCACCAGACCCCCCCCCCCACCAACCCCCCCCCCCTCACCAGACCCCCCCCCCACCAAACCCCCCCACCAGACCCCCCACCAGACCCCCCCCCACCAGACCCCCCCACCAGACCCCCCCCCCCACCAGACCCCCCCCCCACCAGACCCCCCCCACCACCAGACCCCCCCCCCACCACCAGACCCTTCTCCCCCCCGCCCATCGAGACCGCAGTGGGACCCGGCTCGGCGGCCACGTGACTTGGGCCAGAACAGAACCGCCAGAGAACCACAGAGAACCACAGAACCACAGAGCCACACAGAGAACCACAGAACCACAGAGAACCACAGATAACCAGAGAACCACAGAGCCACACAGAACTACAGAACCGCCAGAGAACCACAGATAACCACAGAACCACAGAGAACCACAGAGCCACACAGAACTACAGAACCGCCAGAGAACCACAGATAACCACAGAGAACCACAGAGCCACACAGAACTACAGAACCGCCAAAGAACCACAGATAACCACAGAACCACAGAGAACCACAGAGCCACACAGAACTACAGAACCGCCAGAGAACCACAGATAACCACAGAACCACAGAGAACCACAGAGCCACACAGAACTACAGAACCGCCAGAGAACCACAGATAACCACAGAACCACAGAGAACCACAGAGCCACACAGAACTACAGAACCGCCAGAGAACCACAGATAACCACAGAACCACAGAGCCACACAGAACTACAGAACCGCCAGAGAACCACAGATAACCACAGAACCACAGAGAACCACAGAGCCACACAGAACTACAGAACCGCCAGAGAACCACAGATAACCACAGAACCACAGAGAACCACAGAGCCACACAGAACTACAGAACCGCCAGAGAACCACAGATAACCACAGAACCACAGAGAACCACAGAGCCACACAGAACTACAGAACCGCCAGAGAACCACAGATAACCACAGAACCACAGAGAACCACAGAGCCACACAGAACTACAGAACCGCCAGAGAACCACAGATAACCACAGAACCACAGAGAACCACAAAGCCACACAGAACTGCAGAACCACCAGATAACCACAGAATGTGCCCTGCCGCGCCTGGCTCAGTGGGCCCGCACGAGCTGACGGGACAATGTCTCACGCTGTTGCTGGGTGAAATGTCCTGGGAGCCCCCCCTCCCACGCACTGCGCTCACAAAAGCCTCTTTATTTGGGTTCGGGTTTCCAGGGCGCGCGGAGTCTCTGGTGGAGACCGTACAGTGCAGAGTGGGAGGGCAGCTTCGTGGATTCCATTCTGCCTGACATCACCAGCGGCGGCGGCTGCGTTCGCAACGCAGCCGCTAACGCAGCAGCGGTTCTCATCGGCAGTTGTATCAGCCATCACAATCGGCAGCAGATATGGCATCATCGGTAGCAGCAAAAATGTCAGGATCATCGGCAGCAGCCAGAGTTGCCACCTGTCCGGTTTTTCCTGGGACGTTCTCTTGCCGAGTGAGTGAAGTAGCGGCTGTCCCGGGGAGCGTTCCTTAACATCGAGTCCTGGTTCTTGCCGTTTGTGTAGCGATGATAACAGTGATCCACCACTCGAGACGACGCATCCACCTGGCTTTCTCTTCTCTTCCGTTAACGTGAGAAGTTCCCCTCCCCCGTTCCCCAAGATGACCTCCCGGTTTTTTTTGTAACTCGGAGTTGGCAACCGTGTCCCGCAGCGACAGCTATAATAACATCATTATTATTATCGATCAACATCGTCAACATCAACTTAAACTCTGAACTCGATGCTCAATATCCACCTGCAATTGAATCCACCTATCTGAGTCTACGCGATCTACAATCCTGATCAACAAATCGCCTAACTGATTTATAATACATCTGGCAAAGATATGTCCGCCAAACCTTGACACCAATTCCCTGCTGTACAATTCTCCTGATTAAGAATCCACCTAATTCACAATCCAGGTGGATTTTAAATCGGGTTAATTGTAATCTTAGGTGGATTCTAAATGAGGTGGATTATAATCCAATAAGTTAAGTTGATATAGAATCCAATTGATTTATCTTCCACCAGGTGTACAGTCCACCGATTTACAATCCGCCTGGACTGGAATCCACCTTTATTTACAATCCCCCTGTTCCAGGTGTTATCAGCCCAGGTATTTGGCACAAACACGAAACCAGGCGCCGCGTTCGAATTGTTTTGCCGAATCGGCCCAAAACGGATCTCACTGCACGGGGAGCTGTCCCCATTGTAAGCGACGGAGATAAGGGTTTCGTTTCGTCAAAACGCCTCTCCAGACGAGGGGACATTCCGCCAACAATGCGCCGGGCTTAACCGTTGACGTTTGGAACGCCGCCACAAGCAGTTAAAAGTTAAACAAACGTTTGTATTTTACCAGGTGAAGCCCGCTGAGCTATATAGCTCTTATTCATAAGCGACCTGGCTATCGCAAATGATATCCCGACAAAGTGTGGCTCTTCGTGTGGACATTTAAAGCAGCCAAATACTCTAAACGCATGTTTTTAAATGTGGAGGTGGGAAATCGGAGGACCCGGAGAAAAATCCACGCGACCACGGGCAGAGAGAGACGCAAACTCCAAATATACAGCAGCAGGCGTCAGGGTCGGGATCGAACCCACGACCTCCTGTATACCAGGCGAGGTAGTTAACATCTCACTGCCGTTTCACCAAGAGTACTCTGGCCAACCTCGCGATGGGTTGTAGCCGGGCTGGCCCAGAACCCCTCCTGATGTTCGTGAGAAGGGGCCTCAAAGAGGCAATGCCGCCAAGGGGAATGCGAGAGACAAGAAGAGTGTGATGGTGGTGCTGATCATGGTGGTGATTGGGGTTATTGGGGTGATGTGGTGGCGTTGATCGTGTTTGTGATGGAGGGGGGTGATGGTGCCAAAGAAGGCTTTGTTGATGGTTGGTAATGAAAAATGGTCGGTGTGGTTGTGTTAGTTATGTTGGAGATGGTGTTAGTGTTGGTGATAGTGATGGTGGTAATGGTTTTCACGGTTGGTGGAGATGGTGACTGTTGAATATGAGAGTATTGCGGGAGCACGCCAGATATCCTCGAATGATCTGGACACAATCCCATCAGTGAATTCCTCCAGAAGGCGAGGCTGCGTTGGCTGGGTCATGTCGCCCTCATACCCAGCCACCTAGATCCAGCTTCTGGATAAAGGTATCTAGACGGGCACAGCAAAGGCTCGAGAGAAGAGATGCGGTGCAGGAGGATGTGAAGCTGTGTGGACTCGCCGATGACTGGTCACAGTGGTGTCAAGATCGGCCTCTGTGGAGGACGCTACTGGGCAGCTGGAGGCAGTCGCCCTCCACCAACCACGTAACAGAGAAGAGAGACGCTCACAACAACGAGCGAAGAGCCGGGCGTATAAAACGGCAGTGGGGGGAGCACAGGTGGTGCATCTGCCAGTCATCTCAGTCAACGCGTGGCACATGGGTCTCTCCCGTGACCTCCTCCTGTCAGCAGCGAGCCTTCCAAACGTCTCACGTGATCGCCTCAAGGTGCACCTATAGCCCAGCACAAGCGCCGCGATGAAGCCCATCAATGCCACTGCGGTTGGAGCTGATGGCGATCGCTGTCGTAGAGATGGTCGCGATAGTACTGAATTGGTGGTAGCTCTGTGGGCAACACGAGCCACTCGCGAACCCATCGCCAGCGAGCTGTGCGTCCCTGGTGGCCTCGGTGCCATCCTGGCATCTGAACTAAACAAAAAGCTATAAACGAATCTTCTTGGTTCTTTCGGTAAAGTCACGTAGAATGGAAATAATAAAATAATAAAAATAAAACGTAATAAAAAACAATATATTATATTATTATTTTATTTTATTAAACATAAAACATAATAAAATAAAATATATTATTATATTACTATTTTATTATGTTTTATTTTTATTATTTTATTATTTCCATTCTACGTGACTTTACCGAAAGAACCAAGAATATGAATCCCTGCAGTCACGAAAGCTTTAAATCGGAACTATAAACGAATGTTTTTGTATTTTATCAGGTAAAGGCCCCCACTGAGCTGTGAGCTCTTTCTCAGTAGCGACCTGGCTATCACAAATGATGGTTCAGCGAAGTGGCTTTTCGCGTGGACATTTATAGCAGCAGCTAAATATTGGGGAGCGCGTGATGTCGATTCTAAATGTGGAGGGGAAAACCGGAGGACACGGAGAGGCATCCACGCGTCCACGGGGAGAGAGAGAGAGACACGCGAACCCCAATCACACGACAGATGTCAGGGTCGGGATCGAACCCAACAACCTCCTGCATACCAGGCGAGGTAGTTAACATCTCCTAGCCACAGTGATGATGATGAGAGAGACGCAAACTCCAAATATACAGCAGCAGGCGTCAGGGTCGGGATCGAACCCAACAACCTCCTGCATACCAGGCGAGGTAGTTAACATCTCCTAGCCACAGTGATGATGAGAGACACGCAAACTCCAAATATACAGCAGCAGGCGTCAGGGTCGGGATCGAACCCACGACCTCCTGTATACCAGGCGAGGTAGTTAACATCTCATAGCCACCGTGATGATGATGATGAGAGAGAGAGAGACACACGAAAACTCCAAATAAACAGCAGGCGTCAGGATCGGGATCGAACCCAACAACCTCCTGCATACCAGGCGAGGTAGTTAACATCTCATAGCCACCGCGGCGAGATGTTCTTTCCGTGGTAATCCGGACCGGGGCCCCACACCTGCCCAGCTCAGAGGCCAGGCCGGGCCCAGGCGTGCTCGCAAGGTGGTCGTGGTAACGCCGCATGGGAGACGGTTGCATGCCTGTGGTGGCTGATCCCATCTCTGAGAATGTGCCGCTGGTCAGGAAGGCGAGGCGCGCGCGCGGTGGAGGAGGAATGCGTTGCAGCCCCAGGCGGGGGGAGTCGTGGGCAGGTGGATGGGCCGGCCCGGTGGGATTCCGTGGGGAGTTGGGGGCGCTGTTTAGGGGCGCTGTTTAGGGGCGCTGTTTAGGGGCGCTGTTTAGGGGCGCTGTTTAGGGGCGCTGTTTAGGGGCGCTGTTTAGGGGCGCTGTTTAGGGGCGCCCACTAGTACCGTGTGGAGGGTACATGGAGCCCCTGTTGTGCTGGTGGTGGTTGTTGTGCTGGTGGTGGTTGTTGTGCTGGTGGTGGTTGTTGTGCTGGTGGTGGTTGTTGTTGTTGGGTAGTGTTGCGGTGAGCGCGCTGCACTACGGGCCTCCCCTAGGTCGACTCAGTCTCAAATTGAGTAGCTGGTGCGGTGTGTAAACATCGCCACTAGAGAGACAAAGGCACCCGCTCGCGTGCCGTGCCGGCTGTCATAGGTGCTCGCTAACAGCACTTGCTCCCACAGTCTGTTCAGGCTATACGGGGGATCTTTGTCTTTGATGGTGTTAATAGTGGGGGGAATGGTGTCAGTTATGATGTGAGTTATGTTGTGAGTCATTGTGATATTCATGATGTTAGTGATGGTGATAGTGTCCGTAATGTTAGTGATGTTATTGGTAATGTTGGTGATATTAGTGATGATATTAGTGATGATAATGATGTTAATTGTGGGGGTGTCAGTTATGATGTGAGTTATGTTGGTGATAGAGGCGATGGAGTTAGTGAGGGTGGTGGTTGTTATGGCGATAGTGGTGTTCAGTGATTGTGGTGGTGGTGTTAGAGTTGGTGATGGTAATGGGTCTTGGTGATGTTAGTGACGGTGGTGATGTTAGTGACTGTGATAGTGGCTGTCCAGTCGAGACCTGTGACCGGTTCCTGAAATATCTCTGCAGCCCGCACTCAGCACCACTCCATATCCACGCGCGCAGTCGAGAGCGGCAGTCTATAATTAGTCGACAGTATATATAGTACCGTCTATATAAATATACTGTATACACACAGCACATGTGTGGGTGTGCTGACCAATTGGGGGCCTTGGACAAAAGTTTTCTGCCTCCTTTCAAACCTTCAAACCCCCACCCCCCCTTGTGAGATAATAGCGGAGATACACACACGGGAGAGACAGGGAGAGAGAGAGAGAGCGGTGGTGAAAAGAGATACGGACAGGAAGAGACTGTTGAAAGGGGTCAAGGCGCATTCACGCAATTGCTCGCTCAGGCCACTGCTGGAGAAGAGGGAGCTCTGGGGGGGATATCTGCTCAACTCTCCCACGCCGAGTAGAATTATCGCAAGAGGTGGTAGTACCAACACACGTGCCCCTCCATGTACCCCTCCACGTGCCCCTCCACGTGCCCCTCCACGTACCCCTCCACGTACCCCTCCACGTACCCCTACAATACCCCTACATAGCCACGTGCCGATCGACCGTGGCCGATCCCCGCTTACAAAGACGCAGATCGCACCCCCCGGCGTAGCCTTAACGGACTGTTGGGGCAAGTGCTGTTCGCGAGCACCAAATGAAGGCCGGCACGGCACACCACGGGGAGTGAGGGGGGGGGATGTGAGTGACCAGCCAGCAACCCACGCCCGACCGCCCTTGTCTCCCCCAGTGGCGACGTTTACACACCGCGCCAGGGTTACTCATTCGAGGCGGAGTCCACCTAGGGGACGCCAGCCGGAACCGAACTCGCCGTCACCGCTACGTAAACAGAGACAGCCGGGGGGGGGCTGATTTGACAAACTTTACCCCCCCCCCCCGCTACTGAACGCAACTGCCGCGCCCGGAGATCGAATCGCCCACTGGATTTCGAGTCCAGCGGCCGTCGCTGCATTCTCAGTGTCAACAGCTTAACACGAGGAGGGCGTCAATAAATCACCGCGGCGATGATGATCACTCCGCACGCCTCGCCCTGATGGTAACCGTGGCAGGGCGTCACGCGAGATTCGGGGGTCGCGCCGTAAAGCGAAACCACTGAGAGCCGAGGGTGCCGCTTCGAGACACAGACCTCCAAAGTTCGCGTCGCGAAAGGACGCGTGCAGTTATGAGTTACCCGTCGAAGGCCGTCGGACTGCGAGAAGGGCTGCGTTGCAGAACGAGAGAGTGAGCGAGAGAGTGAGCGAGAGGTGGGGGTTTACATAAAGCAAAGTTTAAAAAAAAAATTACGAAATGATGAACGAAGCAAAGTGCCGACTACACCGAGCATCTTCTTGTTTCCACTGATCGTAAAAAAAGGACGCACCGTTGCATATGTACGGCAGGTTTTGTATTGTTGAAAACCGGTATCTTCACGCGGTTACCGGTTTACACAAAAAAATATAAAAGATGTACGTGAACAACCCTGCTGTAGTGAGAGAGAGTCTGGTGAGTCCCGCTGTTACCTGATGCTCACTCACCTGAGAGAGAGAGTTTGTGAGCCCTGAGAGGGACGCAGCTGAAGGCTTCCACTCACGCGCCAGATCGACGGATCTCGGTTTAAGCCGCTGACTTGAATCTCTCCCCTCTCTCTCTCTCACTCGGTCCCACCCTCTCACTCCCTCACTCGGTCCCACCCCCTCACTCCCTCACTCCCTCACCCTCTCCCACCCTCCCACTCTCTCACTCAGTCCCACTCCCCTCTCTCTCTCTCACCCCCTCCCACCCTCTCACTCACACTCCCACCTCCCGATCACCCTCCTCTCACTCCCACCCTCTCTCTTTTTTTGTTATTAATTTTTTGTCTTTTTATTGTATCGTTCCTTTTTTAAATTTATTTATCTTTTTTCTCTTTTCTTTTTCTTCTTCTTTATTCTTTTCTCTATTTTTTTGGTTTTTTACTTTTTTTTCACCCACTCTCACGCTCTCCTCCGTCGCTCCTCCACCTCTTGGATCGCTGCCCCCCTCCTCCCCCCTCCCCGCCAACCCACCCCATTCTCCCCTCCCTCCCCCCCACTCTCCCTTCCCTCCTACCCACTCTCCCCTCCCTCCCACCCACTCTCCCCTCCCTACCACCCACTCTCCCCTCTCTCCCCCCACTCTCCCCCCACTCTGCCCTCCCTCCCCCCCACTCTGCCCTCCCTCCCCACTCTCCCCCCCCCCACTCTCCCCTCCCTCCCCCCTCCCCTCCACTCTCCCTTCCCTCCACCCCACTCTCCCCTCTCTTCCCCCACTCTCCCCTCCCTCCCCCCTCCCCCCTCCACTCTCCCTTCCCTCCCCCCCCACTCTCCCCTCTCTTCCCCCACTCTCCCCTCCCTCCCCCCACTCTCCCCTCCCCCCTCCCCCCACTCTCCCCTCCCTCCCACCCACTCTCCCCTCCCTCCCTCCCACCCACTCTCCCCTCCCCCCTCTCTCCCCCCACTCTGCCCTCCCTCGCCCCCACTCTGCCCTCCCTCCCCACTCTCCCCCCCCCACTCTCCCCTCCCTCCCCCCTCCCCTCCACTCTCCCTCCCCCCCACTCTTCCCTCTCTCCCCCCACTCTCCCCTCCCTCCCCCCTCCCCCCTCCCCTCCACTCTCCCTTCCCTCCCCCCCACTCTCCCCTCCCTCCCTCCCACCCACTCTCCCCTCCCCCCTCCCTCCCCCACTCTCCCCTCCCTCCCCCCCCACTCTCCCCTCTCTCCCCCCACTCTCCCCTCCCTCCCCCCACTCTCCCCTCCCCCCTCCCCCCACTCTCCCCTCCCTCCCACCCACTCTCCCCTCCCCCCTCCCTCCCCCCTCCCTCCCCCACTCTCCCTTCCCTCCCCCCCACTCTCCCCTCTCTCCCCCCACTCTCCCCTCCCTCCCCCCACTCTCCCCTCCCCCCTCCCTCCCCCCACTCTCCCCACCCTCCCACCCACTCTCCCCTCCCTCCCACCCACTCTCCCCTCCCCCCTCTCTCCCCCCACTCTGCCCTCCCTCCCCCCACTCTCCCCTCCCCCCTCCCCCCACTCTCCCCTCCCTCCCTCCCACCCACTCTCCCCTCCCCCCTCCCTCCCCCACTCTCCCTTCCCTCCCCCCCACTCTCCCCTCTCTCCCCCCACTCTCCCCTCCCTCCCCCCACTCTCCCCTCCCCCCACTCTCCCCTCCCTCCCACCCACTCTCCCCTCCCTCCCACCCACTCTCCCCTCCCCCCTCTCTCCCCCCACTCTGCCCTCCCTCCCCCCCACTCTGCCCTCCCTCCCCACTCTCCCCTCCCCCCCCACTCTCCCCTCCCCCCCCACTCTCCCCTCCCTCCCCCCTCCCCTCCACTCTCCCTCCCCCCCACTCTTCCCTCTCTCCCCCCACTCTTCCCTCTCTCCCCCCACTCTCCCCTCCCTCCCCCCTCCCCCCCTCCCCTCCACTCTCCCTTCCCTCCCCCCCACTCTCCCCTCCCCCCTCCCTCCCCCACTCTCCCCTCCCTCCCCCCAACCTCTCAACCGTCGCCTTGAGCTCGAAGGCGAGAGCAGCAGAGCTCTGACGTCACAGCGAGTCACCCACCAATCACAGGCTCGCCATCGCCGGCCGCTCGCAGTTACCTCGAGCTAACCTCGAGGTCAGGTCGAGGTCAGCTCGAGGTCAGCTCGAGGTAACTGCCTCGCGTACGGGAGCGACAGGAGTGGAGGTCGTGGGGGGAGGGGAGAGAAAGACGGAGGAGCGGAGAAGAGAGGCAGAGGGATGAGGAGGAGGTGGAAGAGGAGAAATGGAGAAGAGGAGGAGGAGGATGTGGAGGAGGTGCCGAGTCAAGAGTCCAGGACGATGCCGAGCAGCGCTCAGAATAGCAAACAGTGGGGGAGGCAGGAGGGAGCAGGGGGTGAGGGGAGGGAGCAGGGGGTGAGGGGAGGGAGCAAGGGGGTGAGGGGAGGGAGGAGCAGGGGTGGGGAGGGGGTCTCGTGGTGAGGCTGTGGGAGGCTCCCCCTGCGGCCCGGGGTCGCCGCCTAGCGGGGCCTGCGGGGAAGACCGCCCGCGACTCCAAGGCCCCCAGCTGGGTGGGGGGGGGGGCAGTGGGGAGGCGAGAGGGGGGGGGGGTCCTTGACGCTCACAGCTCCGCACACGTTGGTTCAAGAATCCACTGCGGTGCTGCGATTACGTGGACATTCCGCAGCCCCCCCCCTCGCTATTCCCTTAGCCCCCCCCCCCCGTCTGCCGGGCATGGCTCGTGAGGCTCACAGCCTCGCCTCCGCGATGAGCACTCGGGCTCGAGCGGTCTCAGCCACCGCACTGCTTAGAACTACCACCAGCACCACCATCACCAGCACCATCACCACCACCACCATCACCACCAGCACCACCACCAGCACCACACTGTGCTCAGCCACCACCACCACCAGCACCAACACCACCACCACCACCACCACACTGTGCTCAGCCACCACCACCAGCACCAACACCACCACCACCACCACACTGTGCTCAGCCACCACCACCAGCACCAACACCACCACCACCACCACCACACTGTGCTCAGCCACCACCACCATTACCAGCACCACCACCAACACCACCACCATCACCACACTGTGCTCAGCCACCACCACCACCACCATCACCACCACCATCACCACCACCATCACCACCACCAGCACCACCACCACCACATTGTGCTCAGCCACCACCACCATTACCAGCACCACCACCAACACCACCACCATCACCACACTGTGCTCGGCCACCACCACCACTACCAGCACCACCAGCACCACCACCATCACCACACTGTGCTCGGCCACCACCAGCACCACTGCAGATGGCGATGTGTGTGATGATGTTGAGTTTGTGATGATGTTGAAGATGTGGATAATGATGATAATTATCTGTGTGATGGTGATAAACATGTTGATGCTAATGACGTGTGCATTGATGATGTGTATGACAGGGCTGATGATACTGACAATGATGAGTGTGATGATGACGACGTGTGCAATGATGATGTGTGATGATGACGACGTGTGATGATGACGTGTGATGATGACGACGTGTGATGATGACAATGTGTGTGTAATTATGATGACGATGTATGATGACGATGTGTGTTGATGACGACGTGTGTGATGACGATGTGTGTGTAATGATGTGTGATGATGATGTGTGATTATGATGTGTATAACAATACTAATGATGAGGCTGGTGTAATTGTTTTGATGATGCGGATGTGTGGGATGATATGTTTGATAATGTGCGTGATGATGATGATGATGAGTGTGATTACACGTGTAATGATGATGATTATGCATATGACGATGTTATTTATGTGCGGCGTGATGATGATGATAATGTTGTACCAGTCTACTATCGTTATGATGTGTCGTGATGATAATGTGTGTTAGGTGGACGATGATGTATATGACGCTGCTGCTGCTGCTGCTGATGATGATGCTGATCCGTGTAATGACTACGTGTATGGTAGTGCTGATGGTGCTGATGATGATGCTGATGATGATGCTGATGATCTGTGTAATGATTACGTGTATGGCATTGCTAATGGTGCTGATGATGATGCTGATGATGATGCTGATGATCTGTGTAATGATTACGTGTATGGCAGTGCTGCTGATGATAATTATGGTGCTGATGATGATGCTGATGATGATCTGTGTAATGATTACGTGTATGGCAATGCTGATGGTGATGATGATGCTGATGATCTGTGTAATGATTACGTGTATGGCAGTGCTGATGGTGCTGATGATGGTGATAATGATGCTGATGATCTGTGTAATGATTACGTGTATGGCAGTGCTGATGGTGCTGATGATGGTGATGATGATGCTGATGATCTGTGTAATGATTACGTGTATGGCAGTGCTGATGGTGCTGATGATGGTGATAATGATGCTGATGATGATGCTGATGATCTGTGTCATGATTACGTGTATGGCAGTGCTGCTGCTGCTGATGATGATCGTTCTGATGAGGATGATGATGACACTGGTTGTGTGTTCACGCCGCAGAGGCAGCGTGCGTTCGTTTTTCCGGATCGAATCCGTCGACTCCGACATTCGACTCCGCTGCGAGAGACAGCGCCCAGGCATCGTTGACACACACACGGTGGGCTCTGCGCTGAGACGGAGAGTGCGCGAGAGAGAGAGAGAGAGACGGGAGAGACAGAGGAGGAGCAGGAGAGAGATAGACACGGGAGAGACACAGGAGCGGGAGAGACAGTGAGAGAGACGGGAGAGACAGTGAGAGAGACGGGAGAGGCAGAGGAACGGGGGAGATAGAGGAGAGGGAGAGAGACGGGGGAGGAGGGAGAAAATAACGAGACACTGGAAGAGATCGGAGACGGGGGGATAAGGAGTAAAAGGGAGAGAGAGAGGAGAGAGGAGACGGGAGGAGGAGGGAGAGAGACGGGAGGAGGAGGAGGGAGCTGCGCTAAGAGCGAGAGGAGCGCTCTGCAGGAGCGATGCATGAAAAGGTGAGTGGTGGTGGTGAGTGGTGGTGGTGAGTGGTGGTGGTGGTGAGTGGTGGTGGTGAGTGGTGTTGGTAAGGAGCTGTCTTGCTCTCCCCGATCTCTCCCCGCGTCTCCCGGTCCTCCCTTTCCCGACATCTCCCCCCCCCACCCCTTCTCAGTGTCTCCCCTCTATGCAGTCTGCACGCATCTCGGCGCTGCCGTGTGCGTGGCTGTGTGTGGGGGGGAGCGGTGGCGTAGCGGTTAGCGCGCTGCGCTACGAACCCGGCGACCCGAGTTCGATTTCCGCCCACGGTCAAACACCCGGCGACGATCGCCTGAACCGATCCTGGGCCTCCCCGCAGGTCGAACCAGAGGTGCGGTGTGGAGTGAACATCGCCACCGGGGAGACAAAGGCGGCGCTGGCCACCCACACCTCGTGCGCCGTGCCGGCCTTCATAGGTGCTCGCTAACAGCACTTGCCACAACAGTCTGTTGAAGGCTATACGGGGGACCTTTGTCTTTGTGCCCCCCCCCCCCCTTCTCTAGACGCTGTGTGCCGGGCTCCCCCTGCTGCTGCTGCTGGTCGCATCGCGACTTCCTCTCGAGTCCCGCGCGCTGAAGCTGCGGGGGGGCGCGGGGGGGCCGCTCCCCCACCCCGACCTCGCCTACCCCGGGAAATTCCACGACGTGCGGCGCCCCAACCTCCCTGCCCCCCCCTCGTCCCTGCTTTCCCCCCCCCTTCGTCCTTGCTCCCCCCCCCATCTCGTCTGTGCACCCCCTGGTTCCTTCACCCCCTCGTTCCTGCATTCCCTCGTCCCTGCCCCCCCCCCTCGTTGCAGCACACCCTCCCCCATACTCCGCACCCTCCCTGCCCCCCCCCCTCGTGCCTGCACCACCACACTATTCTTGCCCCTACCCCCCCTCCCACTTCACGCTCTCCCAGCTCGCCCCATTCTCCACGCTCTCCTTACTCCCCCTATTATCTCCGCTCTCCGTGCCCACCCGAGCCCATGACCCTCGCTCTCAAATCTCCCTTACTCCCCTCTCCACTATCGTTGCTCTCCCTGATCAGCCTCCCTCTCGCTCCCCACTCTCCCAAGGTCCTCTACTCGATCTTCTCTCTCTCTCTCTGCCCCCCCTCCCCTCCCCCTGCTCTCTGCTCCTCGCCACGCGTCCTGCTCTCCACGCTGCTTGATCTCAGCTTCTACTACTACTCCTCCCTCCCCCACCCTGCCGCGTCTCTTCTCTGTCTGTTCCCTGACGTCTCCCTCTTTCCTCGCCCCCCACCCTCCCCCCCCGGCGTCTCCTCGTCTGCCCCGCATCTCCCTCGCTGTTCTTTCCTGGCGCATGCCGGGAAAGAATACGATTGCACGGCCTTGTCTACATCACCCGGCTTTGTGCGCGCACACGCACCGCGCACGCACCGCGCACACGCATCGTGTACACACGAGGCGACGAGCACACGTGACGGTCTGAACGGTACACGAGGGGGTGGGTGGGTGGGTGGGTGACCAGCACCATGCCACACTCCCACACTCACAGGTGCACAGACTCACACACATCTCACGCACGTGAACACACTCACACTCTCACAAGTATACAGACACACATCTCCATGTACACACACTCAGCTTGCGTGTGCGCAGTTACGGAGTGACATTGACAGTGCTGGTGCTGGGCATGAACAGATACGCGGTTACCTCGGGCCCCAGAAAGCTCAAGGGGTACAATATTCAGGGGAAGTATGTAGGGGTTGAACCCAAACATCCGATTTTAATTCGGATCCGGCTGATGTATATGTGGGAGGGAGGGAGGGGGGTGGTGGGGGGGTATATGTAACTTTCCATCAGACCAAATCATGATTGCGAACTTTGACATTGTAATCATGTTTACTGTAATTAAGTCTGTTGAGTTAACTAACCCACACGTATGCCGAAAATAGCGATTGTACGTAAGTGGCTTAACGCGGGGTGAGAGTGCGTCCATTGGGCGAGGTAATCCACCCACGTGCATCCGCCCTCCCCACATCACTCCCTTTGCTCTCCTGTTATCTCCCTTCTGAGATAAGAATTCTCTTCCTCTGACCTTGTCTGAATGCATCTCTGCCATCCGTCTCTTCCTGGCTACATCGCTATTTCCTCTCGTCCGTATCGTCGATTCATCTCTCGCCTGTCGCGCTCTCATGCCTCATTTGAATTCTGCCACAACTGCCACCATCGCCGCTACCACCGCCATCAGTAACCACAACCGCCACCACTATCAGATGCACCAACAAAATCGACAACACCACCACCGTAACCAGCCACCACTACAACTACAACCATCGCCGCCACCACCACCGCCACTACCATTAGCAAATGTATGTCTTGAGTAAGACCTCGCCCCCACTAAAGAAGAGGCATCGCAATACTTTACAGTATAAATTAAACTCAGGTAGTCCACCAGTACCACAAGTGCCATAGCCAACATCCTAACAACAACCACCACCACCATCCCCGCAGCTTCCGTCTGCTTGCCTCGCTGCTTCTGTTCGTTCGGCCGCAGCTTCGGCTCAGCACCACGGACAGCAGCCGTGTTCTTCCCCGCGGCGCCTCGCCAGCCGTGGACGCTACTTGCTGTACTGCTCGCCTCGTGGCCACCGAGGGCGCAGTAACAGCGAGCAGTACGCTGATGCGTTGTGTGCAGCGGACCTTGAAAGCGTTTATTAACCATGGGTGGAAAAAACCTGATTTTTCCAGCGGCAGGCATCGGGTTTTTTTATTTAATACAATTAAACCCGATTTCGGGGAATTAAAACCTGGTTTATTGAATACGAAACTCTGATCCAAGGCTTAGGCTGCTTCCTCGTCGGTGCTGCTATCGTACTCGGGGGGGCCGTCGGGCACGGGGTAGTCGTAGAATGCGGCGGGCAGGTTGGTCTTGATGAACACGAGGAGCTTCTCCTCCACAATTGTGGGCGCCAGTGAGTTCCTTCGCTTGGAATGGATGAAGCCCATCGTTGAGAAGTTCCGCTCGGATGCCGAAATTAGAACCAATTAAACCGGATTTTTCCCAATCTCAGATGATCGGGTTTAATATAAAAAAACAATTAAACCCGATTGTAAAAAACCCGACTGTGCCACCCTTGTTATTAACCGATACGGCTTTAAAAGGGCTCAGCCCACGTGACTTACAGGAACTAATCCGTCTACGTATTCCATCAAGGCCCTTAAGGTTTTTACTGATCTCCAACTGCTTAGCACTGCCAGGTCGAGGAGGTGCTGTTTTTGGTGACCGGGCTTTTCTCAGCGTGGCACCCAAACTATGGAACGCCTTGCCACGTGAAAACAGGCAACCGGAGTCAGGATATATTTTTAAAGTCTGCTTTGAAAAACCCCACTTCTTTAAAGTGGCCTTGCCTCTTGAGTTCGGTCGGTTACCCCTGGGCAGAGGTCGCAACCGGGTACCCGATACCCGGCTACCCGTACCCGGCCGGGTACAGGTACGGGTACCCGTTTGCGACCCTGGTGCGGCCGGGTACGGGTACGGGTAGGCCGTGAGTCACTGGTGAGTAACCGTTTGTCACTCATTTCCCAACGTCGTGTCTCTTCTCACAATTCAAGTTCCTAGAATCAACCCACCCGCGCCTGCAACATGGCTTCATCCCAGAGGTCGCAATCGGGTACCCGTACCCTATCCGATACCCGGCTGGGAACGGGTAGCCGGGTATCGGGTAGGGTACGGGTACGAGTACCTGTTTGCGACCCTGGTGCGGCCGGGTACGGGTACGGGTAAGGAATCAAAACCCGTTTGCGACCTCTGCCCCTGGGTTCTGTTTTGGTTTTCTGCTTTTCATGCGTTGCGCACGGGAATCCGAGGACGGAATGCGCAATTATCCGTTTTAATTATCATTATCATTACCTCCTCGTCTGCGTGGTGATTTTTTTTAATTGGTCCGGCGAGCAGGAAACTCGCGTTACGTAAAAAATAAACCCCCGATAGGAATTGGACAAACATCCCAAAGTAGTAGGCGCCTCTTGAAAACGAGCCTTGAGACTCCGATGAGCATTGGGCGGTGACGTTGCAAGCGACCAGCGACTGCTTTACCCGTGACGCACCAGGGCAAGCGGAGTCGAGTCACGGAGTGAAACGAGTCTCGTGACTCGTTTCCAGGAGGACGCTGCCGAGTTTTTTTTAAGCGAGGTGTCTCGATTGCGATGTAGATTCCACTTGAGCGATTCGCGCGTAGTTTAGGGAAATTCGGCAAACGTGGACCATGACTCCGGCACACAATGGCCTGCTCTTACGAATGGCGTCACTGGATCTTTGACTGTGAAGGAGACGGGTGCCTGGTGGTGGTAGTCGTAGGATTCGTATGGTTAATACACGCCGCAGTATTCATCAGGGCGGCCGCTGTATTCGAACCGTCAAAAACCTCGAGTGAGGAGGGCGACGCGCTCAAGAGGGGACGACCGCCGCTGGAGATGGAGCCGTGATATCAGGAGCGGCGTGGATTGTAGTGACTGATGGCGACGTCTTTAGGAGATCTTCATCCAGTATGGGCCTTGAAAATGTGTGATTTTGATTGCAATGGTAATTGGACAGTGATTTTGTGTGATTCCTCTAACCCAACCCCCCACCCCTCCCCCCCCACGCTGTACGCTACCCAGGAGGTTGAGGTTGGTGTATAATTTATTCCTTGCTTTTACTGCACATGTCTTACAATTAAGACATCCAATTATACACTCAATGAGACGCAACATGCCGCGCCTCCGTTGAGCACGGTTTGCTACGTGCGGTGCGGAAGAAGTTGACGATACGTACATGAGTAGGCATCGAAATAGACAACCGATTAATTAGGCATCCAATTAGACACGTAATCAGATACCCAATTAAGATTCGTCACACGGATTACCAAGTCACACGCGTCCTGTGTGTGTGTGTGTGTAACTGTAGCTGCGTGTGTGTGTGTGTGTAACTGTGGTTGCGTGTGTGTGTGTGTAACTGTGGTTGTGTGTGTGTGTGTAACTGTGGTTGCGTGTGTGTGTGTGTGTAACTGTGGTTGCGTGTGTGTGTGTGTGTAACTGTGGTTGCGTGTGTGTGTGTGTGTAACTGTGGTTGCGTGTGTGTGTGTGTAACTGTAGCTGCGTGTGTGTGTGTGTGTAACTGTGGCTGCGTGTGTGTGTGTGTAACTGTGGCTGCGTGTGTGTGTGCGTGTAACTGTGGCTGCGTGTGTGTGTGTGTGTAACTGTGGTTGCGTGTGTGTGTGTGTAACTGTGGCTGCGTGTGTGTGTGTGTGTGTAACTGTGGTTGCGTGTGTGTGTGTGTGTGTAACTGTGGTTGCGTGTGTGTGTGTGTAACTGTGGTTGCGTGTGTGTGTGTGTGTAACTGTGGTTGCGTGTGTGTGTGTGTAACTGTGGTTGCGTGTGTGTGTGTGTAACTGTGGTTGCGTGTGTGTGTGTGTAACTGTAGCTGCGTGTGTGTGTGTGTGTAACTGTGGTTGCGTGTGTGTGTGTGTAACTGTGGCTGCGTGTGTGTGTGCGTGTAACTGTGGCTGCGTGTGTGTGTGTGTAACTGTAGCTGCGTGTGTGTGTGTGTAACTGTAGCTGCGTGTGTGTGTGTGTGTAACTGTGGTTGCGTGTGTGTGTGTAACTGTGGTTGCGTGTGTGTGTGTGTAACTGTGGCTGCGTGTGTGTGTGTGTGTAACTGTGGCTGCGTGTGTGTGTGCGTAGTGGTTCGACTCGAATCCGATTCGCGCTCACGGTCAATACTGGTGACCTGTTTACCTGAACGGGTCCTGAGCCGCCCCTAGGTCGACTCAGCCTCAAATGAGTATCTGGCGCAATGTGCAAACATCAGCACTGGCGAGACAAAGGCGGCCTGGCGTGGTGTTGGCCACCTACCCCCTCGTGTGCCGTGCCGGCCTTCATAGGTGCTCGCTACCAGCACTTGCCCCAACAGTCTGTTGGTGCTATACGGGGAGGAGAAGGTGGGATCTTTATCTTTGTGTCTCTGCGTGCGTGCGTGCGAAGGATGATTCCTTCAAGTCTTGGGACCAGACGAAGGCTCAAGGGGCCTCCGGTGAGACGCGGGGTCGATTCCCTTTGCGGGTGCCTCTCTGTGCGCAGTTTGCACCACCTTATACCCCCTCTTCTGAACGAGTTTCCTCCGGCTTCTCCGCTCTTCCTGCCATAGTTCGTAACGTGCATTGCAACGTGCAATGGGCAAACGTCAACGATGCGGAAACAATCCGTGGCTGTGACTGTTTGTGAATGTATGGCACGTGGTGATTGTAGAGCAACGGCTTTGTGCGTAACGATGCCTTCCGACTGTAGTGTGACTGTGTGTGACCACGCCTGTGTGACTGTGACCATAGTGTGACTGTGTGTGTGAGTGTGTGTGCCTGTTGTGGGGAGCGGCGGTGCGACGGTTAGCGCGCTGCGCTACGAACCATGGCGACCCGGGTTCGATTCCCGCTCACAACCAACACCAGTATCTGAACTTGTCCTAGGCCTCGCCTAGGTCGACTCAGCCTCAACATTACTACCTGGGTGCGATGTGTAAACATCGCCACTGGGGAGACAAAGGCGGCCGGGCGTGGCGCTGGCCACCCCCCCCTCGTGTGCTGTCCCGCCCTTCATAGGTGCTCGCTCACAGCGCTTGCCCCTACAGTGTGTGAAGGCTGTATGGGTGATCTTTATCTTTGTCTTTGTGACTGTGCCCGTGACTGTGCCCGTGAGTACAGCCGGCTGGGACCCGTGTCGGGACATGCGCTGCGGGCTATATGGGGGGTCTCTGTCTTGTCTGTCACTATGGCTGTGTGTGACTGTGTGTGACTGTGTGTGACTGTGTGTGGCTGTGGCTGTGTGTGACTGTGTGTGATTGTGTGTGACTGACTGTGTGACTGTGTGTGACTGTGACTGTGTGTGACTGTGTGTTACTGTGTGTGACTGTGTGTGACTGTATGTGGCTGTGTGTGACTGTGTGTGACTGTGTGTGACTGTGACTGTGTGTGACTGTGTGTGACTGCAGGCGGCTGGGACCCGTGTCGTGACGTGCGCTGCGGGCCGCACCGACGCTGCGTGCGACGGGGCCGCGACGCGGCCACGTGCGTCGCGGCCCCGGAGCCACGGCGTGGCGGTGGCGGCGGGTAGGGGCACCGCACACGGACACCGCACGCTGACACCGCACACCACACACTGACACACACACACTGACACCACACACACACTGACACTGCACACTGACACTGCACGCTGACACACACACTGACACACACACACAGAGACACCACACACCACACACACACACACACTCTGACACACACACAGAAACCACACACTGACACCACACACAGACACCACACACACTGACACCACACACACTGACACCACACACACTGACACCACACACACTGACACCACACACACTGACACCACACACACACAGACACCACACACTGACACTGCACACTGACACCACACACACACAGACACCACACACACTGACACCACACACACTGACACCACACACTGACACCACACACACACAGACACCACACACACCACACACTGACACTGCACACTGACACCGCACACCACACACTGACACTGCACACTGACACACACACAGACACCACACAAACACAGATACCACACACACCACACACACACAGATACCACACACACACTGACACACACACACACAGACACCGCACACTGACACCACACACACTGACACACACACACCACACACACCACACACACACAGATACCACACACACAGACACCACACACACACTGACACCACACGCTGACACTGTACACTGACACACACACTGACACCACACACAGACACCACA
Source organism: Lampetra fluviatilis (assembly GCF_964198595.1). Lineage (NCBI taxonomy): Eukaryota > Metazoa > Chordata > Hyperoartia > Petromyzontiformes > Petromyzontidae > Lampetra > Lampetra fluviatilis. Next base: position 3,293,820 of record NC_136315.1, read on the forward strand.
GACACCACACACACACACACCACACACACACACAGACACCACACACAGACACCACACACTGACACCACCCTCGCAGTGAGAACACAGTGACACTTCAGATGATATTGCTGATGATGACGATGACGACGATTGCGGTCTGTGTGCCCTCAGCGGCAAGCACGGTGCCACTAAGAGACCGGCCGAGGGAGTGGTGCAGGGAGGGGGGGCCCCTGGGCGCAAGCAGTGCCCCCCATGCCCCCACGGACCCCGAGACCCCGTCTGTGCCTCCGACGGGCACTCCTACTCCTCCAAGGTGCTCTCCTCCCCAGGGCACGGTTTGCACGGGAAGGGGGGGGGGGGGGGTCATTTGCTATGTCCCCGTGTCACCCCCCCCCACGCCCCCCACCGTGTGTCCCCGTGACCCCATATCCCCGTGTGTCCCCGTGACCCCGTATCCCCGTGTGACCCGTGACCCCATATCCCGTGTGTCCACGTGACCCCATATCCCGTGTGACCCGTGACCCCATATCCCCGCATCCCCGTGACCCCATATCCCCGTGTGTCCACGTGACCCCATATCCCGTGTGTCCACGTGACCCCATATCCCGTGTGTCCACGTGACCCCATATCCCCGTGTGTCCACGTGACCCCATATCCCCGTGTGACCCGTGACCCCGTATCCCCGTGTGTCCACGTGACCCCGTATCCCGTGTGTCCACGTGACCCCATATCCCCGTGTGACCCGTGACCCCATATCCCGTGTGACCCGTGACCCCATATCCCCGTGTGTCCACGTGACCCCATATCCCGTGTGACCCGTGACCCCATATCCCCGCATCCCCGTGACCCCATATCCCCGTGTGTCCCCGTGACCCCGTATCCCCGTGTGACCCGTGACCCCATATCCCGTGTGTCCACGTGACCCCATATCCCGTGTGACCCGTGACCCCATATCCCCGCATCCCCGTGACCCCATATCCCCGTGTGTCCACGTGACCCCGTATCCCCGTGTGACCCGTGACCCCATATCCCGTGTGTCCACGTGACCCCATATCCCGTGTGACCCGTGACCCCATATCCCCGCATCCCCGTGACCCCATATCCCCGTGTGTCCACGTGACCCCATATCCCGTGTGTCCACGTGACCCCATATCCCGTGTGTCCACGTGACCCATATATCCCCGTGTGACCCGTGACCCCGTATCCCCGTGTGTCCACGTGACCCCGTATCCCGTGTGTCCACGTGACCCCATATCCCCGCGTGACCCGTGACCCCATATCCCGTGTGACCCGTGACCCCATATCCCCGTGTGTCCACGTGACCCCATATCCCGTGTGACCCGTGACCCCATATCCCCGCATCCCCGTGACCCCATATCCCCGTGTGTCCACGTGACCCCATATCCCGTGTGTCCCCGTGACCGCGTGACCCCGTGACCCCGTGTCCGCGCAGTGCAAGATGCAGCACCAGGCGTGCCTGGCGGGGAAGCGTCTAGCGATGCGCTGCCCCGGACGGTGTCCGTGTGTCCCCGCGTCCGACAGCACCAAGGACATCACACACGATGGTGAGGGGGCACCTCCTCACCGCCGCTCACATCTTCATTCCTCACCTCCTCACCGTTACACACCTCGTCCCTCATCCCTCACCGCCTTACCCATGCAGCCCTCACACCCTCTCGCCTTCCTCACCTCGTTACCCCACGCCTCAGCACACCTCACCTCCTTACACAGAGACCCACAGACTCACCACACAGATTTGACACACAGAGACCCATAGACTCGCCACACAGAGACCCATAGACTCATCACACAGAGACCCATGACATAGAGACCCATAGACTCATCACGTAGAGACCCATAGACTCATCACACAGAGACCCATAAACTCATCACACAGAGACCCATCACACAGAGACCCATAGACTCATCACACAGAGACCCATGACACAGAGACCCATAGACACATCACACAGAGACCCATAGACTCATCACACAGAGATCCATAGACTCATCACACAGAGACCCATAGACTCATCACACAGAGACACATAGAGTCATTACACAGAGACACATAGACTCATCACGCAGAGACCCAGACTCATCACACAGAGACCCATAGACTCATCACACAGAGACCCATAGACACATCACACAGAGACCCATAGACTCATCACACAGAGACACATAGAGTCATTACACAGATACACATAGACTCATCACGCAGAGACCCAGACTCATCACACAGAGACCCATAGACTCATCACACGGAGACCCATAGACTCATCACACAGAGACACATAGACTCATCACACAGAGACACATAGACTCATCACACAGAGACACATAGACTCATCACACAGAAACCCATAGACTCATCACACAGAGACACATAGAGTCATTACACAGAGACACATAGACTCATCACGCAGAGACCCAGACTCATCACACAGAGACCCGTAGACTCATCACACGGAGACCCATAGACTCATCACACAGAGACCCATAGACTCACCACACAGAGACACATAGACTCATCACACAGGGACCCATAGACTCATCACACAGAGACACATAGACTCATCACACAGAGACACATAGACTCACGCGGATTCGGGGTAGGTGGGCCATGGATGCAATCTTGCCCCCTGTTTGAGACCCCCAACATTGATATTTTATGATGTACCAGAGACGATACATTGAACGTTTCTAAATGTTGTTCGTGTTGGGGCCCCGTTTAAAGAGTTTATATTTATTTCAGGACTGCTACCCCGACCCCCTCTTTGGGAACGTTTAACATCCACCACTGCCCCTCGTGCCCCCCCCCCCACATCCCCCTTCCCTCCTTGTGCCCCCCCCCCTCCCCCCACAGAGGTGTGTACGCAGGAGGACCTCCTGGACGTCTCGGGCCGTCTCAAGGACTGGTTCGGAGTTCTCTACGGGGACGGGCGCGCGGCGCGCGGTGCCGTGCCCGCCGCGGACCCCGGGGGCCCCGGGGGTGCCGGGGGTGCCGCCACCGCCGCCCCTCCGCCCTGCGCGGGCCCCGTGGGTTGGATGTTCGAGCGGCTGGACGGCAACGCGGACCGGCGCCTGGACGCGGCCGAGCTGAGCGGCATCTACCAGGACAAGTACGAGCACTGCATCCGGCCCTTCCTGCGCTCCTGCGCCTCGCCCGGAGAGCGCGCAGAGCTGCAGGCGGCGCAGTGGTGCTCCTGCTACCAGCGGCCCAGTGAGTGCAGGGGGGGGGGCGGGGGGGTAGGGGGGTGGGGGGGAGCGGTGGTGCAGCGGTTAGCGCTACGCTGCGCTATGAACACGAGTTCGATTCCCGCTCACGGCCAACACCCAGTGACGATTATCTGAACCGGTCCCGGGCCTCCCCTAGGTCGACTCAGCCTCAAATGAGTACCTGGTGTGGTGTGTAAACATTGCCACTAGGGAGACAAAGGCGGTCGGGCGTGGTGCTGGCCATCCATCCCCTTGTGTACCGTTCCGGCGTTCGTAGGTGCTCGCTAACAGCACTTGCCCCTACAGTCTGTTAAGGCTATACGGGGGATCTTTGGATCTTTGTTGAACTTCGGTCGTGGCCTCGAGGTGCACATAGCCTGGCACAAGCGTTGTGGTGACGTCACCACCACTTCGTGGCGAACGGCGGTTGTTGTTGAACTTCTTTCGCGCCGTGTGTAGCCAACCGTGCTAATTGGAGGTGCGGGAGGAAGGAGGTGGGGACCTGGGGTGGGGGGAGAGGGGAGGGCTGGGGGGTTGGTGTCGGTCAACCTCGTCAAGCCTCACCTCATCACTCGTCTCATCACTCGTCTCATCGTCTCCTGAACTGTGCAGATCGTACCGGGGCGAGATCCTGAGAGGTTTTGCGGCGGCTTTGGGAGGGAGTCCTTTGTTTGGCAGTGGATTGATCGTGGCTGACGACGATGACGATGGTGATGGTGGTGATGATGATGATGGTGATGATCATGGTGATGTCGAGTAACGTTCTGGCCTGGACAGAGGGACTTGGAGACAGGGGGGGGGGGGGTCCGTGTTGAGGAGCTCGCACATTGGCGGTGTGACCATGACGGGGATCACGAACCCGTCTGTGTAGCCCTGTGGGTGGTGTCCACGTGCCGCCCGTGTCGGGGTTCCCACGGGGACACGTGGACACGTGGACACGTGGACATGAAAACACGGGGACACGCGGACACGCGGACACGCGGACACGCGGACACATACAGATATGGAGACACACGGATATGAGGGCAGCTGGAGTTGAACAGGAAGTCTCATAGATCGTCATCTTCATCACCAGCACTGTCATCACCACAATCGTTGTCACCACCACCGTCATTGTAATCACCGACACCACCACCACCATCATCATTACCATCATCACCATCACGACCTTCGCCATCGTCTCTCTGCAGAGCCCCCGTGTCTGGCCGAAGTGGAGCGCCTCCAGCAGGAGCAGCCTGGACAGACGCTGCTGGGTAAGGGGAGTGCTCCACGCGGCAGCTGCTGGTGGTGGTGGTGATGGTGGTGGTGGTGATGGTGGTAGTGATGGTGGTGATGGTGGTAGTGATGGTGGTAGTGATGGTGGTAAAGGTGGTGGTAAAGGTGGTGGTGGTGATGGTGGTGATAATGGTGGCGGCGGTGGTGGTGGTAAAGGTGGTAGTGATGGTGGTGGTGATGGTGGTGATAGTGGTGGCGGCGGTGGTAAAGGTGGTGGTGATGGTGGTGGCACTCGTGGTGGCGTGCGACTGTGTGTGGTGGTGAGTGTGGTGGTGAGTGTGGTGGTGAGTGAGTGTGGTGGTGAGTGTGGTGGTGAGTGTGGTGGTGAGTGTGGTGGTGAGTGTGGTGGTGAGTGTGGTGATGAGTGTGGTGATGAGTGTGGTGGTGAGTGTAGTGGTGAGTGTGGTGGTGAGTAGTGGTGGTAAGTGTAGTGGTGAGTGTGGTGGTGAGTAGTGGCGGTGAGTGGTGGTGGTGAGTGTGGTGGTGAGTGTGGTGGTGAGTGTGGTGGTGAGTGCGGCGGTGAGTGAGTGTGGTGGTGAGTGTGGTGGTGAGTGTGGTGGTGAGTGTGGTGGTGAGTGTGGTGATGAGTGTGGTGATGAGTGTGGTGGTGAGTGTGGTGGTGAGTGTAGTGGTGAGTGTGGTGGTGAGTAGTGGTGGTAAGTGTAGTGGTGAGTGTGGTGGTGAGTAGTGGCGGTGAGTGGTGGTGGTGAGTGTGGTGGTGAGTGTGGTGGTGAGTGTGGTGGTGAGTGTGGTGGTGAGTGTGGTGGTGAGTGCGGCGGTGAGTGAGTGTGGTGGTGAGTGTAGTGGTGAGTGCGGCGGTGAGTGGTGGTGGTGAGTGCGACGGTGAGTGCGGCGGTGAGTGGTGGTGGTGGTGCAAAACCCACCCCCCTCGCGTGCCGTGTCGGCCTTCACCGGTTGCCACTCACTAGCAGCACTTGCTCCAACAGTCTGTTAAGGCTGGCCGGGGGACCTTTGTCTTTGCTTTGCACGTGCGTTGTGCGCGTGCAGTGCTGCACACCCCGAGCTGCGACGAGGATGGCTACTACCGCCCGGCGCAGTGCGCTGGCGCCACGGCGCGCCTCTGCTGGTGCGTGGACCGCTTCGGCCAGGAGGTGGTGGGGTCACGCACACACGGAACCCCAGACTGCGGTGAGCACCCCCCCCCACTCACCCCCCCCCCCCACTCACCCCCACACCCCCCCCCACTCACCCCCACACCCCCCCCACTCACCCCCGCACCCCCCCCCCACTCACCCCCACACCCCCACCCCCACCCCACCCCCTCCCCTACCCCCACCCCAACACCCCCCACTTACCCCCACACCCTCCCCCCCACTTGGAGTCGCGGCGCCAGGTTCACCGTGACCCCAGTGATCTCCGTTATCCTGCGACCCCACGACCCTGCTCAGTTTAATTTCTGTGTCGAGTTTGTCGTCCTTCCCCCGCACCTCCGATTAGCACAGTCGGCTCCGTACGGTGCGAAAGAAGTCCAACACGCACACACAAACCCGTGACCCCGTGACCTCGTGACCCCGCTCAGACGGCGATGCGTCCGGAGACTGGGGCAGCGCCGGCACCCAGATCTGGCCCACGGGAGGCGGGGACGACGATGACCAGGAGGAGGACGAGGTGGACGACGATGCGGCGGCGGGCGCTACGAAGAGGGGGGACGAGGAGCACGGGGATGACGAGGACGAGGAGGAGGAGGACCTGGAGGCGGGCGACGAGGGGGGGTACATCTGGTAGGGTCGTGGAGGCGACGGCCTCCTCCATGCAGGTGGCTCTGGCACGCAGCTCCCGATGTCACCCATCCCGGCAGAGCTCCAGAGTTCGGGGGCAAAACGAACCGTCGATTATAAAACCCCGATGAGAATTTATTCCACACTTAGAGATGTCATATGATACCCCCCCCCACCACCGCCACCCCCGTACACCAAAGCACCGAGGTCTATCATCCAAACCGTGCGGTAGCCGAAGATCGAGGTTCAACTCAACGTCGATACTTATGAACGAGTTAGATTTCAGAGGTCTGTTCGAAAGTAGATTTGTTCGTAAGTCCAACTTTACTCCTGTCGATTCCAAACACGTTGCATGGAGTGTATACCACACACGGGGAATGGTTATAAAAGTTGTATAATCTCCTGTAGATGTAGATGCCACTGGTTCTTCACGTTCTGCAGATGTCGATGCCACTGGTTCTTCACATTCTGCAGATGTAGATGCCACTGGTTCTTCACATTCTGCAGATGTAGATGCCACTGGTTCTTCACGTTCTGCAGATGTAGATGCCACTGGTTCTTCACATTCTGCAGATGTAGATGCCACTGGTTCTTCACGTTCTACAAAAGTAGATGCCATTGGTTCTTCACATTCTGCAGATGTAGATGCCACTGGTTCTTCACATTCTGCAGATGTAGATGCCACTGGTTCTTCACATTCTGCAGATGTAGATGCCACTGGTTCTTCACGTTCTACAAAAGTAGATGCCATTGGTTCTTCACATTCTGCAGATGTAGATGCCACTGGTTCTTCACGTTCTGCAGATGTAGATGCCACTGGTTCTTCAGGTTCTACAGATGTAGATGCCACTGGTTCTTCACGTTCTGCAGATGTAGATGCCACTGGTTCTTCACATTCTGCAGATGTAGATGCCACTGGTTCTTCACATTCTGCAGATGTAGATGCCACTGGTTCTTCACGTTCTACAAAAGTAGATGCCATTGGTTATTCACATTCTGCAGATGTAGATGCCACTGGTTCTTCACGTTCTGCAGATGTAGATGCCACTGGTTCTTCAGGTTCTACAGATGTAGATGCCACTGGCTCTTCACATTCTGCAGATGTAGATGCCACTGGTTCTTCACATTCTGCAGATGTAGCTGCCACTGGTTCTTCACGTTCTGCAGATGTAGATGCCACTGGTTCTTCACGTTCTGCAGATGTAGATGCCACCACCGCCATCTATTGCGCGATGGTTGAACTTACGACTCTCGGTCCGAACAGGCAACTTGGACATACGGACCAGGTTTGGTTGTGTCTCTCAAGTTCGTAAGTCGAATGTTCGTAAGTAGAGGCGTTCCTATACAAGCCAATTCCTGCCACCCGAACGCAGATGCCGATTCCCAGACCGTCCCACCGAGTCAGTATCCAACAGGGTGGTAGCTCTAACCACACCAACTTGGTTGCATGCAACCGACTCGTTTGTACGTGGACGTCTCTGCAACCGGTTGCGAGCAATTGTGCAACCCTGGTTGCTAATCTCGGTCGAGCAGTGGTTCTCTTCACCTTTCCTGCAGCCTTGCACCCTTTTGGCTCTCAACCGTCAAAACATTTATAATGTTAATAAACACGTAGGTTTCGTGAAAACCAAGTAGTTGTATTGACGTGCCCATGTTTAATTTGCGTTTCGATGATTTAACTGAAAACTGCGGTCGATACTCCACTCTCAGGCGTCGATCCGAAGTCACGCGATTCGTTGTCACGCGCTGCCCTGATTGGTCTTTAAGATCTTGACGTGGGGGGGAGGGGGGTGGAGCTAACCAGAAAGGGGCGGGCCCAAACACTTAAGCCACGCCCAGACACGTGCACAACTACTCGCTCAGATGTGGACAAAGCAGTTGCAAGTAGATTAAGCCGCACGAGGTCAAGGCGAGGCGATGTTTGACGGCTCAGGTGCCGGACGCGGCCGTCACGACGCTCGCTACGTTGAACCGCGCGCGTGAGAATCGATTCTCGCCGGTTGTTGCGTTTCGAAGCACGTGCACCCACCGCAGCCGCTAGATGCGCTATATTCACCCCAGCCAGTCGGCGTGCTTGAGTCAATGCTGGTGAACTTCCGTACCGTTGAAAAACAAACTAAGAAGTACGTGTCTCACTGGTGAGACTAGGTCCTAAAGAAGGCTGCTGCCTCTGGTGGGGACCAATCAGTTTCAAATATTATCAGAGCATGTTTTGTTTGCATGTTCACCACAAGTACGTGTGTTAATGCAGATTCCTCGCAAAAGGTTTCTATTTGAGCCCCCCCCCCTCCACCCCCCGTGAGCTTTGGGTCCCAGTTGAACGCGAAGCTCTGTAAAAGATGACACAGAAAAGTCACCGGAGTCGTTGGGGAAGAATACAAAGAGACATTTAAGCAGGAGATTCGTCCCGTTCACCTATCTCTCGAACTCTCAACTCTTCGATTTAAGGCTTTCGTGACTGCAGGGATTCATCTTCTTGGTTCTTTCGGGAAAGTCACGTAGAAGGGAAATAATAAAATAATAAAAATAAAACATAATAAAATAATTCTCACGACGTTTCGGCCACAACGCAAGCAGCCGTCTTCAGGTGGAGAACAGGTCGGTCAAGGAGACAGAGTCAGACTCTGTCTCCTAATAAAATAATAAAAATAAAACAATAAAATAATAATTTTATTATGTTTTATTTTTATTATTTTATTATTTTACTTCTACGTGACTTTACCGAAAGAACCAAGAAGATGATCTCAACTCTTCACTGCCCCCCGTCCCATTGCCCCCCCCCCCCCATTGCCCCCCCCCCCCCCAGCGCTCTCGTGGCAATGTACCACTGCCGCCACTAGAGGCCGCTATCACGCTGGTCTCGCGCACTCCCGAACGCACCCCACCCACCCCCATGGCCTTGTGACGCGTGCAGAGTCACGAGCAGAGGTCGCAACCGGGTACCCGATACCCGTACCGTACCCGATACCCGGCTACCCGTACCCGGCCGGGTACGGGTAGCCGTTTGTAACCCTGGTGCGGCCGGGTACGGATAGGCCGTGAGTCACTGGTGAGTAACTGTTTGTCACTCATTTCGGGTAGGGTACGGGTAGGGAACGGGTACCCATTTGCGACCCTGGTGCGGCCGGGTACGGGTACGGGTAAGGAATCAAAACCCGTTTGCGACCTCTGGTCACGAGCCCCTTTGTGAATGAAGAACAACCACGTGTACCCCACGGTCTTCGCGCCTGATGGGCTCACGGTGATGGCATCACCGTCACTCCTCCGTTTAAGACCGAAACGGGAAGATTTCTTCACAGTGCTGCCAAATCGCCTGACGGAGGCTGCTTGTTGATGTGATCACCAGCGGAAGATCACTCTGCTCCAATTGTAAATGCTGTGGGTTTGCTCTCCGACGCACAACCCGTGTGCTGAATTCGTAACTCACTGGCGGGTTTTATTTACGTGACAAACCTTACGAATTGGCTGTGTCGGGTGGTGGTGGGAGAACGACACATTTATATATTTACGCGCTCTAACCCCACAAAAAAAACGTTTACGATGAACTAAATAGATTAGCAGACAACTCGACTCCTTTCACGTATTTGCCCCCCACTTCCACTTAAAATAAACAAATACATTCTTAGACGTTTACACGTTCCATCAGCCACGCGGCCTTCTGTCAGTGCGTGAATTCGGCAGCATTGGTTCATTCAAGTTCAAGTTCATTTATTAGGTAGAGCCCTGTGAGCCATTCATCTATTGAATCGGGTGCAACCACAACAAACAACAAAACAAAAACATGAATAAAAAACATCTTAAAGTAATTATGTGACTGAGTGCAAACAGAAAATCCAAGAAAAGACAGCAAAATATTGCAGACAAAACACCGTACACCAACGCTGTGTGCAACAATCCCAGTGGGATGCAAGTCATCACGAGCTAGGGACTCTGGAGGAGCGGTTTCAACGTTTGCCGTCTCATCGACAGCAGAGTAGTCACAACTTTGCCAGTCCAACCCCGTTCAGTGTCCGCCTGCCTATCGCCAGCGCCGGTTGGAGGTGACCCGAAAAACGATTCGATCATCATCATCGTCGTTGTTGTCAGCCACAGTTAATCCACTGCTGGATTAAGGAACGATCCGCGAACGGCGCGATTGCGCGCGATCCTCGCTTCAGCGGCACATCTCTCTCGGCGGTGAGTTTGGTCGTCCTCTCGTGCGCGTTCCACACCTTGGCCGCCACTCCGTTCTCAGTCTCGACCACGGGGAAATCCGTTCTGGTCGCGAGTTCTTCGCTGCTCCAACCCAACCCCCTGCACAGCCCTGCCCCACCTCCCCCGACTTGATCGGGCCCAGTCGGAGGATGACATCAAACTCGTTCCACGTTTGATCTTCACCAAAAGGGTGGCTAGGAGGGTTCGGGGGGGGGGCACAAAAACACGTGGTAACCCAACTCGGCCTCGTCATTGCTCATAACAAAAGTGGTTGGATGGTCGTGGATGAAGGAGTGGCTGTTTAAGTTTCATGGCGTGACCATCTGTGGTCAGTGGATATAATCACAGCGATGGGAAAGTGGGTTTGGTAAATGTTCCAAAGAGCCCCCCCCCCACGAATGAACTCCACACCGTCCGTCAGGTTTACGCCAGAACGCCTCTTCGCTCCTTCCAGATTGTTGCGACGGCCGCTCCGATGATGTGAAAGTCAGCCCTCGGTCCCGATTCGGCCTGACGACGATGATGATGATGATGGTGGTTGCATCAGTAGGTGCTAGCCAGGGTTCAACTATCGCTAGACCTGAACCAGCCTGAACTCTTGACCCAGTCCTGAACTCTAGATTAGCGCAGAACTATCCTGAACTCGAGACCAGCCCTGAACTATACCTAACCTTACCCTACCCAATATCCACAACTCTATCCCTATCGACCCAACTCTACTCCAACATCTCTATCCCTACCCCTATATCTCTAACCCTACCCTTAGAGCCCTTAAACCTATATCCCGATCCCTACCCCCGGTATCCCTACCCCTATACTCCTAACAGCCCCTAACCCTGGACAGAGTGGCGGGGATCGATACTTGGGGACGATGCGATGACGGTGGACGAGGTGTCGCGGTCACTTGGAAGTCGCGAGTGGCATCGTGCTGCAGTATAAACTGTATCGTGTGCCGTAAAATCCCGTGTACAGATTAGACACAAGTCCACTGCTCACGTACACACACACACACGCGTAGCAACACACACACACACACTAACACGTGTGTGTGTCTACGTGAGTGGTGAGAGTTGCCTACACACTCTCAAGCCGAGTCCACAACCTGGGCGATCAGTTTCCCAACTTGGTTGCATGCAACCGACGATGCTTAAGATGTGTTCTAAAAAAGTCATTTCCCGAAACGTGGCCTATTCGTTGTATTTTTATTATTTTGTTCCTCTTTAAGGCATCGGTGTCATTGATGGAAGTGTTGAGTTTGTCGTTTGTTTGCGCTTGTGCACCAGCAACAACTGCGCAGCAGCATCACTTAATTCGGGACGTCTTTGAAACCGGTTGCGATCAGCTGCGCAACCGGTTGCGATCAGCTGCGCTACCGGTTGCGATCAGCTGCGCAACCGGTTGCGATCAGCTGCGCAACCGGTTGCGATCAGCTGCGCAACCGGTTGCCAGCAGTTGCGCAACCGGTTGTTTGCAATAGAGGCAAACTAAGCTCTCAAGGATCGAGCTTCCCAGCGATTGCAGCCACGTGTTTCATCACCACCACGCGTGCTGCATTTCTTTCAACAACAACAACAACAACAGACTCACACATTTGTCAATTACACGGTGGCCAGGTGACGTTTCGGCCGATGCCCCTTCTTCACCGCACTTAAGCGGAAGTGGACGATGAGAGTTGGAAGCCGCGCGTGTTAACACCGCATAGGGCCAGAGGATAATTATATTGCAATGATATTGTGTTTTAAAATTGGCATATGAACAGCGAGTTATCTAGTAGAGGCTATTTGCCACCTACGATTGGTTATTGGTGTGCTGAGTAACGCGCCATTTCATGTTCGTGTTGCGCCACTGCTCGCTCAGATGCTGGACAAAGCAGTTGCAGGCAGGCGATGCACGTTGCCAGCACGTTCTAGCACACACGCCGCACACCTACACAGCAATAACACACATTACATTCACACACACACACACACGCCGCACACCTACACAGCAATAACACGCATTACATTCACACACACACACACGCCGCACACCTACACAGCAATAACACGCATTACATTCACACACACACACACACACGCCGCACACCTACACAGCAATAACACGCATTACATTCACACACACACACACACGCCGCACACCTACACAGCAATAACACACATTACATTCACACACACACACACACGCCGCACACCTACACAGCAATAACACACATTACATTCACACACACGCACACACGCCGCACACCTACACAGCAATAACACGCATTACATTTACACACACACACACACGCCGCACACCTACACAGCAATAACACGCATTACATTCACACACACGCACGCCGCACACCTACACAGCAATAACACACATTACATTCACACACACACACACACGCCGCACACCTACACAGCAATAACACGCATTACATTCACACACACACACGCCGCACACCTACACAGCAATAACACGCATTACATTCACACACACGCACACACGCCGCACACCTACACAGCAATAACACACATTACATTCACACACACACACACACGCCGCACACCTACACAGCAATAACACGCATTACATTCACACACACGCACACACGCCGCACACCTACACAGCAATAACACACATTACATTCACACACACACACACACGCCGCACACCTACACAGCAATAACACGCATTACATTCACACACACACACACACGCCGCACACCTACACAGCAATAACACACATTACATTCACACACACGCACACACGCCGCACACCTACACAGCAATAACACGCATTACATTCACACACACGCACACACGCCGCACACCTACACAGCAATAACACACATTACATTCACACACACACACACACGCCGCACACCTACACAGCAATAACACGCATTACATTCACACACACGCACACACGCCGCACACCTACACAGCAATAACACGCATTACATTCACACACACACACACACGCCGCACACCTACACAGCAATAACACACATTACATTCACACACACACACACACGCCGCACACCTACACAGCAATAACACGCATTACATTCACACACACGCACACACGCCGCACACCTACACAGCAATAACACACATTACATTCACACACACGCACACACGCCGCACACCTACACAGCAATAACACGCATTACATTCACACACACGCACACACGCCGCACACCTACACAGCAATAACACACATTACATTCACACACACGCACACACGCCGCACACCTACACAGCAATAACACACATTACATTTACACACACACACGCACGCCGCACACCTACACAGCAATAACACACATTACATTCACACACACACACACACGCCGCACACCTACACAGCAATAACACACATTACATTCACACACACACACACACGCCGCACACCTACACAGCAATAACACACATTACATTCACACACACGCACACACGCCGCACACCTACACAGCAATAACACGCATTACACTGGTCAACAATTTTTTTTTTCTGGCCTGGACTTTTGCAGCTGTTTTAGACTAATTTCAGGGTGCTGATTCCAAATCTGATCTCAGATTTGCTCTATCACATCTAATTTTATGCTATCGGCATACCCCATTTTCATTGATTTTACCCGGAATTAACTCTGTCACTTATGATTGCAAGTTGTTGCGAGTCAGTGACTGCTTTAGTGTTAAAATATGGTGCTGTATTTTTAGGATAGTGTGTTTATAATATCATTTTATGTAGATATCCACATTTATTTTATATGTATCTTCTGCAGTTTTTATTGAAAATGCAATATTTGATATCTCAAAAACCTGATGTGATAGACAAAAACTGATGCCAGATTTGGAATCAGCACCCCAAATTTACCTTAAAACCGTTGGAATACCTTATGCCAGAAAAAGTGTGTTGACCAGTGTTATATTCACACACACACACGCACGCTTAGAATATATATATACAGTATAGACACATACATATATAAGGGGGGGGGACATCACAAATAAATCATAGCGCTTGGTGTTTTATTAAACCCGCGTTTTTAATTTAATTTTGTCGGCGGTGTAGTCTTGGTCCAGCTGATGACTTTTGTGGAGTCCCCCTCAGTCTGTTGATAAATAAAGCAAAAGCTTACTGAACCAGTGTCCGGTGTTAATGCTGAAACCACACGGCTATTAAAGGTGACCTATGACCTCCAGTTTTACTGGTAGGAACCTCCTGGTTACACCAGCCCACAGGGGATTATTGTGTCCGTCCGTCGTGAATCAAAAAATGGGAGGGGTGGGGCTGGGTGGAGAGGGGAGGGTGGAGAGGGGAGGGTGGGGAGGGGCTGGATGGAGAGGGTGGGGCGTGGGAGGGGTGGGGCTGATCACCCCGTGGTGCCCTTATAAAACTCTACGTTTAACCTACTCACGCCGGCTTGTGCCCGCCCTCACAGTCGGGCATATTTGCGGAATACACCACGCCGCTGTTGACCCTGGCCATTGACCGAGCAACCCAACGTTCCTACCAGCTCCCTCCGCAGGAATGTGTTCCTGGCTGGCTGCTGGCCGGATTTCTCTCCGACACCACCAACAATAGGTCTGTTGTTCGTGGCTGCTGCCACCGAAGAAACTAGCTGGGTAACTGGCTGCACGCGATTTTCTCGCGTACGAAATACACATCGAGTTACGTTGAATCGGCGGTAGAAGACAGTGAAACATTTAATACTGGTAGGAACCACCTGGTTCCACCAGCCCACAGGGGATTATTGTGTCCGTCCGTCCGTCGTGCATCCAACAATGGGAGGGCTGGTCACCCCGTGGTGCCCTTATAAAACTCAACGTTTAACCTACCCACGCCGGCTTGTGCCCGCCCTCACAGTCGGCCTTATTTGCGTAACACACCACGCCGCCGTTGACCCTGGCCATTGACCGAGCAACCCAACGTTTCTACCAGCTCCCTCCGCAGGAATGTGTCCCTGGCTGGCTGCTGGCTGGGTTCCTCTCCGACACCACCAACAATAGATCTGTTGTTAGTGGCTGCTGGCCGTTGCCACCGAAGAAAGTAGCTGGGTAACTGGCTACACGCGATTTTCCCGCGTACGAAATAATGCACATCGAGTTTTGTTGAATCGGCGGCAGAAGGCATTTTGAAACATTTAATAATGATAACAACAATGGATAGATACACCGAAACGGTGGCAGTAACGAATAGAGGAAGACTGAACACGGTTCATTTGAAATTACTCCAAAGGTTAAATTTGAGCTCCTATTATTAAATGACATTCTTTCGCCAAAATATTCTTAAAATCCAAGATAATATTTAAAAAATAAACCATCAGTGTTATCTTGGCATTTCATTATTATTACATAAAATACCAGATTTACTTTTAGTGCTCCGAGTCCGGGAAGATTGTGAGAACGGCGTGAACATGACAGCAGCTGTTTCTCAGTTTTAGACTCCGTGGCGAGATGTTAACCACCTCGCCTGGTACGCAGGAGGTCGTGGGTCCGATCCAGACCCCTGCTGTATATTTGAAGTTTGCAGTTGCAACGGTGCATCCTTCTGGGACAAGTTTGCGAGGGTTTCGGTCCATACCCGAAACCTTTGCTAGCATCGCTGTGGTTTAGATTATGGTGCGGCTCCCTGTTTCACGCGGTGCCCCAAATGACCGTGTGCGGAATATAACAAATACCACCGCCGGTATACTCCAGGTGTATCGTGTTTGCTTAGAATTTTAATTCTATAGAAGTTTGAAATTGTCAAATGGTAACAGGCCTGCTACTTCACGAGCAATTATACCAACCCTATTGGCCCTCGCAACCGCACAACAATCACACAACAACCCGACGACCCACGGCTTCACAGATCTCCTCCACCACGAACGCTGGTGGGAGAAAGCTGCAGAGGGTCACCCTCGGGGGAGGATGACCCTCGGGGGAGGATGACCCTCGGGGGAGGATGACCCTCGGGGGAGGATGACCCTCGGGGGAGGATGACCCTCGGGGGAGGATGACCCTCGGGGGAGGATGACCCTCGGGGGAGGATCACCCTCGGGGGAGGATCACCCTCGGGGGAGGATCACCCTCGGGGGAGGATCACCTCCCTCCCTTCCTCCCCGCACATGTCCCCAGCTGTCAACGCTCCCCGCAGTCCTCACGAAGCGTTCCCTTCACGGCAACAGCGGGGGTGGTCCCACGTGATGCCCTACCCCTGGCTCCAAAAACGATGGTTGCGGAGACGACCCACTGGTGAATGGACGAGCCTGTCCACTGCAGAACCCCAGTCGATCGCGCCCACTGGCCAGCAAGTGTCTATCAGCCCCAGGCTGGAGTCCAGCAGGGCGGTGGTTGCGGTGCTGACCCACCAACACGGCTGGCTCCCGGGCGGTGGACGAGGAGGAGTTTCCCCGTGGTTGGCAGTCTCACGTCTCCAGCACGGCAGCCGCATCGAGCATGGTAATAATAATAATGATGCAATTCTTCTTGGTTCTTTCGGTAAAGTCACGTAGAAGGGAAATAATAAAATAATAAAAATAAAACATTATAAAATAATTCTCACGACGTTTCGGCCACAACGCAAGCAGTCGTCCTCAGGTGGAGAACAGGTCTTCTCGACAGTCCTCAGGTGGAGAACAGGTCTTCTCGACGGACCTGTTCTCCACCTGAGGACGGCTGCTTGCGTTGTGGCCGAAACGTCGTGAGAATTATTTAATTACGTTTTATTTTTATTATTTTATTATTTCCCTTCTACGTGACTTTACCGAAAGAACCAAGAAGATGAATCCCTGCAGTCACGAAAGCTTTAAATCGAAAAAAAAGAATGCAATTTATAACGCGCGCAAATTTGCGGACGTAACCGCCGCAACTCAGAGGCGCGAAGCCAAGCTCAGAGTAGCCCTTTATTTCGTGGTTTTCCGCAGCGGGGCCCTTTATTTTGAGTCACACCCTTGGGTTTTTCCCCCAAATTAATTATAGCACGGCGTACTCATGAGTCCAATCCCTCGTGCCCCCGAGCTGATATAATCCCACACACACCTGCAACCACTTTCGCACAAAGCCACCCCAGCGCTTTCCCTCGCTCCTCCTCAATCGAGAGACACCCTGCCCCCAAAAACCATCGCTCTGACTGCCACAGCGGCGTCTCTCTCGCCCCGTGTTTCGCGTGGATTTTTCTCCGGGTCTTTCGGTTTTTTCCCTCCACATTTGAACACCGTTGTCTTGTTCTCGAACAACGTTGCCTTGTGAAAAAAAAGAAGCGTTGATGACAACAGTGTGGGAATCATCGTGTTGTGGGCAAGAATTAATTGTGTTGTTTGGAACAGGATCAATCGCCGAGTTCAGAACAGTATTGCTCACCTAGTTTGGAGCAATGTCAATGCCCTGGTTCAGAGGGGTAATGATCACTCGTAGTTTCTGGAAGAGAGTTGGTGGGAAGCGTTGTCGCCTGATGATGCTGGCTGTAATTACTGGCGAAACGTCGTACTCCAATTGTAAATGTTGTGGGTTTGCTCTCCAACGCAGCGGTGTGCTGTACAAGTAACGAATTGGCCACGTTCTGTTTACATGACAAACCTTGTTACTAATTGTCTGTGTCGGATGGTCACGGGTTTAACGACGCACATATTTACGCGATCTCACCCACAAAAAACTATATTATTGAGTGTTGTTCTGTTCGGAACAGTATTGGTCATTATCATCGTCGTGTTATTGACAAGAGTGTTTGTTCGGAACAGTGTTGAGCGTCTTGTTTGGAAGAATGTTTTGTTCCCAACAGATGCTGGAAACCGCACTGCGGGAATAGAAAATTAACCCATAAAAACAAAGTTTTTCACTTTAAATCCTTTATATGCGTGGCATCGGTTTAATTGTATTATTCATTTCTGTTTTTCTTGAGTAAGAGTTTCATTTTTATCACATTGGTATTTTAAATTAAATATGAATTTTTTTTCCCCTAAAAAGTGGAACATTTTGGAAAAACAATTTCACGAAAATAAATTGTCACGCACAACGAGTCTGTGTGCAAAATGTCAGCTCGATTGGATCACGGGAAGTGGGTTAAAAAACGACCGAAAGATTTGCACGGTCGTAAGCGCGCAAGCAAGCAAGCAAGTGAACTTAATATAAAGGATTTAAAAACTCTCACTCCGGCTCGCATCTCCCTGCAACTTACTCTGCCACGTAACATGTTGACTAGCCCGTGTACCCTAGCCCGTGTTCACTAGCCCGCGTGTACACTATCCCATGTACCCGAGCCCACGTACACTAGCTCACGTACTTTATCCCGTGTACCCTAGCCCATATGCCATAGCCGATGTATCCTACCCATATACACGAGCTCACGTACATTACTCCGTTTGAGTAGCACGCACACTAGACCATGCACACACTAGCCAGTGTGCTGTATTGCAGTTTGTACGTGTAGGAGTTTGTACGTGGAGGAGTTTGTACCACTACGTGAAGAGCGGTCGTGGGTCGGTTAGCGCTACACTGCACTACGAACCCGGTAACCCGAGTTCGATTCCCGCTCACGGCCAACACCGGTGACAATTATCTGAACCGGTCCTGGGCCTCCTGCCCTAGGTCGACTCAACCTCAATTGAGTACCTCGTGCGATGTGGAAAAAAAACATTGCCATTAGGGAGACAAAGGCGGCCGGGCGCGGTGCTGGTCACCCACCACCTCGTTTGCCGTGCAGGCCATTATAGGTGCGACTCGCGAACAGCACTTGCCCCAACAGTCTGTGAAGGCCGTACGGGGAATCGTTGTCTCTGTTATACGAGGGTGAGTTGGCGGAGAGCCGAGCGGCGTAGGGAGTGGAGTTCTACATGGGGGGGAAGGGGTGGTGCTGAAGACATAAAAGATTAAAGATTTGGGATGTTGGGAGGCGGGGGGATGGGAGCGATGGAGTGAATCAATCGCCGAACAATGCCTCATTAATATTAATGTACGCTAAGTGGCGATGCTGCTGCTGCGTTGGCAGTGCAAGCATAGACACACTCAGCACGTTCGTCAACAAGCCTGCGCGGCATTTACAAGGACACGCACATGTCGAAAGTGACGTTCCCGACAACGGGCCCCCTTCGCAAGAGCACACGCAGAAGGGCCGCCGCCAGAGGCGTCCTCCCGAGGGTAGGCGAATCGGGGCGACATCGCCCCGGGCCCCGCGCTTTGGGGGGTCAGTGCCGGATTAAGCTAGTGCGGGGCCTGTAGCATATGTTATAAAGGGGCCCTAAATAAAAAAAAACACACCCAAATATTAAAACACAAATGTTTTACTTGCAGAGTAAAGTAATTGTATTTTTTCATTTGCTACACAGCCAGATAATATGACAAATCGGTCACCTTAAACATAAAAGTTGAAGGCAGTATAGTACTATAATAATAGAGCAAGTGCAGAATCACTAAACCGGAATTGATAGCTTGAATCCATTTAGCGCGGGGCCCTTGAAAGTGCGGAGTCCGTAAGATTTGTAGCGACTTTTGCTACGAGGATTTAATCCGACACTGGGGGGGGTGGGGGGGGGGTTCCGGCGTCACGGTGTCAAATGTCTTTCGGTGTCGTGTGAGTTTCCCAGAGCCCCACGCTACCCACGAACAGCCCGGGGTACAGCTAATTGTAGAAGGGCCCCTGAACCAGCCTTGTTTGTCGCTGGGACATTCTCTTGCGTGCGAGTCAAAGCGGTAAGCTGTTTATTTTATTGTTTACACAATCCTAAAACCGTTATTCAGTGCTTGCCCCTAATCTCAAATCCCTCGCTGGAAGCTTTGACAGCGGCGAAGCTGATCTATTGCGAAGCGAAACTGTTTTTACAACAATCGGCTTGGCCGACGTTTCGGTTGACGGCCTCCTTCATATCACACGAATGAAAGGTGCCGCCATGAAGAAGTGCTCTTGCCCGAAACGTCGCATGTTATTTTACTTGTCACCCTGTTCAAGGCCACACGCGGTTGTTGGTTGTGGCTGTATTAATATTGATGGAGCGCGGCTTGTATCTCTACTCGGATATTGTTAATAATTAATGCTCAGGAACGTAAATTAATATTTAATCGATGCCGTAGCGGCACACTGAGAGAGCGGCCTGGTTTACGACGTTGCCCGTTATCGTCGGCAAACGATAACCGTTATCAGAATCGGTTACCGGTTCGGGAAGTCAGCTTACCCGGTATAAATTGTTTCCTAGCGGGCACTATTGTTTTGTACGATATACAATTTGTGTTGGTAGTTTAACGAATGCGCCGATTCGATGGCACAGCGCATTGCCGAAGCCATCGGACGTTTCGATGCCGGTGACCTTTTCCCCGTCGGTTTGAAACGAATGGTGAAAGCGTGTTTTTGCTGACGATACACTACTACACATTACACTATACACTCCACACTACACTACTATACACTACTACACTATACACTACACTATACACTCCACACTACACCACACACTACACTACTACACTATGCACTACACTACTATACACTCCACTACTACACACTACACTACTATACACTACTATACACTACTACACTATACACTACACTACTATACACTACTACACACTACACTACTATACACTACTATACACGACACCAAGGGCTCTTAACCTGGGGTGCGAGATATGGCCAGATTTTATTAGAAGGTAAGTAAGTTACAACAATCTTCTTGGTTCTTTCGGTACAGTCACGTAGAAAGGAAATAATAAAATAATAAAAATGAAACATAATAAAATACAATTCTCACGACGTTTCGGCCACAACGCAAGCCGCCATCATCAGGTGAAGAACAGGTGTGTCGGAAAGACAGCGTCTGAATGAGACGCTGTAAAAAGTTACAACTACTTTGTTTCATCAAACCCCTGTGGATGTCAATCTCGATCTGAGGCTTTCGTGACTGCAGGAATCCATACTCTTTGCTTCTATCGGTAAAGTCGCGTGGGTAGAAAAATGTATAATAGATCCCGACGTTTCGATCGCAACACAAGCAATCGTCGCTTGTGTTGCGATCAAAACGTCGTTATCTATTATTATTTTCTACCTACGTTATCAAACCTCTGTATGTATTAACATTTTCATATTCTTGGGTTTTTTCGGTAAAGTCACGTAGGTAAAAAATTCAAATTAATAAAAGTAAAATAAAAAATAAAATAAAAATCACGACGTTTCGGAGGCAACACAAGCCTCCGTCTTCAGGTGGAACAGTCACAGCACAATTGCTGTATCAAGTAAAGGATCTCTCTTTAAACTCTTTACTTGATACAGCAATCGTGCTGTGACGGTTCCACCTGAAGACGGAAGCTTGTGTTGCCTCCGAAACGTCGTGATTTTTATTTTATTTTTATTAATTTTAATTTTTTACCTACGTGACTTTACCGAAAAAACGTAAGAATATGAATCCCTGCAGTCACGAAAGCGTCAAATCTAGATTGTATTAACATTGTACATGTTTAAAACAATTGAGAACCAAGGGGGGCACAACGCTGCACTCGAGGTTAAGAAGCACACTGCCTGCAACCCTCGATGGGAGCTCAAAGAACGCCGAATTGATCGACCGCGAGCGAGAATATCGGATTTAAAATGTGTGCGGGGGGGGGGGGCTGGTGGTGGGGGGTTGGCCGACGTTCCGAGCAACGTCCCTACGCCATTCTAGATTTGAAGCTTTCGTGACTGCAAGGATTCATATTCTTAGGTTTTTTCGGTAAAGTCACGTAGGTAAAAAATTAAAATTAATAAAAGTAAAATAAAATACGCCAACGGTGACGTCATGACGCCGAGGCGACGCGGTGACGTCAGGACGCAGAGGCTACGCGGTGACGTCACTGGGGGGGGGGGGGTGAGGGGAGGGGGCTGTGGTTTAAAACCCCGCTCCACACGCGGCTCCGCCACCACAGGGCTCAGCACAGCCGACTACAGCACCGCTGCTGTGCGTTCGGCAGACAGCCACGCGCAACAGCTATTGAGCCCGCGACAACAACAACAACAGCAGCAGCAGACACGCCACGGCTATTAGGCACAGCCGGGGGACATCGCAGGCAAAGCCACGGCTGCACGTAAAGCAGCAAAAGACGCGCCACGGATATTGACACAGCTGCACGTAGCGGTCACGAGGAGCGTACGGGCGCAGCAGCAGCAGCGACACGAACAGCCAGCAGCAACAGCAGCAGCTCCAGACGACACGGACAGGCGTCAGCTGTGTGGAGCGCAGAGGCTGTTGGTGCAAGATCCATCACCGCATTGCTCCCAACGGCAGCCACCGTCATCATCATCGTCAGCAGCAAGTGAATCTCCATCACCATCGGCACCATGAGGCTGTCGCTGCTGCTGCTGCTGTCTCTCTGCCCGGTCGTGCTGTGCTGGCCGACAGACAACGGGAACAATGGTGGCGCCTCTGCCGAGGATGCGAAGGAGGAGATCGCTGCGGGGGGGCAGGAGGAGGAGGATGTGAAGGGGGTGAAGGGGGTGAAGACGACGGAGCCGGGCAAGCGAGGGGTGGACGCGGAGCCAGGGGACGAGCCGGCTGAGCCAGCGGCCGAGGACGAGCAGGGCCTGACGTTCGTGTACCACCGCTACCCGGAGCTGCGGCGCGCGCTGCTCGCCGTGTGGCTGCAGTGCCCCGACGTGAGCCGCGTCTACAGCGCGGGGAGGAGCTTCGAGGGCCGCGAGCTGCTCGCCATCGAGCTCACGGACCGGCCCGGGGAGCACCAGCCCGGTGAGGGGGGGGGGGGAGATGGGGTTGGGGGGGAGACGGATGGGGAGACGGATGGGGAGAGACGGGGGGGGGGGAGAGACGGGGGGGGAGTATGGGGAGAGACGGGGAGGGGATGGGAGAGACGGGGGGGGGGGGGAGAGACGGGAGGGGAGTATGGGGAGAGACGGGGAGGGGATGGGGGAGACGGGGGGGGGGGGAGAGACGGGGGGGGGAGTATGGGGAGAGACTGGGAGGGGATGGGGGAGACGGGGGGGGGGGGAGAGACGGGGGGGGGGGGAGACGGGGGGGGGGAGAGACGGGGGGGGGGGAGATGGGGAGAGACGGGGGGGGGGGGGAGATGGAGAGAGACGGGGGGGGGGGGGAGAGACGGGGAGATGGGGAGAGACGGGGGGGGGGAGATGGGGAGAGACGGGGGGGGGGGGAGATGGAGAGAGACGGGGGGGGGGGGGAGATGGAGAGAGACGGGGGGGGGGGGAGAGACGGGGAGATGGGGAGAGACGGGGGGGGGGGGAGATGGGGAGAGACGGGGGGGGGGAGAGACGGGGAGATGGGGAGAGACGGGGGGGGGGGAGATGGGGAGAGACGGGGGGGAGATGGAGAGAGACGGGGGGGATGCGGAGAGACGGGGGGGGGGGGAGATGGGAAGAGACGGGGGAGGATGGGGAGAGACGGGGAGGTGATGGGGGGAGATGGGGGGGAGAGACGGGGGGGATGGGGGGAGATGGGGGGGGGGGTGGAAGGGGGGAGTCAATGGGGAGAGACGGGGGGGGGGAGATGGGGAGAGACGGGGGAGGATGGGGAGAGACGGGGAGGTGATGGGGGGAGACGGGGGGGAGAGACGGGGGGGATGGGGGGAGACGGGGGGGGGGTGGAAGGGGGGAGTGGATGGGGAGAGACGGGGGGGGGTAGAGACGGGGGGGGGGGATGGGGGGAGACGGGGGGAGATGGGGGAGACGGGGGGGGAGACGATGGGGAGAGACGGGGAGGGGATGGGGAGAGACGGGGGGGGTAGACGGGGGAGGATGGGGAGACGGGGGGGGAGAGAGACGGGGAGGGGATGGGGAGAGACGGGGGGGGTAGACGGGGGAGGATGGGGAGACGGGGGGGGGGGAGACGATGGAGAGACGGGTGGGGGGGAGAGACGGGGGGGGACTATCAAAGGAGATGATGAGTCATCAGGGCAGGTGGCTGAGGTGGGCGTGGGGAGGGTGAAGGGGACATGATGGTAGGAGATGATGAGGGTTTATCGCACTCGGGAACGGTGGGGATCGGCGGGGGGCGGCCATGGTGGGGCATGTGGGGGGGATCATGGGACAGGACTCTAAACGGCTTGGGACTAAAGCGTGGACGTGCAGGAGGGGACACGAGGCAGGATGGTCGGGGATGAGCAGGGAGGAGTCCATGGACATTGGGGGATCGGTGACTCACGCGAGGCACACGAGGGTGAGACGGGGGAGAGGGGTTCTGACGGGGTAAAGGGGACCCAGACAAATACATAATTGGCAGGGGTCGAATTTCTGTCGACCCCGCCGCGCGTGGTGATGTTCGTGACATTGATGGCGGTGGTGATGGGGAGACAAAGGCGGTCGGGCGTGTTGATGACCACCCACCCCCTCGTGCACCGTTCCGGCCTTCATAGGTTGCTCATGAACAGCACTCGCCCCAGTAGCTCGTTAAAGGCAATACGGGGAGATGTTTTGTCTTTGACGATGATAATCACGATGGCGAGAATGATGAAACGTCGTGAGAATTATTTTATTTTATTATGTTTTATTTTTATTATTTTATTACTTCCCTTCTACGTGACTTTACCGAAAGAACCAAGAAGATGAATCCCTGCAGTCACGAAAGCTTTAAATCGAAATTTAATGATGATCTTCTTTACGACGATTGTGGGTTATGGCGTGAACCTGGGGTGAGTCGTCACTGCGTCGGCCACGTCAATGATGAGCTAGAGGTCAAGAGGTCATCGTGACCTCGAAATCCCCACACCCCTGGACCTCCCCAACCCCCAATCGCAGGGTGGGTAGCAGACATTTTCCTGAGCACAGTTGGAATCAAGCCTCGCACCGCACCATGCCATCGCTTAATTTTGGAGCTTTCGTGACTGCAGGAATTATTCTTTGGTTCTTTCGGTAAAGTCACGTATAAAGATAAAATAATAAATTAAATAATAGCATAATACGACGTTTCGATTGCAACACAAGCAATCATCATCAGGTATAAAAGAAATAGCAACAAAAATCTAACCAGAAAACTATAGACAGACTTATAAGCAGACAGATATCACAAAGATACACAGAGAGAGAACACGTATGCTATAATTTAATTTATTATTTTATCTTTATACGTGACTTTACCGAAAGAACCAAAGAATAACGCCATAGCTTCCTTCCTTCTGCCAGACCTCCAGGAGATACTGGGTGGTAGAGTTCGCTTTGATGAGACACCTGGACTCGCTGTTCATATCTCACCCGTCCCACCTGTCATTACGGCACCCCACATCAAACCTCTGCGGCGTTTCCCACCTGTGCTCAGAATTTATGGCCACGCCTCGGCTTCGCGTGTTACCGTGATCTCCCGATTTGTGAGACGCTCCGGAAGGGAAGACGGCACCCCAAAAGTTGTGCCCGTTGTCAATAATGTTATCCAGATTTCATAGATTTTTTCGGTAAAGTGACTTTACCGAAAAAAATCTAAGAATATGAATCCTTGCAGTCACGAAAGCTTCAAATCTATAATTATCCAGATTTCATAGCTGTCAACCCATACGATTTACCCCGTATTCTTGTACAGGGGAATTGAGTTTTCAGGTCCATATGGCGTACTGCCGTTTCAATACAGGCAGAATTGTTTTTGTCTATTTGTGTTTGTGATTCTCACTTGTGATGGGACTTTGTAGGATGAACGTTGAGATTTATAAGGGCACGGGGTGACCAATAAGGTCTGAATTGGTCTGTAATATGGTAGGGTGCTGATAAGGGGTTGACAGGTATGGGATCTGGTCACACACACTCACACACAGCTAGCAGGTTATACAACGAATCCACTCCCACTCAACCTCAATGCTCAAATGAACAGTGGTTGGAATTCCAGATTCTTATGACGGGGGTGAGTCTATCAATAAGATAGAATAATACTGTAATAATTTTAAGATAATAAAATAACAATGCCAGCTATATTAGCCAGCAGACAAATGATTAAAGATGCTAATAATGCAATAACAATGCCAGCTATACTATCCAGCACACAAATACAGTATAATAATTGTTTTTTTACCCTTTTATCTGGCAACAAAACTGACACCTTTTTTACAAGGAGTCATGTTTGCATAGACCACAATACCTGCAGCCAGAATGCAAATAAAAAATATAACTAAGCTGTCTCGGGTGTGGACCAATCAACTTCAAGGACAGTGCATATATTATCAGAGTTATGTTTTTTATTTGCATTATGGCTGCAGGTATTGTGGTCTATGCAAACATGACTCCTAGTAAAAAATTTCAGTTTTGTTGCCAGATAGAAGGGTAAAAAAAACAATTATATTTTTTACTGGCAAATGAGGTTCCAATGGTGGTGCAAATACAGTAGTTAAAGATAATAATGCAATAACAATGCCAGCTATATTTGACGGCACACAAATAGTTAAAAATAATGACAATACAATAACAATGCCAGCTATATTAGCCAGCAGACAAAGAGTCTCAAGACTATTTGTCAGGAGGCTCCTGCTACAGGGGAGGGATGTTTTGACCGATTCCGGTTCACAAACGGCGTGTGGGTAAGAATCGGGAGCACGGTGAGAAGAACCCTCGCTCAATACGATCCCTGGTAACGTCTCCTGGCCACCCCGTAGCCCCACGCCTACAGCACCTGGCAAGCCCTAGTAACAATCAAACAGCGACTGAGCCCTGCGGCGGTGTTTGCATGCAAATTGGCAACGCATGGCGTTGTTGCCGGGTGGAAAATATCCCTCCCCCCTGCCAGGACCCGATTAGTGCGGCGAGGATGCTCACGGTGATGGATTTTAGTATCGGTGGTGCGGGCCTCGTCCAGGTGTAGAGAGGCCTCGTTTCAAGTTTCATTTATTTCAAGTTGCATTTATTAGGTATAGCCCTGTGAGCCATTCGGCTCTTGAATCGGGTGCAACCACAACAAACAAAAAAAACAAAAACATGAACAAGAAAACATCTTAAAGTGACAATGTGCAAACAGAAAATCCAAGAAAAGACAGCAAAATATTGCAGAAAAAGCACCGTACACCAACGCCGTTTGCACGTGGAGACGGAACGGAGCCAGCTGCCCGCTCGCGATAGACGGAACGCGAAGCGAGGGGGGCCGCGATCAGTTTCACACAGAGGGCGATGACGGATCGATCGATCGATCGATGAGGTCACCCACGGCGCAGCCCCCCCCCCCATGCACGGCAGCGATGACGGATCGCACCCAACGGCGACTTCCCCGTGGCCGGCTCCGCAGTCGCTCTTCCTGTGCTCTTTTAAAAACAAATTCCTGCTTCCCGTGTTTTGTTTTTAAGACGCTCGGCCGAGGGCTCGGGCAAAATAAACACCGTGCACTCTCGTCGCCCTTCGGTCTAGCAGTGGGAGTTGTTTCTTTCGACCTCTCCGAGGCGGGCGGGCGAGCGAGGTGGCCAGCCGGCCCAAATCACGGCAATTGCCGGGAGCCTCTTTTAAACCATTTTACGTGCGGCTGTGTCGTGTGGTGGCGGGTCTTGACGACACACGTTTGGACAAAATGGTTTACGTGGCCTGATCCCCCCCCCCCCCCCCCCAAAACTAAATTTGCGAAATTTATTTCCGTTTGCTTTCGAAGCTTGCCTACCCCCCCCCCGACCCCCTTCTTACAATGCACATAGCGAGATAGCCATGCTAGCTATTGCGTGGCCGCATTAACGGTGGTGACGTCCACCCGAGTTTTAACGCGTCGGCTTTCGCGACCAATATCATCCAACACATTCCTGCGGAGGGAGCTGGTAGGAACGTTGGGTTGCTCGATCAATGGCCAGGGTCAACGGCGGCGTGGTGTATTCCTCAAATATGGCCGACTGTGAGGGCGGGCGCAAGCCGGCGTGAGTAGGTTAAACGTTGAGTTTTATAAGGGCACCACGGGGTGACCAGCCTCTCCCCACCCAGCCCCTCCCCACCCTCCCCTCTCCACCCAGCCCCGCCCCTCCCATTTTTGGATGCAGGACGGACAGACAATAATCCCCTGTGGGCTGGTGTAACCAGGAGGTTCCTACCAGTATAATCTGTCCATCTGACCTCGTTGCTTATTCTCGCGGTCCTGGAACCTGCCGCTTGAGGTTGAGAGACTTTGTGCCTTGCACGGCGAGCCCCCCCCCCCCCCCCCCCCCCCCGAGAGGGCTTTATACACGCGTCCTGAAGCCGTTTGACCATTTTTCAAATAATTCCGTGCGTTCGGTGATCGCGCGATCGTTCTTAGCGCGCCGAGGCTGTCGCGAAGCGAGGCCTTGCCAAGGTGTGGAGACGCGCACGTTTTTTATTGGCGGTGTCATCTCTCCGAATGTTGTGCCCGCGACGCCGGTGGCCTCTTTTTCGAATGCCGCCACGAGGATCCGTAACGTCCGCTGTGAAGCAGACGACGCGTAGCAGTGGTATTGCGGTTTAAAATATTCTCCGCAGTTATGACCAGGGTGGCCTGCTAGGTTCGAACCAGCGAGGTGCTCCAATTAATTATTCACGAGTTTTTGTTCATTTATGTCTGTGTTTGACTTGGGCGCGTTGTTCCTTGTTTGAGTGCGTACCGTGCTGTGTTGGTTGTAGGTTTAAAATGTTTGTGTTGGTGTCAGTTATGTTTTTGCTATGTTTGTGTGGGTGTGCGAGTGAGAGTGTGTGCGTCATGTAGGCCACCCACCCCCTCGTGTGCTATGCTGCCCTGCAGAGTTGCTCGCTAACATCACTTGCTCCAAAAGTCTTAAGGCTATACGGGGGATCTGTGTCTTTGTATGTAAATGGCTGGCAGTAGTCTAGTGGTTAGGGCATTGCGCTACCATCCTGGTGACCCGAGTTCAGTTCCCGTTCAGGACCAATATTTGAATTTGCACTGGGCCTCCCCTAGGTCGTCTCGGCCTTAAAGATGAGTAAACTGGCGCGGTGTGTATTCAACGTCAGCACGAGAGAGGCGAAGGTGGCCGGGCGTGGTGCTGGCCACCCAACGCCTCGTGTGCCTTGCCGGCATTCGTAGGCGGTACTCGCGAACAGCACTTGCCACAACAGTCTGTCAGAGGCTATACGGGGGACCTGTATCTTTGTTTGCTGCGTGTGTATGTGTATACGTGTCTGCTATGTAAACGTTAATCGCAACCCCGGACGCCCTTGCAAGCGAGACGTTCCGTATCAATGGGTTTTCCAGCTCAAATATTTAAATAATTTCTAAAAATAACAGTTGGTAAATGCGGAAGTCACACGGACCCAAGTTTCATACGGACAAAAAAAACTAGTTTTGATCAACAATTTGCGGTTTAGCCAGTGTAACCAAATATATAATCCACAAAAATCATCGAGGCCAAACCAACCTGGATTCATCTAAACAAAATGTTTACATAGCATTGGCACCGATATACAACCAAATCGAGTGATCGGCGCTGCCACTATCCCCTAGGGCCTAGACTCTCCACCAGATTCGGCAGAATGCTGCTGCTGTGCGAACAGAGTGAAACAACGTGCACGTCCAAAATAATTTAAAAAAACCTTCCTCCTTCAAGATCCAAAAATCACCACCATCTCCTGGCTGTGAAATTCCTCCTCTTCCCAGAAGACACTGCTGGTGGAACCATCAACCCACATCAGAACATCACCAACAGGCCGATGTTCCACCACATCTCCATGAATGGGAAATTAAAGACACAAGGCAGAGTGTGGCCATGCAACCCAAAACTATTCAGCATATAGTAGTGATACTTAGAGATACAGAGAAACCCCTAGAGATGCAGAGAGTAGGACCCCTAGCCCCTGGGAGTTGTGTACCCTGCTGTGTAATATTGTAACAGCTTTAATAAACCCTGGCGGAAGCCCTTAACTTACCTCCGTCTACGAGTACGTCCGTCGGAACACAGATGTTCATTAAAGACGGGCCCACGTTGCGATTGCAGCTATTCAACCCACACTACGGACCACATAGTGAACCACTGTCATCCTTCAACGGAGGAGGAACAGCGAAACTACACGAACACAGCGTGGAATTCAAACAAATCGAATTCGCTACAAAGCGAAAGATGCAATCCAATTACTCCTGGACTTCTGTAGACCGAGGCGGTGCGTTAGTTTCGGTGGAAACCTGATGCTGTTACTTAACCTTTGATTTTATTTTACCAGATAAGGCCAAATTGAGCTTATATAGTTCTTGTCCAGAAGCGACCTGGCCACAAATGATGTGGCTTGTCACGTGGACATTGATAGCGGTCAAATACTCGAAAGGCATGTTTCTAAATTAGTGGAGGGAAAAACCAGAGGACCCGGAGAAAAATCCACACGACCATGGTGAGAGAGACACCGCAAACTCCAAATATACAGCAGCAGGCGTCAGGGTCGGGATCGAACCCACGACCTCCTGCAATCATCTAAGCCCCTCCGCACTGCCCTACAAACCCAAACATTAATTACAAAATGATACACAGATGCCTTACAACCGAGAGCTCTTGCCTGGCTTAAAGTAAAGGTCTCTATTCCTGTCTTTGTGTCCACATAGAACTAGATCATCATTCAGATAATCGTCACTGGTGTTGGCCGTGAGCGGGAATCGAACCCGTGTCGCCAGGTTCATTGCGCAGCGTGCGAACCGTTGCACCACCGCTCCCCACACACACACACAAACACGTACACACGTACACACATACAAACACACACACACGTACACACATACAAACACACACACACGTACACACGTACAAACACACACACACGTACACACGTACACACACGCACACGTACACACGCACATGTACAAACACACACACACGTACAAACACACACACGTACACACACGCGCTCGCTCGTATTTGCCATCATGCGTGCGGTCAGCCGTGGGTGTTAAAGCCGCTCGCACTGTACGGCAGATGCTGCACTCTCCTGCCTGGGTTTACTCATTCCTTATTCACCATGGAGATGGCTCAAGAGGGGAGGATGATGATCCCCGGCTGTCGTCATTCGTGCGAACACCTCGCCACGGCGGCGAGATTTTAACTACCTCGCCTGGTACGCAGGAGGTCGTGGGTTCGATCCCGACCCTGACGCGTGCTGCTGCTGTATATTTGGAGTGTGCGTGCTTTCCTCGCAGTCGTATGACTTTTTCTCCGGGTCCTCCTCGGGTTTTTCCCCTCCCACATTCAGAATCCACACGCGTTTCGAGTGTTTGGCCGCTTCTAATGTCCACGTGATAAGCCACTTTGTTTGTGATGGCCAGGTTGCTTCCGTAACGAGCACATTGGGCCTTACCTGGTTAAAATAAAACATATATATAGTTGATAATTGTTTTTTTACCCTTCTATCTGGCAACAAAACTGACACCTATTTACAAGGAGTCATGTTTGCATAGACCACAATACCTGCAGTCATAATGCAAACAAAAAACATAACTCTGATAATCTATGCACTGTCCTTGAAGGACAGAGTTATGTTTTTTGTTTGCATTATGACTGCAGGTATTGTGGTCTATGCAAACATGACTCCTTGTAAAAAAAAGGTGTCAGTTTTGTTGCCAGATAGAAGGGTAAAAAAAACAATTATCATATTTTTTAACTGGCAAATCAGGTTCCAATGATATTTATAGTTGTTCAGCACCTCCACGCATTCACGGCTGGACACATCGACCCACGCGGGCCCCGTGGCGTTGACGCAGAGACCCGACGACGACGGACGTCGTCACCGCTCCGATCGCGCCGCGGACACTTCAACGCGCCTCGCGGAGCCCCGGCCCGTGGGGAGGGAGGCGGCGAGGCAGGGGAGGGAGGGAGGGGGGCGGCGAGGTGGTGTGCGGTGACTCGGCCCGCAGGGTTCACGGTTCGATTTCCAGCGACTGTCCCAATAAATACAGATGGTGAGATGATGGCGAGATGATGGTGAGACGGTGGTGAGTGATGGTGAGTGATGGTGAGCGGTGGTGAGCGGTGCCAAGCGGCGGCGAGGTGTAAGAGACCTCCACAGACGCACGCATTATTATTATTATTTTCGGGGCTTGGCAGTGGCGGTGAGTGGAGCTGCTGCCGAGATTATTGCCGGGAAATGGGCCCGAGCCGGGGACGTTTCAACCCCCTCCCTCCCACCGCAGCCCCTCCCCTCACCCACCGCAGCCCCCCCCCCTCACCCCCCCCCCCTCACCCACCCCCACACCCACCGCAGCCCCCCCAATCCAACCAGATTGTAAGCGCCGGTCGCCAGATGTGACCTTCCAGGATGGAGATCGTGGGCCAGGGATAATGGCTGCAGTGAATGGCTTCTTAAGATTGTCTCTGTGTGTGCGCGCGTCTCTGTAGTCCGTGTGCATGTGTGTTACTGGATGTACGTTCAACTTCTTTCGCACCGTACGTAGCCAACCGTGCGAATCGGAGGTGCGAGTGATGGCGTGTGGTGGCGCACGCCAGTGGCCCCAGCGCAGAGGTCGCAAGCGGGTTTTGATTCCTTACCCGTACCCGGTCGCACCAGGGTCGCAAACGGGTACGGGTAGGGTACGGGTACGGCCGGGTACGGGTAGGGTACGGGTATCGGGTACCTGATTGCGACCTCTGGGATGAAGCCATGTTGCAGGCGCGGGTGGGTTGATTCTAGGAACTTGAATTGTGAGAAGAGACAAGACGTTGGGAAATGAGTGACAAACGGTGACTCACCAGTGACTCACGGCCTACCCGTACCCGGCCGCACCAGGGTCGCAAACGGGTACCCGTATCCGGCCGGGTACGGGTACCCGGCCGGGTACGGGTAGCCGGGTATCGGGTCGGGTATCGGGTACCCGGTTGCGACCTCTGCCCCAGCGTCCACGTCGCCAGCTGTGGTGTTGGCCAGCCATGTGGCATTCGCGTGCTCTCGGCGGGGGGACTCCCCCCGCCCCCCCCCCCCCCGCCCCCCGCCCCCCGCCCCCCCGCCCCCCCGCCCCCCGCCCCCTGCCCCCCGCCCCCTGCCCCCGGTGTAATCGGCTTAGTCCGTGCGGGCTCACGGGCGGCGGAGCAGGAGCGGTCGCTTCTGAAGCTTTGCCGTCCGGAGGTAAACACGGCCGGCTCCCACCCGTCACGCCCCGCGCGCACCTGGCCCGCGTCTCTGCGTGCTTCTCTCTCTGTAGTGGTGGCAGCATCATCATCAGCAGCAGCAGCATCATCAGCATCATCAGCAGCAGCAGCAGCAGGGGACCTGAGTTTGACTCCGAAAAGCCATTGGGCAAGTTCAGAACGCGTGGTGACGGCATCCTCCGTGGGCTGCACGTCCGGTTAGCACCGTTGGCTACGTACGCTGCGGAAGAAGTTCAATTCGTCTGGCGGTGGATCGACAGGTGTGGCTGTAGCGTTGTCGGTAGCAGTCGGGGTGCGGGTGGATCGGTTCATGGATCAATGTGGACTCCTCGGGGTGATGGGGGGGGGGGGCCCTGTCGCAGCAGGATTCCGCCCGGCAGAGTGAACTTGAGCAGCTTTTTGGGTCACGCTGCTGCTGCTACTGCTGCTACTGCTGCAACTGCCGCGTTGGCAGTGGGTGCGCAAGCACAACCACCAGCAACAACAATGACGACGGACTCGACGCTTTTGTCAAAAACAACGATGTTGCGGCCTTAGAAGGAAGAAAAAAATAGAATCGGCGACATTTTCAGGCAGTGGCCCTTCTTCGCAGCACGTGGAGATTCATGCGCGCTGTTCGTGTATAATATTGACCCTATAATTCAAGGCCACAGGTGTTGCGTTCTTTTTGTTCGAGTGAACTCGGGTGGGGCCAGAGCTGGAGGGGGGAGGGGGGAGGGAGCGACATTGGGAGTTGAGGGCCCACCCCAGCCCATCCCAGCCCATCCGCGACTGTGGGATCGTGGCATGCGAGTCGATCGTCGCTGGGTGATGTTTCCGCCGTTGCTGTGCGTGTGGCCTGACAGAACGAGGGTGATTTCAACTTCCCACCACCCCTGCGCCGGTTGTGCGGTCTGTCTGGCGTCCAGCACGCGGCCACGATGACGACAAACAACGGCAAAAAGAACCCCCAGTGCAAACGAGATGGTAAAAATAAAAAAAATGCACTGGGCGGAAGACATAACTAAATTCGCGAATTGAACGGTGACCCCCAGAATCGTGGCATTTCATGGAAGACGCCCGGCTGTCTCCGTCGCATCTCGCAGCAGCAGCAACAGCGACAGCAGCAGCAGCAGCATGTCGAGCGGGGGATGGAAGGGTGGGATTGTGGTGTGGGGGGGGTGACTGCGAAGGATCTTGGAACACAGAACGGCATTCTCCAGCGTGCGATAACCATCGCGGGCTGAGCGGCGCGGGCCGTGTGGAGAGGGAGGAGGGAGATCGCGTTTCGTGCCTTCGGACCGGCTCGGCGATCTGGCCACTGCCGTTCTGGGAGATTCATCCCCCGCCCGCAGGTGGCCCTTGTGGTGGTGGTGGTGGCGGTGGTGGCGGTGGTGGATAGCGCACTGCGCACTCGCACTACCAACCCGAGTTTGATTGGTGGTCACGGCCACCAACGTCGGTGACGATTATCGGAATCGGTTCTGGCCCACCCCCCCCCCCCCCCCGGCTCGACTACCTGGTGCGGTAAAACATCGCCACTGGGGAGACAAAGGCAGTCAGGCGTTATACTGGCCACCCCCACCCCCCTCGTGCGCCGTGCCGGCCTTCTTCGGCGCTGCTCGCTCACAGCACTTGCCCCAACTGTCTGTTCAGGCTCCACGGGCCTTCTTGGGAGTTATCCTTCAACATTCATATTGGTCTAGGCAAGTACATTGTTTCGATTTAAAGCTTTCGTGACTGCAGGGATTCATCTTCTTGGTTCTTTCGGTAAAGTCACGTAGAAGGGAAATAATAAAATAATAAAAATAAAACATAATAAAATAATTCTCGGCAGACCTGTTCTTCACCTGAGAATTATTTTATTATGTTTTATTTTTATTATTTTATTATTTCTCTTCTACGTGACTTTACCGAAAGAACCAAGAAGAAGAAGTACATTGTTAGTCACGAGGTCCTAGTTGAACCGGGAACGCTTTCACACAACACAAGATAATCATTGGGGTCGTGGTGGAGATAGGATCGCACAATGCTGGTAAATAATCGGGAAAGTCCGCGTCGGTCCATGTTCTCGTGCACACTGCCGAGTTTCTTCACCGCTCTGCTCTTCCGCTGCCTCTTCCTTACGCACTCGGTTACAGAATCTTGCACCATCACGAATGTTGTGAAACTCCCTCGCACGCGTGGGTTTTCATTTGGGTGCTCCATTTATCCCCCCCACTTGTGTAAACACTCCATCAATTGGCTGAAAAATATCTTGGTATACAGAAGACTGCAGAGCTTGGGCAACTGTTGGTGACTGCTCACCGCATGGCTGCTGCCTTCCAGTTCATCTATGGCTCCTTGGCGACGATGAAAAGATGTGCAATTTCGAGAAACGGCGACACTGTATGTAAAAATTGGAGCGGCGGCTGAGCGGTGACCGCGCTGATAACATCACGTGGAGTCCTATCGCAACGCCGGGCAACCCCGACTCTACCGATGAGACGCTGCTGCACGTCGAAACCCGGTCCGCGTTTTGTCCCCGTACGAAAACCAATGCCGCTGAGAAAGATTCGCTCCCAGAAGGCCGTGTTACTGGGGGACGTGCGGAGGGGTGGGAGGCTGAGCGTCTCGTTGCGGATCTCGTGGCTCGTGCCCTCCACAGCGCCAACGCCGCCGCCGGTGGTGGTGGTGGTGATTGTTTTGCGCAGTGCACATGACGGCTGTCTTCCAGGATAAATATGGGGGTGGGGGGGGGCCTGGTTGACTGCCTAGGTGAGCCCCAGCGCCGTGGCGGAGTTGGCAGCCGCTTTGTGTTGAACGTTTTGGAGATTTATTTTACCACCGGGCGTGACCTTTTGAAACGGCCGGGGTTGGATTGACTAACCGCGAAGGGGGCCTGGCTGCGTCGTGACGACGGATAAAGAGTTCAGGAGAGAACACCTCCTCTTACCCGCTGCCCCTTGACCCGCGAGACTGACTGCAGGGTCTGCGGAAACTCTTATTGCCCGCAGCCCTGTTTCATCCTCTTATTCACAATTTTCCGAGAATTATAAAAAAATGTTTACCCACAATGCCATGGCAATGCCGCTTCCTCGTGCTCGCGATTCTTCACGGATCAGAGGAGCTGCGACCCAAAATCATCCTTTTCATCGCTGATTTTAGTTTTACCCAGCAGATAAGAGGGGCAAAATGGCAGATAACCCCGCAAATAATAGGATCCGCGGTATTGGTTCCCCGCCCCACTCCCATAACAGACGTTCTGTAGTATTTATCCTTTATTTAACCAGGAGTGGAAATATAGATGCGCTGAGGGTGACCTGGTAAGTATGAGTGAGTGGTATCCGTGGTGGCTGCGGTGTGGGTGTGTGTGCCTGTGCGTGTGCCTGTGCGTGTGCCTGTGCGTGTGCCTGTGCGTGTGCCTGTGCCTGTGTGTGTGCCGTGCCGGCCTTCATAGGTGGTCACTAGAACAGCACTTTCCCCAACAGCCCATTGAGGCTGTACGGGGTATCCGTTGTCTTTGTGTGCGTGAGAGCTCATCCCAGAGTGCAGCTTCCTGTCGTGAAATCCCAAAATGGATGGGGGTCGCCAGGCAACCGCGAGCTCCTTGTGCCGCTGTACAGTTGGACGTGGTCGTCACTGGGGAGGCTGCAGTACTATTAGCTGTGTGGGCGGTAATAGGGGGATGTGTGTGTTTGTGCGCATGTTTGTGCGCGTGTGTGGGGAGCGGTCGTGTCGTGGTTAGCGCGCTGCGCCACGAACCCGGCGATTCAGTGACGATTATCTAAGCCGGTCCTGGGCCTCCCCTAGGTCGACTCGGCCTCAAATGAGATAGGCGGCCGGGCGTGGTGGTGGTGGGCCCAGCCACACCACCCTCTCGTAGGTGCGGCCGACCAGCCTGCGTTGGCACGCGGTGAGCGAGCACAGCCAACGCGAGACAGCTGGACGCGTTCCGTGTCGACAACGACGACAACAACAACAAAGCCATGTGACGACCTTGCGGGCGATGTGCCCTCTTCGCGGCACTCGATAAAATCGACTGAAACCGGCCCAGTCCATGGAATCGCTCACTGATATGTGGGGGGAGCGGTGGCGGTGGGGGGGTAAAATTGCTCGACTGCCTGCTCGTGCAGCAGTGGATCAAGCATGGACGGTGACGTTGGCGTCTTCGCTGCGGAGTTGCCAAGCAGCGTCACTCGTTACCGGCGGGGGTCGTTTTGTCCCTTGCCATTGTGAGAGGGACACGGGGGGGGGGGGCTTTGAGGCCCTGTCAGTGATGTAATCGCCGGGGGGGGCAGGGTAAACAGAGCTCTGGTGGAGTGGGGGGGGGTACGGTAACGCCATTGGATGGCTATTCCTGGACACGCCGAGAGGCGCTCCTACACGGATGAATTTTCGCGAGTGATTGGAAACAGACGGTCCCAGCAAAACACGGCAAAAAAAAACCCCGCGGCTCCCCCACCCACCCACCCCCCTCTACTGCCCCCCCCCCCCCGTGATGGATTTACCAGGCGCATGATTGTTGGCATTCGCTGCTTATTTGCTCGTGTATTCGTACTCCCGTTGCTGGGTAGTCTCCTCCGCGTGACGTATCGCGCGTCGCCGCAATCGCCAGGAAGTGTCTTGAGACCGAAGGGCCCTTTCCTGTTTACACTTTTCCTCTCCGCGGCGTCTTTCTGACGCGCGGGGACGTTATCGGCCGTGGGAGAGGGAGCGGAGTGGAGGTGAGGGAGTAGAGGGAGGGAGGAGCTCAGAGACGGTAGTGGTGAGGCAGTGGGTGGTGAGAATTGGTGAGCGGTGGTGTAGCGGTTAGCGCTACGCTGCGCTACGAACCTGGCGACCCGGGGTTCGATGCCCGCTCACGGCCAACACCACTGGCGATGATCTGAACCGGTCCTGGGCCTCCGCTAGGTCGACTCGGCCTCAATTGAGTACCTGGTGCGGTGTGTAAACATTGCCACTGGGGAGACAAAGGCGGTCCGGCGTGGCGCTGGCCACCCACCCCCTCGTGTGCCGTGCCGGTCTTCATAGGTGCTCGCTAACAGCACTTGCCCCAACAACAGTCTGTTCAGGCTATACGGGGGATCTCTGTCTTTGGTGTGAAGGGGTGAGCGGGTTTGTGGGTTAGCGGGCATGCGGGCGATTAGGGTCAGTGAGCGGGTGAGAGAGTGGGTGGGGTGAATAGGTGAGCAGGTTGGTGGGTTAGCGGGCATGCGGGCGATTGGGGTGGGTGAGCAGGCGAGAGAGTTTGTGGGTTAGCGGGTGAGTGGGTGAGTGGGCGAGCAAGGTGGTTGAGCCGGTGAGTTTGGAGAGGGCCTAGTCACCGGGGGACCACTGTGATTGGCTGTGGCCCCGCGAGGCCCACTAAACTAAACACATTTTACTTTTACCATGTAAGGCCCACTGACCTGGCTATCACAAATGACAGGTCGACGTAAGTTGCTTATCGCGTGGAAATGTATCGGAGGCATATACTCTGAGCGCGTGCTGACTCTGAATGTGGGGAGAAAAACCGGAGGACCCGGAGAAAATCTACGCAGCCACGGAGAGAAGAGACGCCGCAAACTTCAAATACGCAACAGGCTTAGAGGTCGGAATCAAACCCACGACCTCCGGCATACCGGGCGAGGTAGTTAACATCTCCTAGCCACCGTGGCATAGGCCTCGCGCTCGGCACGCTCCCAGCGTCCGATAGGCTCGCCGGCTTCGAGTCAACGGCGAGCGCCGGCGGGAGCAGGGGGGTGTGCGGTGTAGGGGCTGCATTGTGGTAGTGCCGTAGAGCGGTTGTGCGGTGGCGTGGTAGTGCGGTGGTGCGGAGGGTTGGTAATGCGGTGGTGTGGTGGTGCGGTGGCGCGGTAGAGCAGTGGTGCGGTAATGCAGTGGTGCAGAGGGGCGGTAGTGCGGTAGTGTGGTGGTGCGGTGGTGTGGATACGGAGGGGCGGTAGTGCGGTGGTGCGGGGGGTTGGTAATGTGGTAGAGTGGTGGTGCGGTAATGCGGTGGTGCAGAGGGGCACGGCGACTCATGGCTTCTTTCCTTCCCGAGCCGCAGTGAGCATGGCCGGTGGTCGATTGCCCATGGGGGGGGGCCAGTGTCCACTGCCAGAATTCGATCGCCCGTGACCCCTAGGGTAGGGGGGGGGGTGAGGAATGCCCCGCTCACGCTCCGCGGCGCCGGCGTGCAATTACGGCGCTCGCCCTGGCTCAGCGTCAGCTCCATGATCGCCGGGACTTGGCAGCTCCCGGCCACGCGGGGTTCCTAGCTACTCGGCGGTGTGCACCACCACCAGCGCACATCGCTGGTGGTGCTGCTGATGCTGCTGATGGTGCTGATGGTGATGTTGGCGGTGATGGTGGTGGTTCTGATCAGTCGGTCAGTCCGACTGATGCGGTACAGGAGGATGTGGCCCTGAGTGGACTTGCTGATGACTGGAACCAGCAGTGTCAAGATCACCCTTTTTAGAGGAGGCTGGTGAAGGACGCTACTGGGCACTTGGAGGCAGTCGCCTTTCAGCAACAATGGAGGGCAGAGGAGCGACGCTTGCAACAATGAGCGGAGCGCCGGGTGTCTAAAATACAGCAAGTTGGCCCAGTAGGGGGCACAGCTGGTGCATCTACTGGTCATCTCAGTCAGCCAACCAATGGCACCTGGGTCTGTCCCGTGACGTATCAGCAAGACTTCGACACTTCACGTGGCCTCAAAGTGCACCTGGCCTGGCACAGGCGCCGTGGTGATGTCACCATCACTTAGTGGCGAATGGTGGGGATTGGTATTGGTGGTGCTGATGGTGGTGCCAGACGCAGGAGAGGGGGATTGAACTGGGCAGGGAGACCCCGAGTGGGCAATTGAACCAGGCAGTGGGTTGCCGGGGGCGGTTGGGGTTAACCACCATCACCGCCGCCGCCGCCGCCATGTGGTTATCGCTGGACCCCTCTCCCTGGCGCCGCTGGACGTCCGTGCGGGCAACGCTCCGTTTGAGTAGCGCGACCTCCCGCGGCGCGCAGCCCACAGCCACCGACCCCGCGCTTCCTGCAGAAACCCAACGCCGCTCCTGCCCCCCCCCCGCCCTTGCCCTGCCCTTCCCCTGCCCCGGACAGACCAGGCCCAGCTCTGCTCGGCAATTCCAGCCGTGGCACGGTCAGCCCGTCTGGCTGTGTGGCCGCAGGCGGGATTATCGACTCGCCACATCCTGGCAGGCGCTGAGTGATGGAATTCCACCACTCGCGCGCCATCTTCGTCCACGGCACCAGTGCGGCGCGAGGCGCAGCGGCATCGAACGCCGCGGCGTTTTGCGGCGTTTTGCGGCGTTTTGCAACGCTTGTCGCGTTTTCGACAAAATTGGCACATTGTAGAAATTGCCGGTTGTGAGCGAATTCCGCTTGTTTACGCCGGAAAGCCTCGCTCGAGCTTTGCGGCTCTTTGTCAGGAGCGTCGCTGCCATGCTTTTCCACGGTCGCGAGATGTTAACTACCTCGCTGGGTATACAGGAGGTCGTGGGTTCAATCCGGATTCCGA
Source organism: Lampetra fluviatilis (assembly GCF_964198595.1). NCBI lineage: Eukaryota > Metazoa > Chordata > Hyperoartia > Petromyzontiformes > Petromyzontidae > Lampetra > Lampetra fluviatilis. The sequence goes on from NC_136315.1 coordinate 3,334,640, forward strand.
CCCTGACGCCTGCTGTATATTTGGAGTTTGCATGTTCTCCCCGTGAGCGTGTGGATTTTTCTCCGGGCCTGCGACTTTTCCCTCCACATTTAGAAACATGCGTTTAAAGTATTTGGCTGCTATACATTTCCACGTGATAAGCCACTTAAATGCGCTACATAGCTCAGCGGGCTTTACCTGGTTAAATACATTTTTCTTTTTTTGGCAATTGGGGGCAATGTTGCTGCTGCTGCTCTTGTGTGGTGATCCCAATTGAGTCTGGACATCCGTGAAAAATAGCTTTTTATCGCTCATCGGATTCCTTCATAATAAATAAAGATTGTGACGGAGTCATTTGCAGGATTTTTCTTCAGCAGCGGGGTGTTGTTCGTCAATACCCTGTCACTCTTTGTGTGTGTTTATCTATGGGAGGAGGAAACGGGAGAAACTGGAGAAATCCCATGCGGAATAGTGGGGGGAGGGGGAGAGAGAGAGAGAGAACGCACAAACTGCACGCGGAAAGGCACCCAAGTCGGGAATCGAACCTCCGGGGCCTTGGAGCAGTGAGGTGCGAATGTGGCTCCTGCTCCGCCCCCCCCCCCAACCTGACGTCGTGAATTGTGACACCGTCCTGGCCGGGACGTTCAACCGGCCCCAGGAGGGGGCCACTGGGGGGCGGGGGGGAGGCCCGGCGGGGGAGTGGCCTCGCCGCTGGGCGGTGGAGGCTCGCGGTTCGAATCCGGCAGGCTGCCCCGGTTAACGCTGCGGGGCGCGTCGACCGTGCGACACTCGCTCTGCGCGTGTCCGGACGGCATTCGATCTCTCGCGGTGTTGTCCGGCACGAGTTTGACGGTCTGGCGTGGCGGTGTTCGGTGACCTGCGCGTGACCCGCAGAATCACAGTTTGAATATTTATTTATACTGGAGGAATACGATGAGCTATAAAGCTTTTTTCACAGACGTCCAGTCTAGCCTGGCTGCCCTTGACGGTACCCGCCGCTGTGCCCCCCCCCGGCCTCACCCCCCGTGCCCCCCCCCCACCGCAGGCGAGCCGGAGTTCAAGTACGTGGGCAACATGCACGGCAACGAGGCGGTGGGGCGTGAGCTGCTCATCAACCTGGCGCAGTACCTGTGCGCCGAGTACAAGCGTGGCAACCGCACCATCGTGAACCTCCTGCACAGCACGCGCATCCACATCATCCCCAGCATGAACCCCGACGGGTTCGAGCTCGCCGCCAGCCAGGTGAGTGAGCCAGAGTGGGTGAGTTAGAGAGTGACAGCGGGTGAGTGGGCGAGGGTGAGTGGGCGAGCGAGAGGGTGAGTGGGCGAGCTACAGGGTGAGAGCGGATGGGTGGGTGAGTGAGCGAGAGAGCGTTGGAGACTGTTCTAGTTGAGTTTGTTCAACCCCGGTGAGAACTGTAGAAGCCAGGATAGAAGAAGAGCCTCATTTTGCAGGAGCCACCTAAGGTCACCACCGCAGCAGCAGCAACAACAAAACGAATAAACACAAAGCAACAGCAAAGCGCGTGGTACGAGCGAGGAGGGACTTAGTCTCCGGAGCATCTCGTAAACTCGCAGACAACCCTGCAACTGCTTCTGGAAATGGGGTGAGAGAGTCAACGTAATTTGACGATGACGATCGGTGTCTCCCCGCGCGCTGCCCAGGACGGCCCGGACAAGGACTGGCTGCTGGGACGGAACAACGCCCAGGGAGTGGACCTCAATCGCAACTTCCCGGACCTGGACCGCATCGTGTACGCCAACGAGCGCACCGGCGGCGCCAACAACCACCTGCTGCACGACCTGCGTGCACGCGTCGACAACGACCCCCGGGTGAGTGAGACCCGCCCGCTCGCCCGCGCACGCTCGCCCACACTCCGGGCCACTCGCCCACACGCCGGGCCACTCGCCCACACGCCGGGCCACTCGCCCACACGCCGGGCCACTCGCCCACACGCCGGGCCACTCGCCCACACGCCGGGCCACTCGCCCAACGTGTCTCCCATCCTCTCCGTGTCGCCCCCCCCTCCCACTCGAATGCGAACTCGCCTGGACGCTCGCTCATCCACTCGCCCACCCATTCGCCCACTCGCCCACTCGCCCACTCACTCATCAAGTCGCTGACACAATCATTCATCCACTCACTCGCTCGCTCACCAATTCGCCCACACAATCATTCATCCACTCACTCACTCGCTCGCTCACCAATTCGCCCAGATACTCGCTTATCGACTCACTCACTAGCACAACAACAACAACCGCCATTCGCCACTAAGTGGCGGTGACGTCACCACGACGCTTGTGCCAGGCCATGTGCACCTTGAGGCCACGTGGAGTGTCGAACGCCCGCTGGCAGGAGGTCACGGGGCAGACCCAGGTGCCACGGGTCGACTGACTGAGATGACCGAGATGACTGGCTGTGCTTTAGCCAGCCAGCGCTCCGCTCGTTGTTGTGAGCGTCGCTCCTCCGCCCTCCATTGTTGTTGGAGGGTGACTGCCTCCAACTGCCCAGTAGCGTCCTTCATGAGCCTCCTCCACAGAGGCCGATCTTGACACCGCTGGTACCAGTCATCGGCAAGTCCACTCAGCTCCACGTCCTCCTGTACCACATCACTCCATCTAGCACAGCCGCACATTCACACTCATCCCACACCCCCACTCTCCTGCACACCCACGCTTCCCGTAGCCACATAGAGTGCCCACTCCTCACCTTGCAGCCACACACACCGCTCACCATTGCACCCACACCCGCATACCCACTCCTCTCATAACAGCGGTGGCTATGAGATGTTAACTCGCCTGGTATGCAGGAGGTCATGGGTACGATCCCGACCCTGACGCCTGCTGCTGTATATTTGGAGTTTGCGTGTTTCTCTCTCATCATAATTTTTTTTCCCCGTGGTCGCGTGGATTTTTCTCTTTTTTTTTCCCTCCACATTTAGAATTAACGACGTGCGTTCCGAGTATTTTCCTGCGACACATTTCCAGGTCGCTTCTGAAAAAGAAAAGCTCCATAGCTCGGTGGGGTCCTCACCTGGTAAAATAAAAAATCTTTTTAGTTTTTATAACCACACGGCCACTCATCCCACATCCCCTCCGTGCCGCCCTGTGTCGCGGTCGTGGCACAGATGGCGCCCGAGACCAAGGCGATGATCCACTGGATCATGGACGTGCCGTTCGTGCTGTCGGCAAACCTGCACGGAGGAGACATCGTGGCCAACTACCCGTACGACGAGACACGCACGGGTGAGGCACGGTGGGGGGGAGATACGGGAGGCGGACACGGTGGATCAGGGGGACACGCCGGGGGGGAGACACGGGGTGGGGGGGACACGGTGGGGGGGGGGGAGTCACGTCACGGTGGGGGGGGGGGACACGGGGGGGAGTCACGGTGGGGGAGGGGACACGGGGGGGGCACACCGGGGGGGGCACACCGGGGGGGGGGGGGGGGGGGGTGGGGTGGAGGACGACAAAACGTGGTAGTTGGTTACAATCCAACACACCGGTGTGCTGTGCTAGTAACTAATTGGCACATTTTGTTGACGTGACAAACCTTACAAATTGGCTGTGTCGGGTGGTGGCGGGTTTACCGACGCACTTATACTTTTAAAAACCCTCTGATTCCCTAGAGCACTTGCACGAACGGTCTGTTAAGGCTACACGGGTGGTGTGGGATCTTCGTCTTTGCCGCCGGCGCCCCACAGGCACCGACCAGCAGTACACGGCCTGCCCGGACGACGTGGTCTTCAAGAGCCTGGCGCTCGCCTACTCCCTGCCGCACCCGGTCATGTCCAACCTGCGGCGCCCGCCCTGCGACATGGAGGGAGACGATCGCTTCATCAACGGCACCACCAACGGCGCGGCATGGTACAGCGTGCCGGGAGGTGCGTCACCCCTGCCCCCTCCACCCCCCGCTCCCCCCCGCACTCGCAGCAGACACTCGCCCCTGCTGCTTGGCCTGTTCCTCTCCCTCGCCTGCTATCAGCTGCTCCGCACGTATTGTCGTCATCGCAATCGTCATCGCAATCGTCATCGCAGCCATCATCATCGCCATCGTCGTCGCCGTCGTCGTCGTCATCATCGTCGCAATCATTGTCATCATCGTCGCCGTCATCGTCGCCATCATCGTCGCCATCATCGTCGCCATCATCGTCGTCATCATCGTCGTCATCATCGTCGCCGGCCCCTCACCCGAGCCTCACCCGCTCCTCGCTCGTCCATCGCCTTTCCCCCTCTACCTCAGTGGTGAATGGCGAACGTTGTTGTTGTTGTTGTCGATGGGACACTGGTGCAGAGACAAGACCGTAAAGAAGGCTATTTCTGGTGTGGGCCAATCAGTTTCAAAGACAAATGCTGACATTAATCATACCATCGGAGTCTGTTTGCATCTTTTGCCACAAGCACGTGCGGTTAATCCAGACTTGATTCCTTGCAAAAAAGGGATCTACTTGGTGTTTGAACATCTTTACATTGCCGGAAAAGGTAGAAACCTACCCTTGTTTTTCATACGTTGCTGTTGTTGTCCTGCTGATCCGCCCCCCTTCCCTGCCTCCCCATCATGCTGCCCCCTCCCGTGCTGCCCCCCCCGCTGTGACCCCCCCCCCCCCACACCGTGCTGCGTGTGCAGGCATGCAGGACTTCAACTACCTGAGCAGCAACTGCTTTGAGATCACGCTGGAGCTGAGCTGCGAGAAGTTCCCGGCGGAGCGAGAGCTGCGCCGCTACTGGCGCGAGAACCGCGACTCGCTCGTCAGCTACATACAGCAGGTGGTGCCACGCACCGCTCACTCACTCACTCACACTCACTCACACTCACTCACTCACACTCACTCACTCACACTCACTCACAACAACAACAACAACCGCCATTCGCCACTAAGTGGCGGTGACGTCACCACGACGCTTGTGCCAGGCCATGTGCACCTTGAGTCCACGTGAAGTGTCGAACGCCCGCTGGCAGGAGGTCACGGGGCAGACCCAGGTGCCACGGGTCGACTGACCGAGATGACCGAGATGACTGGCTGATGCACCACCTGTGCCCCCTACTGTACCAACTTGCTGTGCTTTAGCCACCCGGCGCTCCGCTCGTTGTTGTGAGCGTCGCTCCTCCGCCCTCTGTTGTTGTTGGAGGGCGACTGCCTCCAACTGCCCAGTAGCGTCCTTCACGAGCCTCCTCCACTGAGGCCGATCTTGACACCGCTGGTACCAGTCATCGGCAAGTCCACTCAGCTCCACATCCTCCTGTACCACATCACTCCATCTCTTCTCTAGCCCGTGCCGCGCCCGTTTAGCCCCCTCGATCCGGCCGAACAAAAGCTGTTTAGGCATGCGGTGGCTGGGCATGCAGGCTACATGACCCAGCCAACGCAGCCTTGCCTGCCGGAGGAGCTCACTGATGGGACTTTGCCCAGATCTTTCAAGGACTTGTGAGCTCCTCACACAATCCAGCCTGGTTAAACCCAGGATGGATCGTAGGCAGGCCAGCCTAAATGTTTCCAACCGGCGAAGATGCTCCACTAGGGGGGTCCACGTTTCGCAAGCGTAGAGAAGGGAGGGAATGACCGTGGCCGAGAAGACCTGAAGCTTCGTGCGGAGCGACAGACCAGGTAGCTTCCACACAGCGTTACGCAACCGATGAAAAGATATTGCCGCTCGACTGATTCGGAGTGAGACCTCTGCTGATAAACTGGAGCCGGTCATAAGCACACTGCCCAGGTATGGGAAACTCTCCACTCTCTCCACAACTGCCCCATCACCAATTGGGAGTTGTGGGGGTGGAGTGTCCGATGGTACAAAATACCCAGGCAGGTGCTTAGTTTTGGTGGGGCTGATGGTAAGGCCCCACCTCTTAGTGGCATGCTCCAGTCTCAGCAGCAGCGTCTCCAACTCCTCTTCTGAATGAGCAGCTATTACAAAATCATCGGCATACATAACGTGGTTGACCAATAGGGAGCCATCCCTTGCTCGCACCCGGGCGTCGATCAGCCTCCCATTATATCTGTACCAAATGGAAATTCCCCCGGTACAGCTATTGAAGGCTTCACGAACTACGCAGTCGAAATAGATGTTAAATAATGTGGGAGCCAGAGGACATCCCTGTCGCACCCCAAGGTGTACAGGGAAAGGCTCCGACTCCCGGCCACGTAGTTTTACCCGGGCCCGCTCACCATCATGAAGGTCCTTAATGATCGTGAGCAGAGGGTCAGGGACTCCGAAAGCACGAAGAACAACCCAGAGCCCAGTCCTACTGATGGTATCATAGGCCTTGACCAGGTCAATAAAGCAGAGATGTAGGTCTTTTTGGAATTCCCTACACCTCTGCTGTAGCAGACGGACAGAAAATATGGCATCTGTGCAGGACCGCCCTTTCCTGAAACTGCATTGGGGCTCCGCAAGCCTCTTCTCAGCGTGCCTAGCAAGGCGATGTTGAATAATCCTTGCCAGGACCTTACCCGGCACACTGAGGAGTGAGATGCCCCTGTAGTTGTTACAGTCGGTACGGTCCCCCTTCTTAAAGAGGGGGACCACCAGGGCATCCTTCCAGTCCTGCGGAACCCGTCCAGTGGTCCAGACTGTTGTTATGATGTCATATAGGGCAGTCTGTGCACAAACGCCACCCTCCCTCACTCACACTCACTCACTCACACTCACTCACACTCCACTCCACTCGCTCGTCAGCTACATACAGCAGGTGGTGCCACGCACCGCTCACACACACTCACTCACTCACTCACACTCACTCACTCTATACTCACTCTACACTCACTCTACACTCACTCTACACTCACTCTCCACTCACTCACACTCCACTCGCTCGTCAGCTACATACAGCAGGTGGTGCCACGCACCGCTCACTCACTCGCTCACACTCCACTCACACTCACTCACACTCACTCACACTCCACTCACTCACACTCCACTCACTCACTCTACACTCACTTTCCACTCACACTCCACTCACTCTACACTCACACTCCACTTGCTCGTCAGCTACATACAGCAGGTGGTGCCACGCACCACCCACTCACTCACTCACTCTACTCACTCACTCCACTCACTCTACACTCACTCCCCTCTCACTCGCTCCCCACTCACTCCCCCCTCTCTATCCCTCACTCTCTCTCTCACTCCACTCACTCTCTCTCTTGCTCTCCACTCACTCCCCCCTCACTCTCCACTCACTCTCTACTCACTCTCCACTCGCTCCCCCCTCACTTTCCACTCACTCCCCTCTCTCCTTCGCTCTCCGCTCCCCTCTCCCCTCTCCCACTCTTCACTGCCCCCCCCACCCCCCACCCTTGCCGGTGCCCAGGTGCACCGTGGGATCAAGGGGCTGGTGCGCGATGAGAACGAGCGCGCCATCGCCAACGCCACCATCTCCGTCAAGGGCATCGCTCACGACATCACCACCGGTAGGTGCCCTCTTCGCCCATGCGTCTCTTGACGAGCGGCGGGGGCGGTGAGCGGAAGCGGGCGTTGGCGTACGCTTGTCGGCAGGAGACCGCGCGCCACAACGCTTGGTCTGACGCTTGCGCCGTGCGTGTGCCGGGACGACTCGGCCTCAAGTGACCACCTGTTGCCACGTGTAAACAACGAGTCGCACATGTCGTGTGTGTGTGTGTCGGTGTGTGTCCGTGCGTGTGTTCGGGAGCGGTGGCGTAGCGGTTAGCGCGCTACGCTGTGCTACGAACCTGGCGAACCGGGTTCGATTCCCGCTCGCGAATTTTTGAACCGGTGCTGAGCCTCCCCTAGGTTGACTTGGTCTGAAATGAGTACCTGGTGCGGTGTGTAAAACATCGCCACTAGGCAGACAAAGGCGGTTGGACACCGCCCCGGCTTTCATAGGTGCTCGCGCACAGCACTTGCCCCAAAAAGCGTTGTAAGGCTATACGGGGGACCTTTGCCTTTGTGTGTGCGCAGCGAGGGACGGGGACTACTGGCGCCTGCTGGTGCCCGGGGACTACCAGGTGACGGCGTCGGCGCCGGGCTTCCAGAGCGTCACCAAGAAGGTGGCGGTCGCTTACAGCCCCCCCACCAAGGCAAGCGGCCCCCCACTCCGGGTTGTGGTGATGACGTAGTGGTGGTGGTGATGATGACGTAGTGGTGTTGGTGACGACGTAGTTGTGATGATGACGACGTAGTGGTGATGATGATGACGTAGTGGTGGTGATGACGACGTAGTGGTATTGGTGATGACGTAGTGGTGATGGTGATATGGTGGTGTGTTGGTGATGATGACGTGGTGGTGATGACGTGGTGATGTGTTGGTGATGATGTTGATGTGATGGTGATAATGGTGATGTGTTGATGATGATAAGGTGGTGATGACGCAGCTGTATTAGTGATTCGTGGTGAGCCAGCGGTCGTGGGCTTGGAGCGACCTCCTCTATCCGTTGCCCCCTCCCCCCCCCACAGCTGAACTTCGACCTGACGTCCAACGCGCACCGCGAGGAGGAGAAGGAGGAGATGCTCACGTGGTGGAAGATGATGTCCGAGACGCTCAACTTCTGAGATGCAGCCAAGGACGCGGAACGGCCACTGTGTGTACCCCCCCCCCCACCCAGCCCCCCACTGCTTGTTTCCTCTCACCCCCCTCCACACACCCCCCCCCCCCCCCGAAGTGTAAACCGCGTTGGCGATGCTAAGCGCGGCGACGTGGAACGACGGGGTGTTGTTGTGCGTGCTTTCGCGAATCTTTGCTCGCTTGCAGAGCGAGCGCGCATTGGCGAGGGGGTTGAACGTCGTCATTTCAGAGGGTCCCAGGGGAGAGAAGACCCCCCCCCTCCTCCCCCCCTTTATCCAAGGTGTGAGGTGTCCTTTATTGCCAATGGGACCTCTGTCCTGTCTCTGTTCCGGAATTTCCCCTCTCAAAAGGCATTCCTCTATCCATGGGAACCGATTTAAATGCAAGGGGTTCCAGCCCCAGCGAGACCTGCCTGCATGAAGGGGGGTTCGCCTGTCCAAATGAACCCCCCCCCCCCCCACTCTGTCAGTCAAAGGGGACTCGTCAGCCACATCAAAGGCGGGGGAGGGGGGGGGTACTCAATTCTTGGCAGGGCCCTCTCCTCGTTTCGTGCTTTTAATAACTGGGTCAGATTTTCCACGCGAGTTAACTGCGTGTCGGACCGGTCTATGTCAAATCCGAAATCGGAATCTTTTATTTAGAGACTGCAGGAGGAGGAATCCCACGGACGGTGAAGCTCTCATTATCACGGTTATGTCCAGTATGGGCGGGCCAATCGTAGCGGGACCCCATCTGTCAAGGGGGGGGGGGGGGCATCATCTCGATTGTGGTGGACCTGTCAAGGGGGACCGCTATCCCTGTATCCCGAGGCGGGGGGGGGGGGGCGAGGGGAGGTCGCTGTGGGGAATCTGCGCTTGCTCTGGCCGCGTTCGCTGTGAATGCAACGTGATGGGAGATGGAACCAAAATGCCCCCTTGCCCCCGCGTGGTCGTGGTGGCTGCTACCGCCGCTGCCACCGCCGCCGTTGTTGTTGTATTCGTGGAGTGTTGCTGTAGATGTGCAGTATTATTATAATATAATCACGTGGTTGTGTCACTTTATAATTTGTGGAGTTGTGTGTTTGTTTCCGTCTGCTCCTCCCCCCCCCCCCCCCCGTGCAATGATGTCCTGGTGGTGAGAAAGGCCACGCAGATCAGGCCGAGTCGGAGGTTATTTAACGTGTTGGCGCTGCTCAGAGAGAACGCACGCCGGGAGACGTTGGTGACAGAGCGTGGCCTGCAGTGAACCCTGTACCCCCCCCCACGTCCCCAATGCTGTGCATGCCCCCCACCCCATCTGCCCCCCCCCCCCACCACCACCACCCACACCTCCCCACGCGCCAGGTCCCGACGGTTAGAACGCGGCGATCGTTCCGCCGGCCAGAGAGTGAAGAAGCCCCGGTCGGTGTCGTTTTAAAAATTGACTTTAATGAATTTAACCGAAGGTGGTTTCCGTTCGTTCCACGTCGAGGGGTGTGCATTGTGCGCTGATGGGGGCGGGGCGGGGCAGGGTGGGGGGGTGGTAAAGTGTCGCTCCGTGTGCAGTCATCGTGCGAGCGCTGCCACGGCCGTGCCAACGCTCGGTCTCCGTTGTCTCGATCCCTGAACTCACGGTGGGGGGAGTTGGTGCGCCCGTGAACCGGCTCCAGTAACAGCGAGGGATGCCTCCGGGTTTCCAGCAAGTACCAGACTTCGCTCCCCACCTAACCCCCCCGCCCCCTCGACCACCACCGCTACCACCACCACCACTACCACCACCACCACCACCACCCCACCTTGCTCCGATCACGAAAACGCAGTCGTTGATTGTATCCGTTCACGAGTTGTGTGTAAACGCGTTAGACAAATAAATAGTGGCTCTGCTTTCCCTTTTCAAGGTCTCTCCTCTTCCTCGCTCGCCTCTCGCGTTGCCTGCAGATTGCCCCCCCCCACCCCCTCCAGATACGTCACCGCAACAGAAACCGGTATCGTCTTTGGAGCAGGGAGCGTGGTCACCGTGGTCACCGTGGCGACGGCGCCCATGGAAACGATCCCCATGGCAACAGTGCTCGCTCGGTGACAGCGCTGGTGTGGCGATGGCAGCCTAGGTGTGAACGGCGCTCGCTCGGGGTAAGGCCGCTCTGCGGCGGTGTAGTGGCGGAACCGCCGCCACACCGCTAGTGCGGCACTGGCGACACGACCAGGAGTCGCCGGACTGCGCTCTGCCCAGTGCCAGCAAAACCCCCCACACTCCACACGGTTTTTCAGGTTCGCTCGCCCCCCCCCCCCCTCCTCCCCCCACCCGTGATTGGCGTCCCCCGGTCTCTCCGCTGTTTGCACCGCGCGGCACAAACTGGAGCTCAGTGTGTTGTGGGCGCCGCTGCAGGCGGTGGCTTGAGGTCACCTGCCCTGCCAACCACCCCCACGCCACCACCGTGTGGAATGGTGAAGTCTGGTACCGGTGGACCGAATGCAACTCAGGTTGTGGAGGTTACCGTTCGGACTGTACCACTTATCATTGAGGGGGGGGGGGGTGGGGGAGGAAGATTCACATTAATTCCGTTGATCCCGTGGTGTGTTTTTGGTTCCCACGCGGTGAGTGCAATTCACAGGGCGGTTAACGTAGAACAGGTAAAGAGAGAGTCCTCGCCCTCTCCCAGGGAGCGGCTCCCGGAGGAGTGGCGAAGACTTCGCGACACGCGGAGGGTGTACGCACAAAGAGCAGGGAAAGGCACAAATCATCTCAGCCTTGTCCAGACCACCAACTCAAAAAGAGCTGAACGCGTGGCCGTGGCGACGTTTAGTCGGAGCACCGACACCGAGAACGGGCAGCAGCGGAAACCGAGAGATGGCCGTCGACCGGTTTCTTTCAACCTCATCAGGACTGATCGGTATAGTACCGTCTCCACCGCTCCATTCTGCTGCTGCCCTGTGCCTTTTGGTAACTAATCGCACATGGACGCACACAGGCACACGCACGCACGCACATACACAGAGACTCGCATGCACACCTGGCCCTGATGACCACAGGTGCGTGATCACGAGGTCGCGCCCGACACCGTACATCGTGCGCCAATTCCTCTGACACGACGAGTTGGTTACAACAAAAATATTTATACGAGGTCCCCCTCCTGTCTTGTTTCCCCCGCGTTATCGGACAACAACAAGGGTCATGGCGTTCGTCCCATTTACTCATAAGGCACAGCTCAGCCAGGTAGACGGGTCGACAGGTAGACGGATAATAGGCGATCGCTGTATATGGCAACGGTTCCCCCGTGTTGCATAGGAGCGGATTTGCTGTTGTCTTTTGCACAGCCCCGGCCACACCGTACAGAGGCGGCCACACCGCACGACGTCATTCGCAAACAGCGGCAGGCCTCCCTACACGGACGACTACAGCGCTCTGACAGGAATGGGAGCGGCTTACAACAACCCGACGCACACGAAGGGGGAATGGGGGTGCGATGAGGGGGGCGATGAGGATGCTGGGTTAAAATCCACAGGGGTGGGGAAAAAAAAAAAACCTCCTCTTACAAAAGTCGGCGGAGAAGTGCGACTGAGCAGTTCGTGGAAAGGCTCGCGCCAGCCTGGGGACGCTAGTGGGGGGCTAAGGGTGGATGGGGGGCAGGGGGCAGAGGCTGGAGGTGGGGGGTGGGGGGGGAGCTCAGGGGTGCTATTGCTCCTCCTGCAGGGCGTCCTGGAAGCCGGTGCTGGTGAAGCGCAGGTGGAAGCCCTTCTTGTTGATCGAGTCGTCCGAGTGGAAACGGAGCACCAACTTGTCCCCCGTGCTGTACACCGGCTCTGTGGGCTGTGGGTGGGTGGGGGGGGGGGGGGGGGGCCGGGGGCCGGGGGGGAGGGAGTGGGGGGGGGGATGATTCTGGCCCCCACAGTCTTGTCACCACCAAAGTCACACTGCCACTCGCATGCTCAAATTGGAGCTCATCCACTCGACGTCTCTCTTGCCACAGCTGACGGCAGTCGTGATGCCGCTCGCACTCATTCGGCGCTCGTAAACTACATTGACAACAAACCAAACTCACATTTTTCAACCGATTTGATTTAAAAGTGCACAGCTCCAGTGGCTTCCGAATATCGGAAAGGAAGAGCGTTCCAGACGGCCACAGAAGCGCATCCAAAAGCGCGTGATGCAGCGGCCGTCTTCGTTCGATGGGCAGCCAATGTGAAGCGGGCTGCACCCTGGCGGTGGTTCTGCAGAGGCTGCGTGGAATTAATCAAAACTGTTGGGGGGGGGGGGGTGGTGGTTTAGGCAATGCCGTGAAGGCTCGAAACGAAGGCCCCGGGATTAAGTAGGGGGGGGATCAAATGAAACAACAACCTTATAGATAATATTGGCTGTGAAAGCCTACGTCCATAATATAGGTTTGTCTTAGGTTACATTACGTGAATGTAAATGTGTCGTTAAACCCGCCACCAGCGGACACAGCCAATTAGTAAGGTTTGTCATGTAAGCAAAACGTGCCAATTCGTTACGAGTTACAGCACCACCATGTGCGTTGGAGATCAAATCCACGACATTTACAATCCGACTACGACGTTTCGCCAGCAATTGCAACCAGCATCATCAGGCGACAGCACAGAGAGACCGAAGCCTCCGCGTTGAACTGAAGGCCCCCGAGCGACGAGCCGGGTGGACACCCGCTGTGCGGTACTCGTGCCGGGTGGACGCCCGCGGTACGGTACTCGTGCCGGGTGGACACCCGCGGTGCGGTACTCGTGCCGGGTGGACACCCGCGGTGCGGTACTCACGCCGGCGCCGCAGTAGCGGGCGAGGGGCCTCGCGCCGGGGCCCACGCCGTCCAGCACCTCGAGGAAGTCGTAGGTGCAGTCCTGGTCCTCCTCCATCTCGAACGTGCGGAAGATGAGCTCCACCCCGTAGCCGCCCTCGGCCCACAGCTGCCACTCGCAGTCGGCCTGCGCGGGGTACGTGTTGTCGCCGAACTGCGCGTGCGAGTAGAGGTCGCGCGTGCGCACCGTCGCCTGCAGGCGCCCGCCACACTCTGCAGCGCCGCAGCACGGGGGGGGTAGGCCACGCGGAGAGACGCGATGTTAGGGAGATGCTGGGAGACCAGGGGGGAGAGACCCAGGGGAGAGTGACCACCAGGGAGTCCAGGGGGGAGAGATGTGGGAGAACCATGTTGTTGAGGTTACAGGGGAGACGCGAGGTGATGCTAGGGATTCATCTTCTTGGTTCTTTCGGTAAAGTCACGTAACTTTACCGAAAGAACCAAGAAGATGAATCCCTGCAGTCACGAAAGCTTTAAATCGAAATTTGATGCTAGGGGGAGTCAAGGCACACACGGGGAGGTCATGGGGAGACGTGGAGATATGGAAAGGCACAGGGAGCCCACGTGTATCCCCTTGCGGGTCCGTCCCTGTGTGTGTCTCCTTCTCGGCGCGTGCGTCTCACCGGTGGAGTGCGACGCCTGGAAGCCCTTGCGCTGTTTGGAGGCGTCGGAGAAGAACTTGAGCAGCATGGCGCTGCCCGACGAGACGACGGGCAGCGGGCGCCGCATGCCGCAGAAGCGGCCGAGGGATGGCGCCACGGAGTTCTCGCCGTCGAACACCTCCACGTGGTCGTACGCGCAGTCCTGGTGCGGCTCCACCTCGAACTCCTTGAACGCCTGGAGCCACAACCACCACAACCACCACCACCGTCGTCATCATCATCACCGCCACGAAGCTACCGTGACCCATGATTTGCATCGACCATCACAACCACACAGCCCTCAACCGAGATGTCCACACGCAGCTGCAACCACAGATTCACAACCGCGACAGCTACACTAACAACATCCTCCGATGCGCACGGTTGGCTACGTACGTTTCAACATTTACACGATCACAACAATGCAGCTACAGCAAGGCGGCTGCAACCACAGCCGCAGTGACGCCAACCACAGCCGCAGTGACGCCAACCACTACAACGACAGCCACCGCAATCGCATCTGTAACCACAGTGGGTCACAAGTCTTGGTTTCATGGTGTGAGCTGGGTGTAATGTTGTGATGGGGTTTACCGGCATGATCTAGGCGAGAGCTTGGCTGCATATTGTCATGTGATGTGACCGCAGTGAGATGATGTCGGCGTGATTTCACCATTACGGCAGTGCGATCACGGAGTGATTTCACTGACGGCAGTGCAATCTTGCCGTGATTTCACCATAATAGTGCGATCTGAAGGTTTTCACTGTGACGGCATTGTGATCTTGGCGTGATTTCACCGTGATCTCTGATCTTGGCGCGATTTTGAAACCGCACCGCGCTCATGCCAAGATTGCGCGATATCCACGATGATTCTGAGCTCACGCCGTGTTCGCGTTCGAAATCCGTGACGCCGCTCGATCCCGGCGCGATCAGTGCCGACCGCGCTCGTGCCGCCTGCAGAGCTGCCGTGGTACCAGTTTGACGCGGTGCCCGGGCGTGGCGGTGATAGTCCACGTGCACTCCTTGCGGCTCGGGTAGCGGTCCGGCCAGTTAGGGCTCGTGATGATTCCCTCCGCGCTGTCCACGCGCTGCTTGCAGCCGGCTGGGGGTACACGGGACATGTGACGCGTGACATGTGACGCGTGACACACGAGATGCGTGGGAAATGAAACACACACACAGGACACGTGAGATCCAGACGCACACGGGTGGCATTGCACACGGAGCGTGAAGCGCATGGGTAGCCGGACCCAGGGAGGGTTGCGGGGGTGGTGGAGGGGGCAGGGTTAGAGGGTTTTGGGTTAGCATTGGGATTGGGGTTCGCATTAAACAACAATCCAACATTTTTTTTATAAAATTTGTATTTTACCAGATATGGCCCACACTGAGCTATGCAGCTCTATTTCATAGGCGATCTGGCCATAAGTGATAGAGCAACAGAGTGGCCTATTGTTTGGGAATTTATAGCGTGTGATGTTGAGTCTTAAGTGTGGAGGAAAAAAAACGCAGGACCCGGAGAAAAATCCCCGCGACCACGGGGGGAAGAGAGACGCCGCCAAATCCAAATATACAGCAGCAGGCGTCAGGATCGGGTTCGAACCCACGACCTCCTGTACACCGGGCGAGGTCGTTAACATCTAGCCACAGTGATGATGATGATGAAAGAAAGACACAGCGAACTCCAAATATACAGCAGCAGGCGTCAGGATCGGGTTCGAACCCACGACCTCCTGTACACCGGGCGAGGTCGTTAACATCTCCTAGCCACAGTGATGATGATGATGAAAGAAAGACACAGCGAACTCCAAATATACAGCAGCAGGCGTCAGGATCGGGATCGAACCCACGACCTCCTGTACACTTGTTGGGGGTCTCCCCCCCTCCTTGGGATTGGGGGGGGGTCAGGGTTGGAGGGTCAGGGTTCGCATGGGTGGTGCGGGGCGATGCTCACCCTCTTTGCAGTCGTGCAGGTTGGGGTGCAGCGAGTATCCCTGGCGGCAGCGGCACGTGTAGCTCCCCACCGTGTTCACGCACTCGTGCTGGCAGCCGCCGTTATCCTTGGCACACTCGTCCTTGTCTACCGCAGACACACACACAGACAAAAATCTCCCCCCTCCCGGATGTGACCTTGACAGCGCCCCCTACCGCCGAGCGGGGTCCCACGCGCGGCCCCCTCTCTGCGGCCGCGCTGCCCTTGGGCAGCAGAGATGAGGATGCGAGGTGCGAGGGAGGTGCCTGGGCTGTGTGGTGGATGCGGAGGCAGTGCGGTCCACTCGAGCTGTGACTGTGCGTGTGTAGTGGGAAGCGGTAGTGTAGCGCTTAGCGCTATCAACCCGGCAACGCGGGTTTAATTCCCGCTCACGGCCAACACCAACAGTGACGATTATCTGAACCGGTCCTGGTCGACTCAGCCTCAAAATGAGTACCTGGTGCGGTGTGTAAACATCGCCACTGGGGAGACAAAGGCAGTGGGGCGTGGTGCTGGCCATCCACCCCCTCGCATGCTGTTCCTGCCTTCATAGGTGCTCGCTAACAGCACTTGCCCCTACAGTCTGTTAAGGCTAAACGGGGGATCTTTATCTTTGTGTGCACGTGTGTGGTTAACAAAGGCAAAAACAAAGAATCGCCGTATAGCCTTGACAGACTTGGGGCAAGTGCTGTTACCGAGCAGCGCCGTGTCTTACATTGAGCAAGGAGGCTGTTGGAAGAGCCTTGGGAACGAGAGACGTAGATGGAATTCCCAAGTGGAGCGATGTGAGCCAAGTAGCAGACGGAGAAATGAGTGGGTGGGTGGACGAGGTGAGAGGGTAAATGAACGAAGTGAGAGCGGTTTAGAGTGTGGATGAGTTAAAGGTGGGTGGACGAGGTGGGTGTGGACGGTGAGGGTCGCTGCAGACGAGGTGTGAGGGTGGGTGGGTGGGTGGACGATGTGAGCGAGTATGGGTAAGTGAGAGAGATGAGGGAGTGGACGAGTGGGTGGATGAGGTGGTGTGGGTGGGTGAGGTGGATGAGAGGTGAGAGGAGATGAATGTGGATGGATGAGTGAGTGGGTGGACGAGGTGAGAGGGATGAGTGAGTGAGGTAGGTGGTGTGAGTGTGTGGGTGGATGAGGTGAATGATTAGGCATGCCCACCGCATGCCTAATCAGCTTTGTTCGGCCGCATAGAGGGAACTAAACGGACGGCACGGGCTAGAGAAGAGATGGAGTGATGTGGTACAAGAGGATGTGGAGCTGAGTGGACTTGCCGATGACCGGTACCAGCGGTGTCAAGATCGGCCTCAGTGGAGGAGGCTCGTGAAGGATGCTACTGGGCAGTTGGAGGCAGTCGCCCTCCAACAACAACGGAGGGCGGAGGAGCAACACAAGAAACGAGCGGAGCGCCGGGCAGCTAAAACACAGCAAGTTAGCACAGTAGGGGGCACAGGTGGTGCATCAGCCACTCATCTCAGTCAGTCGACCAGTGACACCTGGGTCTGTCCCGTGACCTCCCGTCAGCAAGGCTTCGACACTTCACGTGGCCTCAAAGTGCACCTGGCCTGGCACAGGCGCCGTGGTGATGTCACCATCACTTAGTGGCGAATGGCGGGGATTGGTATTGGTGGTGCTGATGGTGGTGCCAGATGCAGGAGAGGGGTATTGAACTGGGCAGGGGAGACCCCGAGTGGGCAATTGAACCAGGCAGTGGGTTGCCGGGGGCGGACCTCCTGCTAGCGGGCGTTCGACACTTCACGTGGCGTTAACGTGCACATAGCCTGGCACAAGCGCCGTAGTGACGTCACCGCCACTTAGTGGCGAATGGAGTTTGTTGTTGTTGAGTGAGGTGAGAGTAGATGGATGGGTGAGTGGATGAGTGCGCGCGTCTGACCTGAGAAGAAGTAGGCCTTGAAGCCTTGCTTGGACATGGAGTTGTCCGAGTGGAAGACGACGCGGAGGCTGTTGGACTGCGAGGTGATGACCGAGGGGACCTCGCTGCCGCAGAACTTCCCGTGCAGCTTTGAGTCGGCCGACAGGCCACTGCGCACCTCCACGTAGTCGTACTTGCACACCTGGCGAACGCACACACACGGGAGCGGGGGGTTAGCGAGGCCCGCGTCGTAAACAAACCGATCCAATATCGGTGGCGGAACAATTGAACGGGTCCTGTGCACCCTCTCTCCCCCCTAGGTCGACTCAGCCGGATGCAGCGTGCATGTACGTTGAACTTCTTTCGCACCGTACGTAGCCAACCGTGCTAACCGAAGGCGGCCGGGGCGTAGCGTTGGCCACACTACCCCCTCGTGCGCCGTGCCAGCCGTCATAGGTGCTTCTGGCTACCAGCACTTGCCCCCAACGGTCCGGTGGATCTTTGCGTGCGTGCGTCACGGCTCACGTCGTTGCCCTCCAGGTGGAAGGCCTCGAAGCTGAGCGAGATGCGGTACTGTGTGGGCGCCACGATCTGCCACACGCAGTGCTTGCTGGGCGGGTACTCGCGCGGCCACGCCGGGCTCGTCAGCGTCCCGTTGGCCTTCGTCAGCAGCCCCCCGCACGCCGCTGCACCGTGCACGGTGGGGGGCAGGGGCAGGGGCAGGGGGGGGTGGGGGGGGGCAGGGGGGGGTGGGGGGGGCACGGGGTGGGGGGGGGGCACGGGGAGGGTTGGGGAGGGGCAGGGGATGGGGGACCCACTCGGTTAGTAGCGGAGCGTGGCAGCCATCGCCATGGCGATGGTGCAGAGGGAGTGTGGGTGATGGGAGCCCAGGTGATGAGGCCCCGGGTGATGAGGAGCCCGGGTGATGGGGAGCCCGGGTGATTGGGAGCCCGGGTGATGGGTGATGAACGTGCCATAGCGATCATTGCCAGGGCGATGGGAACTTAGGTATGCTTGCCATGGTCACGGGAGATGGATGCCAGTATACCATGGTGATGGGTGCACAGGGTATGGATTCCCATGGTGATGCTTTCTATGATGATGAGGATTCCCATAGCGATTGTTTCCATGGTGATTGGTTTCAATGGTGATGGTTCCCATGGCGATAGGTGATGGGTGTCAGGATACTTTCCGATCCAGTTGCGTGGCATTAGCGTCGCGTCTTATGGCGCCAAGATTAATTCACACGAAGTTAAATTCCAGTTAAGTTATGTTCGCATTAGTCGCACACATTGACGTTAATTGTACGATTGCGATATCAAGTTGTTAATTGGCATTATAAAAAAACGCGGAACCACACGGCGCAGCATTAATACATTAGAACCGACGAAAATTAGACATTTGGAACAGCGAGGAAGAGGAAGGAACAGTGGGAAGGAGGAGGAGGGTTGAGCGGTTTGGGGGGCAGGGGTTGGGGGGAATTGTGAAGTAGGAGGGGGAGGGGATTGTGATGGAGGAGGGAACAGGAGGGATGAAGGAGAGAGCTCGGAGAGAGGAGAGAGGGACGGGAGTGGGACACAGGAAGAGTGAGCGGGCACGCACGGGGTGCGGCGCAGGTGGTGGTGCAGGTGGTGGTGCAGGTGGTGGTGCAGGTGGTGGTGCAGGTGGTGGTGCAGGTGGTGGTGCACGTGGTGGTGCACGTGGTGGTGCACGTGGTGGTGCACGTGGTGGTGCACGTGGTGGTGCACGTGGTGGTGCACGTGGTGGTGCACGTGGTGGTGCACGTGGTGGTGCACGTGGTGGTGCACGTGGTGGTGCACGTGGTGGTGCACGTGGTGGTGCACGTGGTGGTGCACGTGGTGGCGCAGGTGGCGTGTGGAGGGTTGCTGGATGGCGGCGCTGCATGGGTGGCGGGGCCCGTGTACCGTGGCAAGTCCTCTTGTCGGGTGCCAGCTCGTACCCGGGGTCACAGGCGCACGTGAAGCTGCCCAAGGAGTTGATGCAGCGCTGCTCGCAGCCACCGCGATCGGAGCGCAAGCACTCGTCCGTCTCTACAACAAGAGCAGCAGCACAACGCGCCGTCACACCATAGCCGTCATGCCATCGGTGTCACACCATAGCCGTCACATTCACCGCGCCACTCTCCATCACGCCCACCACTACACCGCCACTCACCGTTTACACTACACATCCACACCGGGCACCTCCATTAGTTCCCCTCTAAGGTTTCGCGACTGATAACAAGAGCGGGGGTTGGCTTAGCGGGAGTGCGTAGGAGCCAGGGCTGGTACTTGCGGCTGGTTAGTAAGGGTTCGGGGAAAGGCGAGTATTGGTGGCTGGCTGGCTCGTTAGTTAAGGCGAGCACGAGAGGCTGATTGGCTGGGTGGGTGGTTCGGGGTAGCCGCTGGTGATTGGCCGTCCTGGTGAGTACTCGCGGCCGGTTGGGGTTAGGGGTAGGCCTCCTACAAGTGGGCGATTGGCTCGCTCGTCGGCGCTCGAGTTTGGGCGAGTGTTTTCCTTCGGCTGTCACGCTCCTCCGCGCAAGCCCGCTCTTCCCTCGAGGCCCGCAGCGACACGGCGCGTCTCCCTCTCCCGCTCCGTTCCCCGATTCCTCCCCGGCCACCGGCGCCGGCCGCTCACCCTTGAAGAAGGAGGCAGAGAATCCGGCCTTGTTGATGGTCCCGTCGGAGACGAACTTCATCCACAGCTTGTTGCTGCTCGACCGCACGTCGCTCGGCCTGTCGTAGCCGCAGTAGCGCCCCACCAGCTTGCTGCTCTCCGAGTCACCGTCGCGGATCTCGAGGAAGTCATACGCGCACGTGTCGTGGCGCTCCACCTGTACGCACATACGTACGTTGAAATTGTTTCGCACCGTACGTAGCCAACCGTGCTCAACAGAGGTGCGGGTGTTGGGGGGGGGGGGGAGAAGGGCAACAAGCTAGACACAAAAAGCAGTTTTTAAGAAATGAGTTTCCAATCGAGACTTGAAAGTGCATAGCTCCCAGCGGCTTCGTAATATCAGAAGAAAGAACGTTCCAGACGGCCGCAGAAGCGCATCTGAAAGCGCGCGATGGGGCGGCCGTCTTTGGCGAGCCAAAAGCCGCTGCTGCGAGGATGACCAAAGCTCACGTGATAGTTTATGCTCCTTGACGAGGTCACCTGCGCGCGGGTGGGGCACGGTGGCAGCAGGTGTCACGCGACGGCGGGGGAGGGCAGCAGCTAGGGAGCATGGGAACACGGAAGCATGGGAGCTAGGGAGCATGGGAATTAGGGAGCATGGGAGCACGGGAGACTGGGAGTAATGGGAACTGAGAGGACCGGTGCGACGAGGGGTGAGGTCCTCACCTCGAAGGACTGGAAGGTGAGGCCCACGGAGTGGCCCTGGGGCACCACGATCTTCCACACGCACTCCTTGGAGGGGCGGTAGTCGTCGGGGTAGTTGGGCGACTGGATGGTGCCCGAGTCCCTGTGCAGCTCCCCGCCGCAGATCGCTGGCGGAGCAAGGGACATCACTCGCGGGGGTGAGCACCACGGTCGTTGTGCCCCGTCTCACCGAGCGAGGTCAAACACGAAAGCTGCACTCGCGCGGTCGTTGGTCTCGCCATGCCTACGGCGCGGCGCTATCGCGAAGGGAGGCGCCGCTACCGCCGCCGCTGCTACATGCCACGGGTTGGCGGAGTCTGCGGTGGTTTTGCGGGAAGGGAGGGCGACGACTTGCCATGCGTTTTTTTTTTTTACTCCGTGAGATCTTCTGCGAGTAACTTGCATAGCGTGGGCTGGTTCTGACTGTGACGCAAGCAAACAACAGCTCACTCTTTCCACTCTGTTTGATAATTATTTATGGCGCTGCTGCTGATCAGGACTGTGTGGCTGGTGGTGGTGCTGGTGGTAGCGGTGGTGCTGGTGGTGGTGCTGGTGCCGCTGCTGGTTCTGCTGGTAGTCGCGATTGTAATGGTGCTGCTGAAGGTAGTGGTGGTGGTAGTGGTGGTGGTAGTGGTGGTGGTAGTGCTGCTGGAGGTAGTGGTGGTGGTAGTGGTGGTGGTAGTGGTGGTGCTGGTGGTCAAGTGATGATGATGCTGTTGGTGGTGCCAGGAATGCTGGTGATCCTGGTACTGGCTACTGGTGTTGCTGGTAGTGCTGGTAGTGGTGGTGGAGTAGCTGGTGGACTCTGAAGGTAGGGAAGGAGGAGGGGGGGGGGGCACGCTCACCCTCGTAGGTGCCGTAGAAGCCGCGGCCCACCCAGTTGCTGCTGCTGCGGAACTCGATCCAGAGGCGGCTGTCGGAGGAGACGAGCGTGCCGGGCACACGGTCCCCACAGAACTTCCCTGTAGGGCACAGAGGGCAGGGGGGCAGGGGGGCAGTGCCACGGTTAGAGGACTCAGTCAGGGGATAGGGGTTAGAGGATGAGCGTTAATGGATTAGCATTACATGGATTAAGGGCAGGGATTAGGGTTAAGGTTGGAGAATGGGGTTAAGGGATAGCGGTTACGGAATTAGGGTTAGAAGTTAGGCGAACGTTACATTTTTCAGAAGCGACCTGGCAATCACAAACGACAGCTGAACAAAGTGGCTTCGCATCGTGTGGACATTTCTAGCAGCCAAACGTGTGGTAGTGATGTTGATGCTAAACGATGGAAGGGAAAAACCGGAGGACCCGGAGAAAAATCCACACGACCACTGGGCAGAGAGAGAGACACGCAAACCGCAAACCTACAGCAGCAGGTGTCAAGGTCGGGATCGAACCCACGACCTCCTGTACACCAGGCGAGGTATTTGCTTTGGAGGGTTAGGGGGAAGGGGGGGTGGGGAGGGGGGGGGCACGTACCCAGAAGCGGCGCCTGCTTCCAGAATCCGTCGCGCACCTCCACGTAGTCGTACCAGCAGTGGCGGCTCCGGTAGAGGTCAAGCGCCGTGAGGTTGAGCATGATCTGCGGGCAGCGCGGTCAGTACGGAGCACCCGCTGCAGCCCCAACACCACAGCCCCAACACTACGGCCCCAACACCACGGCCCCAACACCTCGGCCCCAACACCACGGCCCCAACACCACGGCCCCAACACCACGGCCCCAACACCACGGCCCCAACTCTACGGCCCCAACACCACGGCCCCAACACCACGGCCCCAACACCACGGCCTCAACACCACGGCCCCAACACCACGGCCCCAACACCACGGCCCCAACACCACGGCCCCAACACCACGGCCCCAACACTACGGCCCCAACGCTACACCCCCAACACGAGCCCTGCCATTAACCTGGGGAGGAATCCGGCGATGACACGTCGAACTTATCGACATATCTCACGAGAGGAGTTGAGTGATGATCTACAGAATTGATGGCGTGGAAGACGTGTAGATGTGGAGGAGCGATGAAGTGGAGGAGTGGTAATGTGGAGGAGGAGATGACGTGGAAGAGTGACGATGTGGAGGAGGTGATATTGTGGAGGAGGTGACGATGTGCAAGCGGTGACGATGTGGAGAAGCGGTGTCACCTTCTCGCCGGGGGTGACGGAGATCCTCCAAATGCAGTGCGAGTAGGACGGGTACCCGTTGGGGTAACCGGGGGACGACAGATTCCCGGTCATGTCCTGCAGCGTCTCCCCGCACGCTGCGCGCACAGCGACAGAGAGGGAGGTGGGGGTGGGGAGAGTCGTCACGGGGAGGCACAGCCAGTCACGGTCACTCACAGTCACACGGTGGTGCCTGGCGTTTTTGGGGCCTGGCGTTGTTGTTGTTGCCTGGCGTTGTTGTTGAGGCCTGGTGGTGTTGTTGGTGGCTGGTGTTGTTGTTTGTGTCTGGCGTTGTTGGTGGTGCCTGGCGTTGTTGTTGGCGCCTGGCGTTGTTGTTGAGGCCTGGCGTTGTTGTTGAGGCCTGGCGTTGTTGTTGAGGCCTGGCGTTGTTGTTGAGGCCTGGCGTTGTTGTTGAGGCCTGGCGTTGTTGGTGGTGCCGGGGGTACCCACGTGTGTGGGGGAACGTTATTTTCTGGCGTCCTTTGGGCTCTCACATTCCAGGCTTCCCAAAACCGTGTGGTTGGCAGCTGGGGGGGGATGGGGGCGGGGTGGAGGGGGGGCTGGGGGGTGAGCTGCACCGAAGGGAGATGCCAATCCGAGCCAGAATGGCGAAGCTTCAACAGCTTTGGCGAGGGAAGGGGGGGGGGGGTCATTCGCCGTAAGCGGCTGCCACCACTTCGCGAGCACTCTGCTCGTCACTCACAGAGTTTCCACACGTGCACAAATACAAAGATCCCCCGTATAGCCGTTACAGACTGTCGGGGCAAGTGCTGTTAGCGAGGAGCACCTATGAAGGCCGGCACGGCACACGAGGGGGTCGGTGGCCAGCACCACGCCCAGCGCCTTTGACTCTTGAGTGCCGATGTTAACTACGCGCCGCACTATATACTCATGGCCGATGAGTCAGACGCCTTCCGTAACCTCCTGACCCAGGTGCTAGCTAAAGTGGCCCCCCAGGACAGAGTCACCCTCCTGTTGGGTGACTTTAATATGCCTGAGTGGGTCATGACGCAGACACCTGGGCCGGAGTCATTGGAAGGCATGGGCCAGAGCAGCTCAATAACAACGGTAGCAAGCTGCCAGACTTCTGTGCAGCCCATGGGCTTGTAATTACCGACGCGCTGTTCTGGCATCGGCGCAGCCACACAACATCATGGATTCATGCCTGGCGCAAGCAACAATATCTGCTGGATTACACGGTGATGGAACAGCGGATGCGGGCCCCGAGTCCTCGACACACCGTGGATCTCATCTGCCCACTGACCATCGGCTTGCCACGTGGCCTTGCGAGTGCACCTGGCCTGGCACAAGCGCCGTGGTGACGTCACCACCACTTAGTGGCGAAAGGCGGCTGCTACTGTTGTTGTTGTTGCTGCTGTTGTTATTGTTGCTGTTGTGCGTACCCAGGCAGCGGTAGAGCTTGTTGGCCTGCGCGATGTCCCCTTTACTGAGCCGCGTTCGCTGGCCGATGGCCGGACGCACTCCGGACTCGTCCTTGCGAGGCAGAATCGTGTCCAGGAACATGCCCCTGCCAAACACACACACCACAGAGACAGAGATCCCACAAAGACGATGATCCCACAGACAATGATCCCACAAATACGATGATCCCACACGTCCGTGTAGCCTGGAAAAGGCTGCTGGGACACGTGGGCCACGCACATGGAGACGCGGAGACACTTGGAGACAGAGATACGGAGACACGTCGGGAGACATGGAGACAAGCACAGAATCAAAAGACAAAGGTCCCTTGCATAGCCTTTGACAACGCTGTTGAGGCAAGTGCTGTCAACAAGCACCTACAAAGGCTGGCATGGCGCACGAGGGGGTGGATGGCCAACGCCACGCCCGGCCGCATTTATCTCCCCGCCGTGGCTGATGTTTACACACTGCGACAGGTGGTCATTTCAAAGCTGAAGTTGACCTTGGCGAGGGCCAGGACCGGTTCAGATACTGCATTAGCCACTGTTGTTGGGTTGTCGGCGGGATTCGAACGTGGGTCGCCGGGTTCGTAGCGCAGGGCACTAACCACTGTGCCATACATAAAATCACACGTACACCCCACTTACGCGCAAACACACGTACACCACACTTACGCACAAACACACTTACACCACACTTACGCACAAACACATGTACAACACACGCACAAACACACGTACACCCCACTTTCGCACAAACACGTACAACACACCTACGCACAAACACACGTACACCCCACTTATGCACAAACACACGTACACCACACTTATGCACAAACACACATACACCACACTTATGCACAAACACACATACACCACACTTATGCACAAACACACATACACCACACTTACGCACAAACACACATACACCACACTTACGCACAAACACACATACACCACACTTACGCGCAAACACACGTACACCACACTTACGCGCAAACACACGTACACCACACTTACGCACAAACACGTACACCCCACTTACGCACAAACACACCAAAACCACATGCTCTTCACAGGCCCGGTTACGTTCTTGAAATTCGCCGCAATTGGCAAATCCGCGATTCGCAAACTCGAAGCGCAAATGGGAAAACTCGGGGGTTTGGTTCACGATTTGTAGCACGACACCCACCCCTCTCCCCGTTTGTTTTTACGTCACCCTACTTTAACCCCGAACGTGAAACGTGAAGTAAAATACGACTCTTATTTGCGCGGTAAACGTTTAGAATTGGTGGGAGTAAAAAGTAAGAATATAGAACAACAACAAAGGAGCAAAGGAAAAGATTGCGGGCTTCCTGAACCTTCCCTCTGCCTAATTCACTGTGACCCTGGGAGCACCATGCGGCTGGGTTTGCGTGGGAGACAAGATGGAGACAAGATGGAGACAAGACGACACCGCGTGTATTTCCTCTGCGGCGGCAGCAGCAGCATCATCATCGAGTGCAGTGCAGTGGTACCTGCAACAGCACTTCTCTACGATGCGTACTGTACAGGAATCTCGCGGGCAATCGCGAATGGTCGAGGCGGCCACACGGAGCAGGGCACGGGGCGCGATTGGCGAACTTTAGCTCATCAAATTCGGCGCGAACGGTCGTATCCGCGATGGACGGGGAGAAAGCGCGACGGGCGAGGCATCTGCAATATGCCACGAATTGGCTGCGATGTCACCACAAAGTTGACGCCAGGCTGGGTGCACCTTGAGCCCTCGCGAAGTGGGACCACGTGCAGTGTGGAAGGCTCCCTGGCAGGAAGGAGGCCACGGTGTGTGTGTGTGGCGTGTGCGGTGTGTGTGGTTTGTGGCTGTGGCGTGCAAGGCGGTTATCGTGGGCTGTGTGTGTGGTGTGTGCGGTCATGGTGTGTCCGTGATGGACGTGGTGTGTGGTGGACGCGATGCGGTGTGAGGTGCACAGGATGGACGCGGTTTGTGGTTGGACATGGTGGACGTGCTGGGCGAGGTTGACACTGACCGGGAGAAGGTGTTGCGCGAGTAGTGCATGATGCTGTCAAAGTCGTACGACTCGTCCAGAGAGTCCACCTCTCCCGGCTCCATCTTCAGGAAGTTCTCCTCCTGACCTGTAACCCCACCATGACAACACGGAGACATTCCTAACGAGGTAACCACGATGATGATGATTACAATGACTTACAATGAAGCTTGTCGCACAAATGATGATGATGATCTGGGTGATAGAGATAATAACTCTGACCATGACGGCGACGAGGAGGAATGCAAAGATAACAACGCTGACAATGCTGACGACACACAGATGACGACATCGTTAGTGATGGTGATGGTGGTGATGTTGACAATGTTGTCCAGGCTGGATCTTTTCCCACACATTACCGGCGTGACCATCATGCCAACAGTAACGATCGTGATGATCGTGGTAATGGTGGTGATGATGATGTCAATGATGGCAATGATCATGATGATGACGGGGGTGAGTGATGGCGGTGACGATGGCCCATCAGGCCAGATGTTGACCAACACAATACCGATTGTGTCCACACGATCGATGGTGTTGATAGTCATGTTGATGATGACGACGAGGATGATGATAACAATAACGACGACAATAGCGAAAATGATGATGACGGTGGCAATGATGATGACGATGGTGGCGATGACAATAACGGCGATGATGCTGATGCCGATGCCTATGATTGTTAACAATGAAAATTATGATGACAATGACTATGATGATGATGATGATGACGACGATAACAACGACTACGATGATAACAACGATGACAATGACGACGGCCCACCGGGCTGGATGTTCTCGCGCACGATGCCCACGTGGTGGTCGCGGTCGGGCCGCGTGTGCTCGTGCCAGAAGCCGATGACGTGGCCCAGCTCGTGCACCACGATGCCGAACTTGTCGCAGTTCTTCCCGATGGAGATGGCCTGCGGCCCGTCGCCCATGCGGCCCACAAACGAGCAGCAGCTGTGGACGGACACCCCCCCCCCACCCCGGCCGGTTAACTCACCCACCGCTAGTTGCTAACCACGGTTAACTGGAAGACTTTGCTGTTTTTTTCTGGATGTTTCCATTGCGTCACTTCAAGATGTTTCTTGTTCGTGTTTTTGTTTTGCTGCGGTTGCACCCGAGTCAAGAGCCGCATGGCTCACGGGGTTATACCTAATCAATTAAACTGAACTAGCCACCGCCAACTCGCCACGGTGGCTAGCCACGGTTAACTAGCCAAAGTTACTAACCACAGATAACTAATCACAGCTAACTCGCCACACCCTGTCGTTGCGCGCGCGCAAGGAATTGTGGGTAACCGCTCTCCGCGCCTCCGCTATTCTCGTCAGCGACTGCGAGAGGATTGGGGGGGGGGCCCTTGGGGTGGGGGGTGGGGTAGAAGTGGGGGGGGGGGGGGATTGGCGCTGCTCTGGTACTGGGAAGGGGGTGGGGGTGGTGACAATGTGGCTCTAATCAACTGAGAGCCACCGGGGGTCTTCACCCTCTGGGCCCCTCCCCTCCTCCTCCTCACGAGACATCTCGTTCCATTCCTGCCCTCTGCCCGCACGTTATGCAATCCACGCCCGCTCTACCACCCCCCCTCTCCAGCTGTGGTTGCCCCTCGCTGGTTACGTGACTACGCCGGTCAGTTGTGTCATCGTTCCATCACCACTGCCGCCAACGGCACCACCGCCGCCACCACCATCACCACCGCCATCACCACCGCCATCTCCACCGCCACAATCACCACCGCTGCCACCACTGCCACCATCACTGCCATCACCACCGCCATCCCATGACATCATCGTTTTTGCCACTGGCCATGGCAGACCAATCGAGAGGCTTGCAATCGCGAGGCCACAAGTTCAACTCGTGGTTGGTGGGGGGGGTTTACTCATCATCCCTACCTCCCTCTGTAGAGAGGCGAGCCCAAATGCTTCGACACTCTCGTGAGCAGTGATAGGTCCCATCCCGTCATCAACAGGTTATGTGACGTCATCACTCGGTCCCGTGACGTCAGCGCTCAGTCCTGTGACATCATCGCTCGGTCCCATCATAGCTCGGTCGTATTGTGTCGTCGCGCAGTCTCACCCGCACGGCCGGTAGGTGAAGACGATGTAGCTCTCCTCTTCGCTGCGTTCCACGAAGGTGACGCACGTGAAGCGCTCCCAGTGCCGCATCGCCTGCTTGAACATCGCCCGCTGGCTCCCTGCACACGCGCACAGAGACAAAGATCCCCCGTGTAGCCTACGCAGACTGTCGGTGCAAGTGCTGTTAGCGAGCAGCAGCTATGAAGCCCGGCAAGGCACACGAGGGGGTGGGTGGCCAGCACCACGCCCGGCCGCCTTTTGTCTCCCAAGTGCCGATGTTTACACACTGCACCAGATACTAATTTGAGGCTGAGTCGACCTAGGGGAGGTCCAGGACGGTTCCCGATAAACATCACTGGTGTTGGCCACGAACAGGAATCGAACTCTGAATCGAACAGCATGTTCGTAGCGCAGCGTGCTAAACACTACGATTACCGCTCCCCACACACATACATGTGGTCACACAGACAAAACACTGCCAGTTTATGTTCTTGCAGTTACAGAATGACTTGTCCCCACATCTCACTGCACTACCACCCCCACTGACACATTACACGCTGACTCACACCCCGTGTCACACACCCTTACAAAGACAAAGATCCACCAAATAGCCTTTAACAGGCTGTTGGGGCGGCAAATGCTACTCGGGGTAAAGTCCTGGGACATGCTTAAAAGGCAGAGCTCCGCACGGATAGATTCACGAATCCATCGCTGCGCCCGCTCCGGCTGCCTCTGACACGAGCGCCGGCTCTCCAGGCGTGGCGGCGCACGGGTACCGAGAGGGCCTCCGCCGGCGGACGCCGTCGGATGCCATCGGATGCCATCGGTACCACAAGGCAGAGGTCGCAACCGGGTACCCGATACCCGTACCCGACCCGATACCCGGCTACCCGTACGGGTACGGGTACCCGTTTGCGACCCTGGTGCGGCCGAGTACGGGTAGACCGTGAGTCACTGGTGAGTCACCGTTTGTCACTCATTTCCCAACGTCTTGTCTCTTCTCACAATTCAAGTTCCTAGAATTAACCCACCCACGCCTGCAACATGGCTTCATCGCAGAGGTCGCAATAGGGTACCCGA
Organism: Lampetra fluviatilis; assembly: GCF_964198595.1. NCBI lineage: Eukaryota > Metazoa > Chordata > Hyperoartia > Petromyzontiformes > Petromyzontidae > Lampetra > Lampetra fluviatilis. Next base: position 3,364,520 of record NC_136315.1, read on the forward strand.
TACCCGTACCCTACCCGTACCCGGCCGGGTACGGGTAGGGTACAGGTACGGCCGGGTACGGGTACCCGTTTGCGACCCTGGTGCGGCCGGGTACGGGTAAGGAATCAAAACCCGTTTGCGACCTCTGGGTAGAAGGTAGGGAGAGGGACGACCTTTGCCACAAGGTGGCCCCTCTTCCCCGCTCCTCACCACCACCACCACCACCCCCCCCCCCTCCTGCTCACCGGTGAAGTTGCCGCCGATGACGTAGGGGATGACGCCGCCGGGCCAAATCCTCTCGGGCCGCGCCGTGGCCGCTCTCCGTGGCCGCGCTCTCCCCACGGGCCTCCTCCTCGTGCTGCTGCTGCTGCTGCCCGGTCGGACGTCTGCAGCGACCGTAGCGGAGACAGGGAGAGAGAGAGAGGGAGCGCAACTCGATGCAACCGCAGTGGAAAGCAACTTGGTGCAACTACAGGAGAGAGCAACTTGGTGCAACTACAGTGGAGAGCAACTCGGTGCAACCTCAGTGGAGAGCAACTCGGTGCAACTACAGTGGAGAGCAACTCGGTGCAACTACAGTGGAGAGCAACTCGGTGCAACCTCAGTGGAGAGCAACTCGGTGCAACTACAGTGGAGAGCAACTCGGTGCAACTACAGTGGAGAGCAACTCGGTGCAACTACAGTGGAGAGCAACTCGGTGCAACTACAGTGGAGAGCAACTCGGTGCAACCTCAGTGGAGAGCAACTCGGTGCAACTACAGTGGAGAGCAACTCGGTGCAACTACAGGAGAGAGCAACTCGGTGCAACTACAGTGGAGAGCAACTCGGTGCAACTACAGGAGAGAAGAACTCGGGGCAACTACAGTGGAGAGCAACTCGGTGCAACTACAGTGGAGAGCAACTCGGTGCAACTACAGTGGAGAGCAACTGGGTGCAACCGCGGGGAGAGCAACTCGGTGCGACCATGGTAGAGAGGAACTCACTCGGAAGCAACCCACGCGTGCGAGGGGGCAAACGCTCGATCCCGTGCAGACGGAACAGGCGGGGTTCGCATGTTCCGCTGTGCCGCCTGCTCCTGGCAGAGCCTGGGGTATGGGCTCCTACTGCTCCTCCTCCTCGATGCCCAGGGGAGGAGAGTTTCCCAACATCTCTGTGGTGATCCCCCAACCCTCGCTGCTGCCTCCACAGTGCTGGTCACACGGTGCCGATTGCAGGCGTGTGAATGACGAAGCGATGTCCGTGCGCGGAATGCGAATGACCGAGTAGCAGAGGAACGCCAAAAAGTCCTGGCAAATCCGACGTGTTTAAATCGGAGACTCATCACGACCACGCACAGGCGTCGTGGGAAGGTCGATGGAGTGTGACGGAGCTAGCGTGCGACGGAGCTAACGAGTGACGGAGCTGGCGAGCGAAGGAGCTGGCGTGCGACCGAGCTCACGAGCGACGGAACGAGCGAGTGATGGAGCTCGCAAGTGACGGCGTGACGGAGCGAGCGAGTGACGGAGCGAGCAAGTGACGGAGCTGGCGAGTGACGGAGTGAGCGAGTGACTTAAGAGGGCCACCGACCATCACCGTGCGGTGCCTGAGTGAGTCAGCGCACGTCAAGACTCGGGGGGCCCGATCGCCCAAACCGGGGCCCGCGTGAGATGAGAGTCAGGGCCCACTCCCACAGCCCAAGGCTGACCCCTGCACCCCCCCCCTCGCATCCCGCATGACGAATGGTTTCCTGGTCAGGCTATAACGATAATAATCATACACGGCGAGAGCAGCGGCAGCAGCGTCGGAGCGCAGATCATTTTCTCGCTACCGCGGCTTCGAATCAAAACAACGGCGACGCCGCCACCGCTCGGGCGACCACGGCGGCCGGGGCGAGGTGCCAGTGGGGGGGGGGGGCCGAGACCAGGCGGAGGACGAGGGGTCCCCGCGTCATCGCGCTCCAGCTGACAGATAACAACTCCAGGGGGTTGGGGGCTGGTTGTTTATTTGAGAGAGGGGATTAAGCTGCGTCCGGAATGAACGCAGCTGCCTGGCAGGGGCGGGGGGCAGCCCTGTTTGTTTAGGGAATTCGATTTCTAGCCGCTGCAGTTTGAAAGCATCCCTCCCGTCTGTGCGCGAGCGTGTGTGGAGTGTGCTTTTCCCGGCACAGTGTGCCGGGAAAGGTCCTGCCAAGGATTATTCAACATCGCCTTGCCAGGCACGCTGAGGAGAGGCTTGCGGAGCCCCAGTGCGGTTTCAGGAAAGGGCGGTCCTGCACAGATGCCATATTTTCTGTCCGTCTGCTACAGCAGAGGTGTAGGGAATTCCAACAAAACCTACATCTCTGCTTTATTGACCTGGTCAAGGCCTATGATACCATCAAGTAGGCCTGGGCTCTGGGTTATTCTTCGTGGTTTCGGAGTTCCTGACCCTCTGCTCACGATCATTAAGGACCTTCATGATGGTGAGCGGGCCCGGGTAAAACTACGTGGCCGGGAGTCAGAGCCTTTCCCTGTACACCTTGGGGTGCGACAGGGATGTCCTCTGGCTCCCACATTATTTAACATCTATTTTGACCACGTAGTTTGTGAAGCCTTCAATAGCTGTCCCGCGGAATTTCCATTTGGTACAGATATAATGGGAGGCTGATCGATGCCCGGGTGCGATCAAGGGATGGCTCCCTATTGGTCAACCACGTTATGCATTAATTCTAAATTTGAAGCTTTCGTGACTGCAAGGAATCATCTTCTTAGGTTTTTTCGGTAAAGTCACGTAGGTAAAACATCAAAATGAATGAAAATAAAATAAAATCTAAATTCACGACGTTTCGGAGGCAACACAAGTCTCCGTCATCAGGTGGGACCGTCACAGCCAGATTAGCTGCATCAAGTGAGGCAATGATTCAAGATGTAATCCCTTAAAAGCGAGTTGAGGGGGGGAGGAGAGGGAGGGGGGAGCTCATCAGACTATGGTAGCCAATGAATGGAACGTATCGGGAGGGAGGGGGGGCGAGGCCAGAAGGGTGGGCGACGAAGGCACCCCGCTACGACCCATTGTGTCGACGATAAACTCTCCTACGTACAAACTAGCCCGTTTTCTATCAGATACTCTGCTCCCTTTCACAGGCAAGACCTCTTCGGCAGTACTCAACTCAACCCAATTAGTCCCTATGGTTAAGGACATGGTACTATCTCCTGATGACATCCTCGTCAGCTTTGATGTAGTATCTTTGTTTACCAAAGTCCCAGTACCGGACACCCTAACAATAATTGAGGACTTAGTCCAACATGGATTGAATTCTGATGCACCTGCGCTGGTTAGGCATTGCCTCACCAACACCTATTTTACCTGGAATGGCACCTTCTACAAACAGAATGAGGGTACCCCTATGGGCTCCCCTTTGTCACCAGTTATAGCCAACATGTTCATGGAAAAGTTTGAATCAGACGCCATCCAGACATCCACCCTACGTCCTTCCCTGTGGAAGAGGTATGTGGATGACACTTTCGTCATCTGGCCACATGGCCTCCCAGCATTGAACCACTTCTTGGACCACATCAATTCCAGACACCCATCCATCAGATTCACCATGGAAGTGGAGAAAGACGGTAAACTACCATTCTTGGATATTCTGTTTGAGAGGAGGCCTGACGGATCCTTGGGACATTCTGTCTACAGAAAAGCCACCCACACAGATTCCTACTTGAAACCGGATTCCCACCACCACCCGTCTCAAAAGAATTCTCTCATCAAAACGCTATACCACAGAGCCCATGGCATTTCTGACAGACACCACCTGACTGGTGAATTAAGACATGTACATCGGGCCCTCAGGATGAACGGATACTCTGACCGTACTATCCGCCAAGCTGTCTCTCCCACCACACAGAAACAGCCACATGAAACTCCGACCAAAACCATCACGTTACCATACATAGCTGGCGTGACCAAAAAGATCTCCAAAATTCTAAACAAACATAAGATCCAAGTCCGATTCAGTACAGTGCATAAAATCCGTGATCTGATTCCATCTGTGAAGGATGTCGTTCCTGACTTACAGTATCCTGGAGTCTACAAATTGAGTTGCATTTGTGGTGATTGCTACATTGGAGAAACGAAACGTCATGTTTCTGATCGTGTCCGCGAGCACAAGTCAGATCTGAAACACGGCAGAACTGATTCTTCTGCCGTTGCCGATCATTGCTACAACTCGGTGGGCTCTCATGAAATTGTCTTTACCGAGACCAAGGTTCTCTGCAAACCTCCCGGCTACCATCAAAGGTTTGTACACGAAGCCATACAAATATACAAACACAGACATAATTTCAACCGTGATGATGGGTACAAACTTAGTAATCATTGGAAAGATGTTATCAACCACACAAAAAATACTTAATTACAATTTTTTGGACCATCTTATCTGACAGGCACTATTTTACTTTACTTTACCGAGTGTTAACATCCCCAGTTGTTTTTAGCAGTGCTCTCTTCAGTGTTCAGCCAGCATTGGTATAAACATAGGCATTTTCGTTATTTTGTCTATCATGTGTATTAGAGCTTCCCTCCCCCTCTCTGTCCATTGTGTTGGCGTGTGCGGCAGTTGGCCGCTTGCGCATAATCGCTCCATTGTGTTGGCGTGTGCAGTAATTAGCCGCTTGCGCACAATCGCTTGCACGCCGTCGCCCACCCTTCTGGCCTCGCCCCCCCTCCCTCCCGATACGTTCCATTCATTGGCTACCATAGTCTGATGAGCTCCCCCCTCCCTCTCCTCCCCCCCTCAACTCGCTTTTAAGGGATTACATCTTGAATCATTGCCTCACTTGATGCAGCTAATCTGGCAGTGACGGTCCCACCTGATGACGGAGACTTGTGTTGCCTCCGAAACGTCGTGAATTTTTATTTTATTTTATTTTATTTTCATTCATTTTGATGTTTTACCTACGTGACTTTACCGAAAAAACCTAAGAACACGTTATGCATGCCGATGATTTGGAATAGCTGCTCATTCAGAGGAGGAGTTGGAGACGCTGCTGCTGAAACTGGAGCGTGCCACTAAGAGGTGGGGCCTTACCATCAGCCCCACCAAAACTAAGCACCTGCCTGGATATTTTGTACCATCGGACACTCCACCCCCACAACTCCCAATCGGTGATGGGGCAGTAGTGGAGAGAGTGGAGAGTTTCCCATACCTGGGCAGTGTGCTTATGACCGGCTCCAGCTAACAGCAGAGGTCTCACTCCGAATCAGCCACTTAGTGGCGAATGGTGGTTGTTATTGTTATTGTGGAGTGTGCCGTGGTGTAGCAGTGGCATAGCGATTAGCGCTACGAACCCGGCGTCCCGAGTTCGATTCGCGCTTACGGCCCAACACCAGTGACTGTTATCTGAACCGGTCCTGGGCCTCCTCTAGGTCGACTCAGTCTAAAATCAGTACCTAGTGCGGTGGGTAAACATCGCCACTGGGGAGACAAAGGCGTCCGGGCGTGGCGCTGTCCACCCACCCCTTCGTGTGCCATGCTGGCCTTCATCGGTGCTACTTGCTAACAGCACTTGTCCCAACGGTATGTTTAAGGGGGATCTTTGTCTTTGTTACTAGGAGCTCCTATTAAAATTCGGCCCGACACGTGAATGGGTGGTGTGGCTAGCACCACGCCCGGCCGCCTTTGTCTCGCAAATGTCTGAAGTAATATCGATGGCTCACCGATCGCAACAGGCCGCAACGTAAATTCATTTTCCAAATTTGGTAATCACGTTAAGTCCTCGCTTAACACGTGGTGTTCGCTTCACGCAGTTTTTACTCAAACACGGTTTTCGATGGAGTCGGGAGAGTGATGGTTTCATGGAATGATTTTCGCTACAACGCGGTTTTTCGCTGTAACGTGGTTCTCCCTTTCGGAATAACCCTTTTCGCACAACGCGTAATGCGCACCCGTTATAACGCGGAACGCGTGCCCGTTAGAACGCAGAGGGCGCGCCGTTATGCTTTCGCTTCACGCAGCCCTTATCGGGGACGCATCGACCACGTTCCGCTGTGCCCACAGGGACAACCCCACGATTAATAACTACGCAACACAAATCCTTACACCGCTAGAGTTTAGCTCACGACGCGCGCTACCAATTAGTAGCCTGGCCCGAGGCTTGCGCTGGGACGCAAGCTATTGGCGAGGGCTCTGGGAACCCACACAGACGCGCAACGCCGATTGTCTAAATATAAACAGGCAGCAGCAGCAGCAGCTGGTGCGCGCGAGTAAACACGGCGTGTTTATTCCTGTCGAGGTTCAGCAGGGCCCTGGTGAGGGAGGAGCAGGTGTCCACAGTGGCAGCCACGCTTCGATTAGGGGGGGAAGAGAAGGAGGGGTGAGGGGGGCAAGCGATGGGAGCGAGCGATGGGAGGCGCGGAGCGATGGGAGGCAGCGAGTGATGGAGCGAGGGAGTGATGGAGCGGGGGAGTGATGGTGTGATGAAGGTAGGCGCTGGGGTAAGTTAGCCGAGCAGTGGTGGAGTTGGGGGAGTGGTGGATTCATGGAGTGATGGAGCGAGGGAGTGATGGAGCGAGGGAGTGATGGAGCGAGGGAGTGATGGAGCGAGGGAGTGATGGAGCGAGGGAGTGATGGAGCGAGGGAGTGATGGAGCGAGGGAGTGATGGAGCGAGGGAGTGATGGAGCGAGGGAGTGATGCAGCGAGGGAGTGATGCAGCGAGGGAGTGATGGAGCGAGGGAGTGATGGAGCGAGGGAGTGATGGAGCGAGGGAGTGATGGAGCGAGGGAGTGATGGAGCGAGGGAGTGATGGAGCGAGGGAGTGATGGAGCGAGGGAGTGATGGAGCGAGGGAGTGATGGAGCGAGGGAGTGATGGAGCGAGGGAGTGATGGAGCGAGGGAGTGATGGAGCGAGGGAGTGATGGCGTACCACAGGCAGTCCCTGGTGGCCTCTAGTGCGGCCCCTGACAATACACAAATGGTGAAAACACCCCCCCCCTCCCCCCATCATTGTCATTGTGAAGCTGTCAAACCCCCAATGGTTTCAAATGTGTGACGGCCCTCAGAGTGATGATGTCTTATAGGGGAAAGTGTCTTATAGGGGAAAACATTGGTGCAGAACACTGCATTAGGTGATGGAGTAACATTGCCAGGGAGTGATGGAGTCGGGAGGGGGGGGAGGGTCCGGGGGGAGGCACGGGCGAGCTGGCAGGGGAGGAGTGAGGGGTGGAGTGAGAGGGGGGGAGTGAGGGGGAGGGAGTGAGGGGGGGGAGTGAGGGGGGGAGTGAGGGGGGGTTGAGTGAGGGGGGGGGGAGTGAGGGGGGGGAGTGAGAGCGGGGGGAGTGAGAGGGGGGGGGAGTGAGAGGGGGGGGAGTGAGGGGGGGGGGTGAGGGGGGGGGAGTGAGGGGGGGTTGAGTGAGGGGGGGGGGAGTGAGGGGGGGGGAGTGAGAGCGGGGGGAGTGAGAGGGAGGGGAGTGAGGGGGGGGGAGTGAGGGGGGGGGAGTGAGGGGGGGGGTGCAGAGTGAGTGTCGCGCTCCCTGCCGGCAGTGAGAGATACGCGCGGAGGTCCTCTCACTGGGAGCTCGCTCGAGCCGAGCGGATGAGATTCCATCAGCCTCGAGACAAACACGGCTCTCAAACAGCCATTCCCCCCACCCTTCTCCCCATCGCGTCTCCTCTGTGAGTGTGTGTTCGTGTGTCACACTGCGTCTATGAACGCGTGTATGCGTCCGCGTGTATGTCTGTGTGGCAGGGGGGGGGTGAGCGCACCGCGCTAGGAGCACTGGCCAACACCACCGGCGATCACCTGAACCGGTCCTGGGCCTCTCCTAGGTCCACTCAGCCTCAAAGGAGGACGTGGTGCGGTGTGTAAACATCGCCACTGGGGGGGGGGCACTTAAGGCGAAACGGGGGAATCTTCTTTTGTGTATATTCACGAGAGCGCGCGTGATTAAGTACGCGAGTCATCGTGTGTTTGTGTGTCCGAGTTTGTTGCGTGCGTGCGAATGATTGAGTGCGAGTGTGTGTGTTCGTGCGAGTGCGTAAAAAGAGTCCTCGTTTTATTGCGCGTATGAGCGTGCGTGCCGTAGCGCGGCCTTCGTAGGTGCTACTCGCTAACAGCACTTGCCCCTACAGTCTGTGAGGCTACGCGGGGGATCTTTGTCTTCGTAGGTGCTACTCGCTAACAGCACTTGCCCCAACAGTCTGTTGAGGCTACGCGGGGAACCTTTGCCTTTGGAGGGCGCCAGCGTGGCGCTTAGGGCGCTGCGGTGACCGCGTGTTCAATCCCCGCTTGCGGACAACATCGCTGACGACCATCGCCCACCCCCTCCCCTCCCTTAAGTCGACTCGGCCTCAAATTTAGTATCACGAAGGAGGCAAAAGGTGAAGAGGCGTGGGCCGTCGTCGGTGCGCGCCGGCGACAACACTTGCCCCCTACAGCCTCTTCAACGGCAACGCGGGGTGGGGGGGATGGGGTGTGGGGGGGGCATGTGGAGCGAATTAATCTCCGCAAAAATGGGAACCACATGGGGGTCTCGCGCTCGACCGCTTTGAAGGCCATCTTGGAGCGGCCGGATGGGGGCCGTGCCGAGATGATCAGTGGGGGGGGGGGGGTGCGCACGACGAGACGAGGAAGCGTCTCTCTGTGCGCGCGTCTCTCCGCTGTCAACGCGTCTCTCTGTCCACACGTCCCTCGCTCGGCCTCGCGAGACAGCGGCGAGGATGATTCATGGGTCCATGGGCCAAGGAAGGGGGTCCCGGGTCGGTACCACTCGGGGTGGCAAATGCTACTCGTGTCCACCATGAGCAGTGTCCACCATCAGCAGTGTCCACCACGTGCAGTGTCCACCACGTGCAGTGTCCACCACGAGCAGTGTCCACCATGAGCAGTGTCCACCATCAGCAGTGTCCACCACGAGCAGCAAGCGTATTGTTAATGTTGTCTGCGTTGTGTGACAACGTTCCCATTTGGTGTCTTGTCTCGTGGGGTGGATCATTCATCATCAGCAGCCACGGTCAATCCACTGAAGGTCTCTCACCATTGCCATCATCACTCCGTCTCCTTGGTCGACGTGCTCTTATTGCCAACTTAGTAGTATTTACACGCTTTTATTCTCACTGTCTGTTGTATCCTCAACTCTGTTGTCTGTTGTCGTATCCTCAAATCTTGTAACTCAATTTTAACCCACTTCCCAATGTGGTATCGACTGCAAACTTGGTATACGTATGTCATACTGATGATAGTACTATATGATATCGTTAAAAAAATTAAGCAATCTTTTTGAGTTCTTATGTTTCGGCTTAGGTCTAATTGTCCACGCTCAACTCACGTTGGCTGTAAATCACCACAGTGCCTTATGTTATGGCAAGCTTCGGGGCCACTTCCTGGAGTCGTGGAGTTCTGCCATTACTCGTACGATACATGTTTTAAAAAAAAAGTATTTTTAAATATCACTTATTTTTTTACAAAAAGGAATCCTCTATCTGGCACACGTCCGTACCATATTAACATGTTGCTGATAAAAGCTACCGCAACGCCCTTGCTATCACACAAAACCGTGATCTCATGATAAAATCCGTCAAGATAATCTTTGTTAGCGTCTTCCACCTTCGTTCGTACCAATAATCATTTTTGAGTGGGGTGTTGGGGGGGGGGTGCAAATGACTCATTGCGAACTAGGAGTGGCAGATGAGGATGTCTGTGGAGGAGGTTGGGTAACAACCGAGGAGGCCAGCTGTGAGTTCCCGTCTGGACGACTTCGGAACTGCGGGTGACTTTTGTCAATTCCTCGCAAAGTTGGGGAGACGAGGCCACGGGGGTTTTTGTTTTTAAATCCTTTATATTAAGTTCACTTGCTTGCTTGCTTGCTACGACCGTGCAAATCTTTCGGTCGTTTTTTAACCCACTTCCCGTGATCCAATCGAGCTGACATTTTGCACACAGACTCGTTGTGTGTGACAATTTCTTTTCGTGAAATTTTTTTTCCAAAATGTTACACTTTTTAGGTAAAAAAATATTATATTTAATTACCAATTGCTTAATGGTGGCAGGCAATCATCTGACCCATAGGTGGCAGCCATCTCAAGCCAGAGGACGAGAGGCCGCCCGTTTCAAAGACCAATGTGGGCTGGATTGTGGCCCATTGAACACGCATATAAAGGATTTATAGTGAAAAACTTTGTTTTTACGGGTTAATTTTTTTGTCCAGCTGGGACGGAGCGTGGCGACTCACGGAGACTCGCGCTCTGCGGGGCTGGTGGCCGGGTGAGGGCCGGAGATCCACGCGTTGGTACCAGGCGTTGATGTCCTCCTGCGCTACGGACCCGGTGGCCCGAGTTCGATTCCCGCTCACGGCCAACACCAGTGACGATTATCTGAACCGGTCCTGGACCTCCTGCCCTAGGTCGACTCAGCCTCAAATGAGTACCTGGTGCGGTGTGCAAACAATGTCACTGGGGAGAAATTTTGTGCCGGGCGTGGTGCTGGCCACCCACCACCTCGTGCGCCGTGCCGGCCTTCATAGGTGCTCGCTAACAGCACTTGCTCCGAAATTCTGTTAAGGTTTTACAGGGGATCTTTGAGTGTGAATGTTTGTTAGAGCATGAGTGCGTGGAGTTTGTATTATCTCCCCCTGTTCTGCAGAATGTGAGCGAGTGCGTGGAGTTTGTATGATCTCCCCCTGTTCTGCAGAACGTGAGCGAGTGTGTGGAGTTTGTATGATCTCCCCCTGTTCTGCAGAACGTGAGCGAGTGTGTGGAGTTTGTATGATCTCCCCCTGTTCTGCAGAACGTGAGCGAGTGTGTGGAGTTTGTATTATCTCCCCCTGTTCTGCAGGGTGTGATCGAGTGCGTGGAGTTTGTATGATCTCCCCCTGTTCTGCAGGGTGTGATCGAGTGCGTGGAGTTTGTATGATCTCCCCCTGTTCTACAGAACGTGATCGAGTGCATGGAGTTTGTATGATCTCCCCCTGTTCTACAGGGTGTGATCGAGTGCGTGGAGTTTGTATGATCTCCCCCTGTTCTACAGAACGTGATCGAGTGCGTGGAGTTTGTATGATCTCCCCCTGTTCTGCAGGGTGTGATCGAGTGCGTGGAGTTTGTATGATCTCCCCCTGTTCTGCAGGGTGTGATCGAGTGCGTGGAGTTTGTATGATCTCCCCCTGGTCTCCGAGAGTTTCCCTCCGGGCCCTGCAATTTGCTCCCCATAACTAAACAACAGCCAAAACAACAGCACGCAATGTACCGCACGCACATGCCATTGATCAACAACAACAAAACACATCCCAAAGCTGAAAACGTGATGGGCGAATGACTCGATTGGGATCACACAGCGGCAGCAGCAGCTCCCATACTAAAAGAGAGTCTTCGAGTGTGGCTCTTCAGGGTATACGAGTGAGTCGTAGTAGCATCATGGATGTGGCTTTTACAATCGAGATTGTGTAGACTTGCACGGCGGACGCGATGCCAAGAACTCAAAACTGGAAGACCAAAAGAAAACGGGCACCCCTCCCCCCGCAACCCCCCCTCACCCCCACTCACCACCACCCCCCCCTCAATACTACTCACCACCCCCCCTCACCCTCGCCCCTCACCCCCACTCACCACCACCCCTCACCACCCCCCCTCACCACCCCCCCCTCACCCCCGCCCCTCACCCCCAACTCTCACCACCCCCCTCACCCCCGCCCCTCACCCCCACTCCCCAGCGAGTCCACGACGGCGATGACGTCACACAGAGGAATAGCGAAGCTCCTGCGGAGTGCTGTGAGAGCCGTTGTGGAGAGTGGTGGGGTGAGTGGTGAGGTGAGTGGTGAGGTGAGTGGTGAGGTGGGTGGTGAGGTGGGTGGTGAGGTGGGTGGTGAGGTGGGTGGTGAGGTGAGTGGTGAGGTGGGTGGTGAGGTGGGTGGTGAGGTGAGTGGTGAGGTGAGTGGTGAGGTGGGTGGTGAGGTGGGTGGTGAGGTGGGTGGTGAGGTGGGTGGTGAGGTGGGTGGTGAGGTGAGTGGTGAGGTGGGTGGTGAGGTGGGTGGTGAGGTGAGTGGTGAGGTGAGTGGTGAGGTGAGTGGTGAGGTGGGTGGTGAGGGGAGTGGTGAGGTGAGTGATGAGGTGAGTGGTGAGGTGAGTGGTGAGGTGAATGGTGAGGTGAGTGGTGAGGTGAGTGGTGAGGTGGGTGATGAGGTGAGTGGTGAGGTGAGTGGTGAGGTGAGTGGTGAGGTGAGTGGTGAGGTGAGTGGTGAGGTGAGTGGTGAGGTGAGTGGTGAGGTGGGTGGCGAGGTGGGTGGCGAGGTGGGTGGTGAGGTGGGTGGTGAGGTGGGTGGTGAGGTGAGTGGTGAGGTGAGTGGTGAGGTGAGTGGTGAGGTGAGTGGTGAGTGGTGAGTGGTGAGGTGACTGGTGAGGTGAGTGGCGAGGTGGGTGGTGAGGTGGGTGGTGAGGTGAGTGGTGAGGTGAGTGGTGAGGTGAGTGGTGAGGTGAGTGGTGAGGTGGGTGGTGAGGTGGGTGGTGAGGTGGGTGGTGAGGTGAGTGGTGAGGTGGGTGGTGAGTGATGAGGTGAGTGGTGAGGTGAGTGGTGAGGTGGGTGGTGAGGTGAGTGGTAAGGTGGGTGGTGAGGTGAGTGGTGAGGTGGGTGGTGAGGTGAGTGGTGAGGTGGGTGGTGAGGTGGGTGGTGAGGTGGATGGTGAGGTGGGTGGTGAGGTGAGTGGTGAGGTGGGTGGTGAGGTGAGTGGTGAGGTGAGTGGTGAGGTGAGTGGTGAGGTGAGTGGTGAGGTGAGTGGTGAGGTGAGTGGTGAGGTGGGTGGCGAGGTGGGTGGCGAGGTGGGTGGTGAGGTGGGTGGTGAGGTGGGTGGTGAGGTGAGTGGTGAGGTGAGTGGTGAGGTGAGTGGTGAGGTGAGTGGTGAGTGGTGAGTGGTGAGGTGACTGGTGAGGTGAGTGGCGAGGTGGGTGGTGAGGTGGGTGGTGAGGTGAGTGGTGAGGTGAGTGGTGAGGTGAGTGGTGAGGTGAGTGGTGAGGTGGGTGGTGAGGTGGGTGGTGAGGTGGGTGGTGAGGTGAGTGGTGAGGTGGGTGGTGAGTGATGAGGTGAGTGGTGAGGTGAGTGGTGAGGTGGGTGGTGAGGTGAGTGGTAAGGTGGGTGGTGAGGTGAGTGGTGAGGTGGGTGGTGAGGTGAGTGGTGAGGTGGGTGGTGAGGTGGGTGGTGAGGTGGATGGTGAGGTGGGTGGTGAGGTGAGTGGTGAGGTGGGTGGTGAGGTGAGTGGTGAGGTGGGTGGTGAGGTGAGTGGTGAGGTGGGTGGTGAGGTGGGTGGTGAGGTGGGTGGTGAGGTGAGTGGTGAGGTGGGTGGTGAGGTGGGTGGTGAGGTGGGTGGTGAGGTGGGTGGTGAGGTGGGTGGTGAGGGTAGCAGTGAGGATGTTGGTAAGGGGGTGACGGTGAGGTTGTGGTGGGAGATCGAGTGCAGTGGTGGTGAGGCAAAATGGTGAGGGGTAGAGTAAAGTGGTGGTGGCGAGTGTTAGTCTAAGGTGGTGGTGGCGAGTGTTAGCGTGAGGTGGTGGTGGTGGTGGCGAGTGGTAGAGTGAGGTGGTGGTGATTGGTAGCGCAAGGTGGTGGTGGTGAGTGTTAGCGCGAGGTGGTGGTGGTGGCGAGTGGTAGAGTGAGGTGGTGGTGGTGGCGAGTGGTAGAGTGAGGTGGTGGTGATTGGTAGCGCAAGGTGGTGGTGGTGAGTGTTAGCGTGAGGTGGTGGTGGCGAGTGGTAGAGTGAGGTGGTGGTGGTGGCGAGTGGTCGTATGAGGTGGTGGTGGTGGTGAGTGTTAGCGCGAGGCGGCGGTGAGGAGCTCGTACCCGTGGTGAGCTCCCCGCGTGCCCTCCGCGTGGAGTTGGCTCGCGCCGCGGGCAGCCTCAGGAACCTCAGGTCGCGCTCGTCCAGGGCAACGTCCCCGATGAACGCAGCTGCCGTGGAAACGGGGGGAGGGGGGGGTGTAGGGGGGGGCACAGGGGTCAAACTCACCAGCAGTAAAGGGGAGCTGTGACCCACCAACCCTCACATTCATAGACAGGCCAAGGCGAGGCACGCCTTGCCCGGTGTGTTCTCATATCACGCGGCGGTAGTTGCGTTCCTGAAGGACACCGCGTTCGGGGAAAAAAAAAAAAAATCGCGTGATAGTAAATCGATGAATATTACACGGTAAGGAGCGGTCAGCGATAATGGGGTTGAGATTGTGTACGGAGGCCGGACGAATACTGAGGATGTGGGTGGCATCTGGCAGCTGTCCTCTTCGAGCGATGCTCCGTGGAGGCAGCCGCTACGGCCGCTCATTGCTGCTCGCGCTGCGACGTAGTTCCGTTCGCTCGATCGCGTTATAGCCAGATCGCATCCGCGTTCTAAAAACCGCGTTCCCTAATACATTCATTGCGTTATGTCAAATTCGAATCCGCGTTCTAAAAACCGCGTTCCCTAATACATTCATTGCGTTATATCCAATTCGAATCCGCGTTCTAAAAACCGCGTTCCCTAATACATTCATTGCCTTATGTCCAATTCGCGTTGTGAATACAGCCCGCATATCTGTTCACCACTCTGCTACCACTCTCTCCCCTCCACCACTCGCTCCCCTCCAGCATTATGGAGGGGTCGCGGGGGGGGGGGATGGGAGCGGCGAGCAGGGTGGTGAGGAGCGTAGTGAGGAGGCGGGGGATTGGTGAGGAGGGTGTTGAGTGGTAGTGCAGCGGTTAGCGCACTGCGCTACGAACCCGCCGACCCGAGTTGGATTCCTGCCTTTGTTTACCACACACGTCTACACGCGCGCACACGTGTACACACACACACGCGTGTACACACACACACGCGTGTACACACACACGTGTACAAACACACACGTGTACAAACACACACGTGTACACACACACACGCATACACGCACACACGCGTACATGCGTACACGCGTACACACGTGTACACACACGTGCGCGCAGGTCGGGTGGACTGCGTTGCCCCCGTCCACCACACAGCCCAGGCGTGCCGGCACCGCACTCGCACCTCGCATCCTCATCTCTGCAGCCCTAATGGCCACGTGGTGGTGGTGGCGATGATGGTGGTGGCGATGGTGGTGGTGGCGATGGTGGTGGTGGCGATGGTGGTGGTGGCGATAGTGGCGATGATGGTGGTGGCGATGATGGTGGTGGCGATGATGGTGGTGGTGGCGATGATGGTGGTGGCGATGATGGTAGTGGTGGCGACGATGGTGGTGGCGACGATGATGAACGGCCGTGCGGCGGGTGGAATGCTGCCGCTCGTTCCGAGCCGGTGTAGGTGCGGAGAACAGGGTGGAAACTATGTTGAAAAACAACCAAATGTTAATGGAATTTTGTAACAGTATATATTTTATATTTCCTTTGCAATTTTTTTTTTGCCGTATCGGCGTCACGTCCAGAGATAAATAATCCATTAGGAACCCTCAAAAAATAATCCCAAACTTCCAGAACAGCGGAACACCACGATATTAAGAGAACGGTCTGTGGAAGTGAATATCCCAGAACCGCTTCCGAGATTCTTTCGAGCAGCTTCCTTAGCCAACATAAGGGGGGTAGGACTGTCGCACACACCCTGCTGCAACGTGACCGTCCCTCGCCCGAACAGTCACACCCCATGTTTTTTTATCCTCAGAGCTGGAGTTTAGCCAAAATAAGTCCGGAACGAAATTGTACGCGTTGGTTACCGGGCTGGGACCCATCAAAACTTCCTGCACTAGAGAAACCGGTTTAATCACAACTCGGCATCTGTGAGTCTATGGATCTCTGTGAGCCTATGGGTCTTCTATGCGAGTCTATGGGTCTATGTGTGAGTCTATGGGTCTATGTGTGAGTCTATGGGCCTCTGTGTGAGTCTGTGGGTCTCTCTGCGAGTTTCTGGATCTCTCTGTGAATCTACGGGTCTCTATGCGAGTCTATGGGTCTCTGTGCGAGTCTATGGGTTTCTATGCGAGTCTATGGGTCTCTATGCGAGTCTATGGGTCTCGGTGTGAGTCTATGGGTCTCGGTGTGAGTCTTTGGGTCTCTATAGGAGTCGATGTGTGTCTGTGTGAAGCTATGGGCCTCTGTTTGAGTCTATGGGTCTCTATATTAGTCTATGGGTCTCTATATGAGTCTACGGGCCTCTGTGCGAGTCTACGGGCCTCTGTGCGAGTCTACGGGCCTCTGTCGAGTCTATGGGCCTCTGTGTGAGTCTTTGGGTCTCTGTTAGAGTCTATGGGTCTTTGTGTGAATCTATGGGTCTCTGTGCGAATCTATGGTGACCGGGCTGATACCATCAACTCGCTACGCCAGATAACCCGGATTAGCCACAGGCTGTGCGGCTAAACCAGATTGGAACCCAGGCCCTCTCTCTCTCTCTCGGCAGTGCCGACTCCCACACTCTGCCCTGTGGGCCACCTGGCCCTAAATGAACATCCGAAATGTTAATATCGGGTCATTCAAGGTCGCTCAGAGAAAGCATTGAGAGGAACCGTACTATGGAGCATCACGTACACACGTCTGTGCGTGTGTGCGAATGTATCCGTCTGTGCGCGTGTCCGTGACATTGATGTTTAAGTGCGTGTGTGTCTGTGTCGAGTCAGTCTCAAATGAGTACGGTGTGTAGTAAACATCGCCACTCGGAAATACAAAGTGCGGCCGGGCGTGGTGCTGGCCACCCACCCCCTCGTGTGCCGTGCCGGCCTTCATGTGTTCGCTAACAGCACTTGCCCCATAAGTTTGTTGAGGCTACACGGGGGACCTTTGTCTTTTGTTGAGTCGTGAAATAAAACTGTGAGCTGTGTGGGATGTAGTTGTTTTTGTTCCGATTGCTTTTTGATTGATTACTAACTTTATTCACTTTTGCTTTGGTCAGTGTAGGGTAAGGGTAGGGTAAGTGTGGGTAAGTGTAGGAGGTTAATAAGGGGGAATGCTTCATGTACAGGGGAAGCCGATTCCAGCGAAGAGACGCAACTAGATAAAATAATTCAAAGCGGAATTGGGCACAGAGAGAGAAGGAGGGACGGAGCGACTTGGAGAAGATTGGGAACGAAGAGTCAGGGGGAGACATGGAAGGGGATTAGTTGCAGGACAACTTGCGATGAGATCACGGAGGCCCACGAATCAGAAGCCCGCTGCGAGACAGAGCAACGGACGCACCGACAGGCCACGCCGTTTCCTGCTTGAGCATTGCAGCCTTGGTGCTCACTCGCAGCGTGGGATGGCATCCCCTGTGTGCACAGCTCGAAACCACTGGTGGAAATTCCACATTCCTAGATCCGTGGGGTGGGGAGGGGGGGTTGTCTGGGGGTAGGTCTATCCACGGGACAACCCACTGTTGACTTCCCATGAAAAGCGGTACTTATTGTATCATCCCCAGATGGGGATGATGAGCTCAGTCGTCAAGCCCCCCCCGCCCCAGCCTGGATTGGAACTCGTGACCTTGCGATTGCGAGCCGCTCGCTCTGCCCCCAAGCCTCCTGTGTCATTAGCCGCGTGCCAACAGAGACCTGGCGACCGTGACGCAACGATGACTCACGCGTGCGCGATGAGGCGAGCGTATGCCCCACTCTCTGGGGCTCGGGGATGTACGTACGTACGTAAGTGTGTTGAACCTCGTTTGCACCGTACGTAGCCAACCGTACTAATCGTAGGTGCGGGGTGAAGGACAACAAACTGAACACGAAAAGTAGTCTATGGATCCCTGTGTGAGTCTGTGGGTTTCTATGCGAGTCTATGGGTCTCTCTGTGAGTTTCTGGATCTCTCTGTGAATCTACGGGTCTCTCTGTGAATATCCGGGTCTCTATGCGAGTCTATGGGTCTCTATGCGAGTCTATGGGTCTCTATGCGAGTCTATGGGTCTCTATGCGAATCTATGGGTTTGTGAGCCTATTCGTCTCTGTGTAAGTCTATGGGCATATATGTGAGTCTATGGGTCTCTGTGTGAGGTTATGCATCTCTGTGCGAGTCTGTGGGTCTCTCTGCGAGTTTCTGGATCTCTCTGTGAATTTACGGATCTCTATGCGGGTCTATGGGTCTCTATGCGAGTCTATAGTTTGAAGAAATTCGTTTGAAATCGAGATGGTTTAAAAGTGCACAGCTCCAGTGGCTTCCTATTATCAAAAGAGCGTTCCAGACGGCCGCAGAAGCGCATCGGAAAGCGCGCGATGCGGTGACCGCCGCCTCTGTTCGATGGCCAGCCAGAAACGCTGCTGCGAGGATGAGCGCTTGAGTTCGCGTGAGGGTTTAGGTTCCTTGACGAGATCAGCGAGGTGTTGTGGTTCGTTTGTGGCAAGCAGTTTGTGTGTAACGAGTGACGCACCGAGTCACACTCCTCGGAGACAATGCACACGCGTGTCACCCCCCCGTCACGTGTCACCTCCTCGCGTGTCACCCAGTCACGTGTCACCCAGTCACGTGTCACCCAGTCACGTGTCACTCCCTCGTGTGTCACCCAGTCACGTGTCACCCCCCTCGCGTGTGGTGCGCGCCAGGGGCCGAATGTCACGCATCGCGTATCTCTCACACACGTGCGCGCGCACTCTGTCTCACACACGAACACAAAGCCAAAGACCTCGTCCTCCCGTACAGCCTGTAACGGACTGTCGGGGCAAATGCTGTTAGCGAGCAGCACCTATGAAGGCCAGCACAGCACACGAGGGGGTGGGTGGGTGGCCAGCACCACGCCCGGCTGCCTCGTCTCCCCAACGCTGATTTGTACACACCGCAACAGGTAATTATTTAAAGCTGAGAGAGGGCCTAGGGCAGGCCCAGCGATAAATCAGACTTCGGGTCGCCGCTTGGGTCAGCGCGCTGCACCTGCGAACCCCGCGACCCCAGTTCGCTTCCGGCTCGGGGCCAACGTCAGCGACGAACGTCTGAACCGGTCCCTGGCTGGTCGAGCTTCAAAGCTCAATAGCGTCTTCAGACCGACCCGACCCCGACCCACGGGTCACCAACTCCGACCCACTGGTCACCAACTCCGACCCCACGGGTCACCAACTCCGACCCCACGGGTCACCAACTCCGACCCCACGGGTCACCAACTCTGACCCCACGGGTCACCAACTCTGACCCACGGGTCACCAACTCTGACCCCACGGGTCACCAACTCTGACCCCACGGGTCACCAACTCTGACCCCACGGGTCCCCAACTCCGACCCACGGGTCACCAACTCTGACCCCACGGGTCACCAACTCCGACCCACGGGTCACCAACTCTGACCCCACGGGTCACCAACTCCGACCCACGGGTCACCAACTCTGACCCCACGGGTCCCCAACTCCGACCCACGGGTCACCAACTCCGACCCCACGGGTCCCAACTCCGACTCCACCGGTCCCCAACTCCGACCCACGGGTTCCAACTCCGACCCCACGGGTCCCAACCCCGACCCACGGGTCACCAACTCCGAACCCACCAGTCCCCAACTCCAAAGCCGACCCACGGTGACCCGTCACGGAGACTCGTGCTCGCCAATTCCTCATCGCACGGCGAGGACCCGATCTCGTTTCTATCCACGCAGGGCCGGCGGCCTTCACGCGATGCGCCTGACATAGCTCACAAGAGGGCGGCACAGAATGTAAGCGATGTACACAGCAGGCAGTGACCGTGCGGTCTCACTCTGTGCGCCGCGCCCACCTCCCACCACCAACCACGCCGCAGGCCACCTCTCACGTCTCTCTCCGCATCACCCTCACCACCGTCTCCTACCCCACCGAGCTCGTACGTCAACAATAACCTGGGCTCGACTCAAGACGCGCGTTTACACTCCGCCCGTCTCGTGCTGTTTGTTGCTGCCCGCTTGGCGTTTTGGACCTTTTGCGCCGACTGAGCTGTGCAACGACTGTGCCAAGTGTACAACAACATGCGAATGGATGGGCCAAATCATCCCAGTGAAAGCAAGACCCTCCTATATAAAGAGTCTTATAGTCATTATAATAATTATTATAATAATTATTATAATTATTATAATAATTATTCTAAAAGCTCAGCCTGAATTTTATCCCAGGTTCTCCATAGAGTAGCCTGCGTCTTCTTAAGCAGCAATTACATCTTAGAGTGGAGAGAGAGGGGGAGGGAGGGGGGGGGGAGATGGGGAGAGAGAAGCACGGGTGTAGAGGGAGAGATAGGGAGAGAGAGAGCGACATGGAGTAGGGAGAGAGGGGGTAGAGAGAGAGGGGGGGCAGAGAGGGGGCAGAGAGAGAGAAGGGGGGCAGAGAGGGGGGTAGAGAGAGAGGGGGGGCAGAGAGGGGGGGTAGAGAGAGAGGGAAGGGGTAAGGATAGCAGAACGTGAAATATTTTGCGAAATCTTTCATTTAAAAAAATGGGGGGGGGGGGTTACATAAAGCAAAGCATTAAAAAAAACGAAATGATGAACGAAGCAAAGTGCCGACTACACCGAGCATCTTATTGTTTCCTCTGATTGTAAAAAAGAAGAGAGGGGAGAGGGGGGAGAGAGAGGGGGGAGAGTTATGGCACTGAGAGAGTGCGGCCAGCTGTGAGAGGAGCGAGATGGAGAGAATTCCCCGGGGAGGAGGCAACGAGAGATGGGAGCGTGGGGGGAGAGCGCGGGGAGAGGGGGGAGGGGGGGAGGAAGGGGGGAGCGGAGAGGAGCCACATTCCTAAGACTCGGCACAGCGAGCGATGCCGACATGATAACACACATCATGTACTCACACACTCACACACATAACACACTAACACACATACACTAACTCACACACACTAACACACATACACTAACACACACTCACACACATAACACTCCTAACACACATACACTAACACACATAATGTACTCACACACTCACACACATAACACACTAACACACATACACTAACACACAATGTACTCACACACTCACACACATAACACACTAACACACATACACTAATACACACACACTAACACACATACACTAACACACACTCACACACATAACACTCCTAACACACATACACTAACACACATAATGTACTCACACACATAACACACTAACACACATACACTAACACACATAATGTACTCACACACTCACACACATAACACACTAACACACATACACTAACACACAATGTACTCACACACTCACACACATAACACACTAACACACATACACTAACACACGCGCCTAATACTGCCCCTCAACACACATCCTAACACTCAATAGAAATACAAAGTTTAAATTTCGATTTAAAGCTTTCGTGACTGCAAGGATTCATCTTCTTGATTCTTTCGGTAAAGTTACGTAGAAGGGAAATAATAAAATAATAAAAATAAAACATAATAAAATAATTCTCACGACGTTTCGGCTACAACGCAAGCAGCCGTCCTCAGGTGAAGAAAACCTTTCTTTATTATTTTATTATTTCCCTTCTACGTGACTTTACCGAAAGAATCAAGCAGAGAAATACAAAGGTCGCCTTTTGACGGCAAGAGTTGCGGCTTGCGCAATGTTAGCTGCGGGCCGGGGAATCGAACCCAGGTAGCCGCGTTCGCGGTCAACCACTGCGCCACCGCTCCCCACCACCACCACCACCGAGCCAGATCAATAGTAGCTCCCGCATGCCCCCCTCTCGTCTCACCGGCCTTGCAGGGGTCCCTGTAGTCGATGCCATCCTCGCCGTCGTCGGAGTAGAGATGCCCAGGGTCACCTAGGTCACCTAGGTCACCAGGGTCACCTGGGTCCCCCCAAGACTCCACGCCACCGCCTCCCCGCGCCGACAGCAGCAGCAGCAGCAGGAGGAGGAGCAGGGGAGGCGTCGTCATGGCAACCAGGTGCGTGGATGCGACTCCAGGTGACCGGGCGCGGAGCTCCACGGAGACTCTCCAAGCGAAGTTCTCCAAAACAAAAACCTCTCAGCGGCTCTCTCTAACTCTCTCCCTCGGTCTCTCAGCGTCTCTTCCTGGACGCGCTTCGCTCGCTGGAGCTCTCAATTTCTCTTTCGACTCCGACTCCACTTGGAGCTCTCCCACTC
This sequence comes from Lampetra fluviatilis, assembly GCF_964198595.1. Taxonomy (NCBI): domain Eukaryota; kingdom Metazoa; phylum Chordata; class Hyperoartia; order Petromyzontiformes; family Petromyzontidae; genus Lampetra; species Lampetra fluviatilis. The sequence goes on from NC_136315.1 coordinate 3,386,426, forward strand.
GCGCCGCCTCTTCCTCGGATTCCTCCCAAACTCTCAACCGAGTCTCCACAGAGCTCTTTAACCGCCCCTCCTCCTTCCTCCTCCTCTCTCGCCGTCTCTTCCTGTAATGCGTTCCACAATCCACGTGTATCCCCCGGAGCTATCGGATTCTCTTGCCCGACTCCAGCCGGAGCTCTCCACCACTCTTCACGGTCTCTCCCTGGAGCTGCGTCTCTCTCCGTTGACTCTTCAGCTCTCCCGGTTTCTCCCCAAGGCACTAGGACAAGGATCAGAGTCTGGTGTAAATGCGGGCACGACCCTTTGCGGGTATCTCCCGGGGTGGTCTCTCCAAGAGATTCTCGGTGATTCTTGCCGAGTCTCTGCGGGACTCTAAAGAGTTGCTCCGAATCGCCCCCTGGACACACTTTCTCCCTCTCTCTCTCTCCGAATCATGGCGAGCAGATTTAAGTAGGAGGGGGGCGCGTGGGAGGAGCCGCGGCTCCGCATCTCTAAATCACATCTCCCATGCGTCATCGCGACATGTGTGTTACGAAAGCGAACGATTTGTGACCTCAACTCACCACGACCACCGTCACCATCGACATGGAGATGAATCACTTCTCATGTCGTGACCATTCATCGACCATCATAAACAGCAACTACCGTTGCTCATCATCATGAACACTGAATCATCATTACTCTCATGAGCATTCATTTTCAACGATCGTCATCATCGCCATCCTCATGATGGAGATTTAATCGTATTTACCGTCGTGAGCAATTATCATCAACCACCATCATTAATCATCGTAGTCTATTCCTTGGTGTTGTTATCGATTAAGGTGGTTGTTGTTGAAGGTGGTTGTTGTTGAAGGTGGTTGTTGTTGGTGGTGTTTGTGCACCACTGCAAACGTAGGAGTGGGCAGCATCACCAACACCACCACCAGTTAATCCCGTTAATTGCCGGACTAGAGAACGCTTTAACATACAGGGGGCGAGGGATGCGGCTTAGAATCCGGAGAGTATGGTGACTCACCCATGTAGGTAGTCACGGATAACCAAGAGCATCACGGATAACCAAGAGCATCACGGATAACACAGGGCATCACGGATAACGCAGTGCATCACGGATAACCAAGAGCATCACGGATAACACAGTGCATCGCGGATAACACAGTGCATCACGGATAACCCAGTGCATCACGGATAACCCAGTGCATCACGGATAACCCAGTGCATCACGGATAACACAGGGCATCACGGATAACACAGTGCATCACGGATAACCCAGTGCATCACGGATAACCCAGTGCATCACGGATAACACAGGGCATCACGGATAACACAGTGCATCACGGATAACACAGTGCATCACGGATAACACAGGGCATCACGGATAACACAGTGCATCACGGATAACCCAGTGCATCACGGATAACACAGTGCATCACGGATAACACAGTGCATCACGGATAACCCAGTGCATCACGGATAACCCAGTGCATCACGGATAACACAGTGCATCACGGATAACACAGGGCATCACGGATAACACAGTGCATCACGGATAACACAGGGCATCACGGATAACACAGTGCATCACGGATAACACAGTGCATCACGGATAACACAGTGCATCACGGATAACACAGGGCATCACGGATAACACAGTGCATCACGGATAACAGTGCATCACGGATAACACAGGGCATCACGGATAACACAGGGCATCACGGATAACACAGTGCATCACGGATAACACAGTGCATCACGGATAACACAGTGCATCACGGATAACACAGGGCATCACGGATAACACAGTGCATCACGGATAACACAGTGCATCGCGGATAACACAGTGCATCACGGATAACACAGTGCATCACGGATAACACAGGGCATCACGGATAACACAGGGCATCACGGATAACACAGTGCATCACGGATAACCCAGTGCATCACGGATAACACAGGGCATCACGGATAACACAGTGCATCACGGATAACACAGTGCATCACGGATAACCCAGTGCATCACGGATAACACAGTGCATCACGGATAACAGTGCATCACGGATAACACAGTGCATCGCGGATAACACAGTGCATCACGGATAACACAGTGCATCACGGATAACCCAGTGCATCACGGATAACACAGGGCATCACGGATAACACAGTGCATCACGGATAACACAGTGCATCACGGATAACACAGTGCATCACGGATAACACAGTGCATCACGGATAACACAGTGCATCGCGGATAACACAGTGCATCACGGATAACACAGTGCATCACGGATAACCCAGTGCATCACGGATAACACAGGGCATCACGGATAACACAGTGCATCACGGATAACACAGTGCATCACGGATAACCCAGTGCATCACGGATAACACAGGGCATCACGGATAACACAGGGCATCACGGATAACACAGTGCATCACGGATAACCCAGTGCATCACGGATAACACAGTGCATCACGGATAACACAGTGCATCACGGATAACCCAGTGCATCACGGATAACCCAGTGCATCACGGATAACACAGGGCATCACGGATAACACAGTGCATCACGGATAACACAGTGCATCACGGATAACACAGTGCATCACGGATAACACAGTGCATCACGGATAACAGTGCATCACGGATAACACAGTGCATCACGGATAACACAGTGCATCACGGATAACACAGTGCATCACGGATAACACAGTGCATCACGGATAACACAGTGCATCACGGATAACACAGGGCATCACGGATAACACAGTGCATCACGGATAACACAGTGCATCACGGATAACACAGTGCATCACGGATAACACAGTGCATCACGGATAACCCAGTGCATCACGGATAACACAGGGCATCACGGATAACACAGTGCATCACGGATAACACAGTGCATCACGGATAACACAGTGCATCACGGATAACAGTGCATCACGGATAACACAGTGCATCACGGATAACACAGTGCATCACGGATAACAGTGCATCACGGATAACACAGTGCATCACGGATAACACAGTGCATCACGGATAACACAGTGCATCACGGATAACACAGTGCATCACGGATAACACAGGGCATCACGGATAACACAGTGCATCACGGATAACACAGTGCATCACGGATAACACAGGGCATCACGGATAACACAGTGCATCACGGATAACACAGTGCATCACGGATAACACAGTGCATCACGGATAACACAGTGCATCACGGATAACACAGTGCATCACGGATAACACAGGGCATCACGGATAACACAGTGCATCACGGATAACACAGTGCATCACGGATAACACAGGGCATCACGGATAACACAGTGCATCACGGATAACCCAGTGCATCACGGATAACACAGTGCATCACGGATAACACAGTGCATCACGGATAACACAGGGCATCACGGATAACACAGGGCATCACGGATAACACAGGGCATCACGGATAACCCAGTGCATCACGGATAACACAGTGCATCACGGATAACACAGTGCATCACGGATAACACAGGGCATCACGGATAACACAGTGCATCACGGATAACACAGTGCATCACGGATAACACAGGGCATCACGGATAACACAGGGCATCACGGATAACACAGGGCATCACGGATAACCCAGTGCATCACGGATAACACAGGGCATCACGGATAACACAGTGCATCACGGATAACACAGTGCATCACGGATAACACAGGGCATCACGGATAACACAGTGCATCACGGATAACACAGGGCATCACGGATAACACAGTGCATCACGGATAACACAGGGCATCACGGATAACCCAGTGCATCACGGATAACACAGTGCATCACGGATAACCCAGTGCATCACGGATAACACAGGGCATCACGGATAACACAGTGCATCACGGATAACACAGGGCATCACGGATAACCCAGTGCATCACGGATAACACAGTGCATCACGGATAACACAGGGCATCACGGATAACACAGTGCATCACGGATAACACAGGGCATCACGGATAACACAGTGCATCACGGATAACACAGGGCATCACGGATAACACAGTGCATCACGGATAACACAGGGCATCACGGATAACACAGGGCATCACGGATAACACAGGGCATCACGGATAACACAGTGCATCACGGATAACACAGTGCATCACGGATAACACAGTGCATCACGGATAACCCAGTGCATCACGGATAACACAGGGCATCACGGATAACACAGTGCATCACGGATAACACAGTGCACCACGGATAACCCAGTGCATCACGGATAACACAGGGCATCACGGATAACACAGTGCATCACGGATAACACAGTGCATCACGGATAACACAGGGCATCACGGATAACACAGTGCATCACGGATAACACAGTGCACCACGGATAACCCAGTGCATCACGGATAACACAGGGCATCACGGATAACACAGTGCATCACGGATAACACAGTGCACCACGGATAACACAGGGCATCACGGATAACACAGGGCATCACGGATAACACAGTGCATCACGGATAACACAGGGCATCACGGATAACACAGTGCATCACGGATAACACAGTGCACCACGGATAACCCAGTGCATCACGGATAACCCAGTGCATCACGGATAACACAGTGCATCACGGATAACACAGTGCATCACGGATAACACAGGGCATCACGGATAACACAGTGCATCACGGATAACACAGTGCACCACGGATAACCCAGTGCATCACGGATAACACAGGGCATCACGGATAACACAGTGCATCACGGATAACCAAGAGCATCACGGATAACACAGTGCATCACGGATAACACAGTGCATCACGGATAACACAGGGCATCACGGATAACACAGTGCATCACGGATAACCAAGAGCATCACGGATAACACAGTGCATCACGGATAACACAGGGCATCACGGATAACACAGTGCATCACGGATAACCAAGAGCATCACGGATAACACAGTGCATCACGGATAACACAGGGCATCACGGATAACAGTGCATCACGGATAACCAAGAGCATCACGGATAACACAGTGCATCACGGATAACACAGTGCATCACGGATAACACAGGGCATCACGGATAACACAGTGCATCACGGATAACACAGGGCATCACGGATAACACAGTGCATCACGGATAACACAGTGCATCACGGATAACACAGGGCATCACGGATAACACAGTGCATCACGGATAACACAGTGCATCACGGATAACACAGTGCATCACGGATAACACAGGGCATCACGGATAACCCAGTGCATCACGGATAACACAGTGCATCACGGATAACACAGTGCATCATGGATAACCAGTCTATCCTAGCCGTCTGTTCTCAGACACGCGCCTCGAGTCGATACGAAGCAAAGCATGAGAACAGCTCCGCTTTGCCGGTGTCTCTCTGTGTCTCTCTTGTGTCTACCCGTGTCTCTCCGTGTCTCGTTGTCATTGTGTTTATCTGCGTCTCTGCATCTCTATGCCTCTGTATCTAGGGGCCATCCATTTAGTAGGTACGCACAAATCTGTCAAAACTTGACCCCTCCCTGTACACACGCGTACTTTTTACACCCTCCACCCCACACCTGCGTACGTATGCTTGACGCACCCCCCCTCCCCCCGAATTACAAGATTCATGCTGCCAGCTATGGCTGCAAAGTTTGGTCGTACATGTTGTGGATATCGTTTATTGTTAAATTTGAATCACTGTTCCTATGATCACTGTGACATTGTTTTTATCGCTTTATTTTGGTGATTTCAAAGACGTTTTGGTTTATCCATATTTGTTTGTTCTAGTACAGACAGAGTTAGACTAATACCTTTAATCTAAATTGTCTTATGGTTCTTATTGTTTTATTCGCATCCCACTGGGATTTTTGCACACAGCGTTGACATATGGTGGTTTTTTTCTGGAAGACTTTGCTGTTTTTTCCTGGATTTTTCTGTTTGCGTATAGTCACTTTAACATGTTTCTTGTTCAAGTTTTTGTTTGTTGCGGTTGCACCCGATTCAAGAGCCGAATGGCTCACAGGGATATACCTAATAAATGAAACTGAAATGAACTGAAAATTAGATGAGCCAAGAACGTCTGTTTGTGTGTCACGCGCGTGACGTCACTCCACATGCCGCACCCGCCCCCCCCGTCATTAATATTCATGAGCGGGTAGATTTTTACACTCACGCAGATGGTCGAGCGGAAATAAATTTATTTTTCGCAAATTCGCTTTAAGTTTGACGTTTTCTTCATTGAAAGTGAATATAAAATGTAATTCTACGCAGCAACAAAGTAGATGTATGCTTCTACATTATGGTAAAATAGACATTTCTCGGTGATTTTCCAGATATTTTATCGAACTCCAATTTATTTCAACACCAGCGACCGAAAGCAAAAGAGAATAAAGTATGAGAGCAGTGAATTTGAACAAATTGAAGGCCAGTTATATGCAGTGCGAAAGTGACATTAATTGAGTTGTTTTATGACATAGTTTCGTGCAGAAATCACTGCCATTCAATTGAAACAAGATACAATTATACTCTGCTCATTTTTTTCGTAAATATTACAGCTTCCGTCCTAAGACGGGCAAAAATAGGCTCGTCCTATAGAACGACAGATATTTAATCCACGCAGAAACGATCAAGGAGTAATAATATTAACGTATTTAAGCAAACCGATAATCCACCGCCGGACTTCCTAACTCATTTGAAGGCCAATGTAGACACATTATTATCGAGGCTTCACCCCCCCCCCCCATTTCCTATGCGTACATTGTCAGTAGACCCCCCCCCCCATACACAAGCGTAGGCATTTGGGTTAGCCCCCCACTCCCCACTCCATGCGTACGTACTGAATGGATGGCCCCCTATCTTTGTCTCTCGGTCACTCCGTCCGTCTGAATGTCGGTCTTTGTCCATCTGTCCCTGTGTCTGTCTGCCTGTCGTTCGCGGTATCTTTGTTTCCTGCCTCTGTCTCCATGAACCTCTCTGCCTCTCTCGACCGTGGGAGGGCTCACGGAGTTTATAACTCCCAGCATAATCTCACCATCGATCGCCATCATCATATCGTCACTGCATCGTTCTACGTATCGTATCCCCATCATCATGATTAACTTCACAATTATCACAACGTAATCACCATCGTCCGATCGTAACTTTGCCATCATCCTTACCACCACTATCATCATCATAATCATCATCATCATATCATTACGTAATTATCACGATCACAATCATCCCGATTCGCCGGGACGCGGCGGGCAGAGCCACGTCTCACGTCTCGACTCCGAGCCGCGATCTCTTCCCGGGCGGAGGGAGAGGGGTTGGAGAGCCGAGACGGAGCCGAGAGGGAGCCGCCGCCGGCTCTCTGCAGCAGACGATGGGAGCCGCACTCAGCAACAGCGAGACCGTGGGGGGGGGGGGGCAGAGAGGGGAGATGACGAGAAGACGGAGCAAGTGGCAGCAGCAGCAGCAGGAGATCGAGCTACAGAAAAGCAACGGAGCACGAGGAGTTGAAGTGAGCAGGAGACGGACGGAGGAGCGTCGGGAGGAGCAGAGAAAGGAGCTCAAGAGGAGATGGAGACGCAACAGGCGGGAGCAGGCAGAGCACGGAGCAGAGCTGAAGCGGGAGGTGAAGTTAGCAGCAGATGGAGGCGCAACAGGCGGGGGGGGGGGAGAACAAGGAGAGGAACGGGAGACGGAGCAGTCACTGGAGAAGGATGAGTTGGGAGCAGGAGGAACACGGGCAGGGAGATGGAGCAGATGGAGGCGGAGGCTCCACTCGGGCCGGGGTGAGATGAGCGGAGCGCGGCGTTAACCTGGAGCCACGCGGAGTGATGGAGCCGCGATGTTGAACTCTCTCCTCCTCCTACACTCCAGCCAAATGATTCTCGCGGTCACGTGACGCGGCTCGCCGCCCGGCCGGGGGGAGGGGCGCAGCGCCACATGGGCATTTAAAGGGGCTCGACATGTGGGTGGGTGCGGTTGGGGTTCTATAGTGGTAGGGGTGCTGTAGTGGTAGGGGTTCTAAAGTGGTAGGGGTTCTGTAGTGGTAGGGGTTCTAAAGTGGTAGGGGTTCTGTAGTGGTAGGGGTTCTAAAGTGGTAGGGGTTCTAAAGTGGTAGGGGTTCTGTAGTGGTAGGGGTTCTAAAGTGGTAGGGGTTCTAAAGTGGTAGGGGTTCTGTAGTGGTAGGGGTTCTAAAGTGGTAGGGGTTCTAAAGTGGTAAAGGTTCTGTAGTGGTAGGGGTTCTGTAGTGGTAGGGGTTCTAAAGTGGTAGGGGTTCTAAAGTGGTAGGGGTTCTAAAGTAGATCTTTGTCTTTGTGGTAGGGAATTCTGTGTGTGTGTGTGGTAGGGCTTCTATAGTGGTATGGGTGTGTGGTAGGGGTTTTATAGTGGTAGGGGTTCTGCGTGTGTTATCGGCGTAAGGCACTACCACGAGTAACAAGTCACATAACAATACAATGTTATTGTACTGCACCTACTATTTGTCCCGTTACAATCACATTAACACCCCCAGCTACGACCAGGCCTACCTCAACCCCTATCACCACCCCAACCCCTATCACTACCCCTACCCCAATCCCCATCACTACCCCAACCCCTATCACTACCCCAACCCCTATCACTACCCCAACCCCTATCACTACCCCAACCCCTATCACTACCCCTACCCCAACCCCCATCACTACCCCAACCCCTATCACTACCCCAACCCCTATCAGTACTCCAACCCCTATCACTACCACAACCCCTATCACTACCCAACCTCTATCACCACCCCAAACCCTATCACTACTCCAACCCCTATCACTACCCCAACCCCTATCACTACCCCAACCCCTATCACTACCCCAACCCCTACCACTACCCCAACCCCTATCACTACCCCAACCCCCATCACTACCCCAACCCCCATCACTACCCCAACCCCTATCACTACCCCAACCCCTATCACTACCCCAACCCCTATCACTACCCCAACCCCTATCACTACCCCAACCCCCATCACTACCCCAACCCCCATCACTACCCCAACCCCTATCACTACCCCAACCCCTACCACTACCCCAACCCCTATCACTACCCCAACCCCTATCACTACCCCTAACGCTACCCAACCCCTATCAATACCCCAACCCCTATCACTACCCAAACCCTATCAATACCCCAACCCCTATCACTACCCCTACCCCAATCCCCATCACTACTCCAACCCCTATCACTACCCCAACCCCTATCACTACCCCAACCCCTATCACTACCCCAACCCCTATCACTACCCCAACCCCCATCACTACCCCTATCACTACCCCAACCCCTATCACTACTCCAACCCCTATCACTACCCCAACCCCTATCACTACCCAACCCCTATCACCACCCCAAACCCTATCACTACTCCAACCCCTATCACTACCCCAACCCCTATCACTACCCCAACCCCTATCACTACCCCAACCCCTACCACTACCCCAACCCCTATCACTACCCCAACCCCTATCACTACCCCAACCCCCATCACTACACCAACCCCCATCACTACCCCAACCCCTATCACTACCCCAACCCCTATCACTACCCCAACCCCTATCACTACCCCAACCCCTATCACTACCCCAACCCCCATCACTACCCCAACCCTCATCACTACCCCAACCCCTATCACTACCCCAACCCCTACCACTACCCCAACCCCTATCACTACCCCAACCCCTATCACTACCCCAACCCCTATCACTACCCCAACCCCTATCACTACCCCAACCCCTATCACTACCCCAACCCCCATCACTACCCCAACCCCTATCACTACCCCAACCCCTATCACTACCCCAACCCCTATCACTACCCCAACCCCTATCACTACCCCAACCCCTATCACTACCCCAACCCCCATCACTACCCCAACCCCCATCACTACCCCAACCCCTATCACTACCCAACCCCTATCACTACCTCAACCCCTATCACTACCCCAACCCCCATCACTACCCCAACCCCTATCACTACCCCAACCCCCATCACTACCCCAACCCCTATTACTACCCCAACCCCTATCACTACCCCAACCCCTATCACTACCCCAACCCCTATCACTACCCCAACCCCTATCACTACCCCAACCCCTATCACTACCCCAACCCATATCACTACCTCAACCCCTATCACTACCCCAACCCCTATCACTACCCCAACCCCTATCACTACCCCAACCCCTATCACTACCCCAACCCCTATCACTACCCCAACCCCTATCACTACCCAACCCCTATCACTACCCCAACCCCTATCACTACCCAACCCCTATCACTACCCCAACCCCTATCACTACCCCAACCCCTATCACTACCCAACCCCAATCACTACCCCAACCACTATCACTACCCAACCCCTATCACTACCCCAACCCCTATCACTATCCAACCCCTATCACTAATCCCAAACCCTATCACTACCCCAACCCCTATCACTACCCCAACCCCTATCACTACCCCAACCCCTATCACTACCCCAACCCCTACCACTACCCCAACCCCTATCACCACCCCAGCCCCTATCACTACCCCAACCCCTACCACTACCCCAACCCCTACCACTACCCCAACCCCTATCACCACCCCAGCCCCTATCACTACCCCAACCCCTACCACTACCCCAACCCCTATCACCACCCCAACCCCTATCACTACCCCAACCCCTATCACTACCCCAACCCCTACCACTACCCCAACCCCTATCACCACCCCAGCCCCTATCACTACCCCAACCCCTACCACTACCCCAACCCCTACCACTACCCCAACCCCTATCACCACCCCAGCCCCTATCACTACCCCAACCCCTACCACTACCCCAACCCCTATCACCACCCCAACCCCTATCACCACCCCAGCCCCTATCACTACCCCAACCCCTACCACTACCCCAACCACTATCACTACCCCAACCCCTATCACCACCCCAGCCCCTATCACTACCCCAACCCCTATCACCACCCCAGCCCCTATCACTACCCCAACCCCTATCACTACCCCAACCCCTACCACTACCCCAACCCCTATCACCACCCCAGCCCCTATCACTACCCCAACCCCTACCACTACCCCAACCCCTATCACCACCCCAACCCCTATCACCACCCCAGCCCCTATCACTACCCCAACTCCTACCACTACCCCAACCACTATCACTACCCCAACCCCTATCACCACCCCAGCCCCTATCACTACCCCAACCCCTATCACCACCCCAGCCCCTATCACTACCCCAACCCCTATCACTACCCCAACCCCTACCACTACCCCAACCCCTATCACCACCCCAGCCCCTATCACTACCCCAACCACTCGTTAACCACTCCCGCCTGTCTTCCTGTCACCATAACTACACCACCACCTTTCTTTTAACCACTATCATCTTACGTGCTATGTTTATAATTGTCGCATGAAGCGCATTGCATTAAGGCGCTATATAAATCTGGATAAGTTCAGGTCCATTCCGCCTTCTCAAACATGAGAGGTCACCCAGCAAGCGGCAGAGCGGACGGTTCGCAGGCACGAGGCTGCGCGTTCCAAATCCTCTCATGGATTGAAAAGGCGACTCAGCGCATCAATCCCTCTGGGGTCCAATCTTAAAACATGAGGATCGCTTCGCGGGGAAGAAAAGTGCGTGTTCAATTTAGAGTCACCGCCGCCGGCCTTAGGAACGTGGAATTTCCACCACTAGCCCAGGGCTGTAAACATCTACTCAATGCTCATTTGAACAGAAAAAAGCACTCGATATGCCCCGTGTTTATTTTTGCACTCAAGGTGGAAGTCATACGCAGTGTGCCTATCCATTCATTCGCGAGGGGGTGGCGGCGGGGGGGCTTCATGTGTAGGATAATTATACCGTACCTCGCGGAACTCATTCACAAATCCTGGCCCGGTGGCCCCATCCATTCATCCACGGCGAGGTTCATTGAGAGGAGACTCCAGCCGCGGGCTCATTCACAATGCGGCTCATTGACTCACACGCGGCCTTGGGCTTGCCGTGGGGGTCACGGACAAAGATCCCCCGTGTAGCCTTAACAGACTGTGGGGGCAAGTGCTGTTAGCGAGTAGCACCTATGAAGGCCGGAACAACACACGAGGGGGGGAGGGTGGGGTGGATAGCCAGCACCACGCCCGGCCGCCTTTGTTTCCCCAGTGGCGATGTGTACTCATCGCACCAGCTAATAATTTGAGGCTGAGTCGACGTAGAGGAGGCCCAGAACCGCTTCAGAACATCATCCACTGCTGTTGGCCGTGAGCGGGAATCGAACTCAGTTTCGCAGGTAGTCGTAGTGCAGCGCGCGGCAACCGCTGCACCACCGCTCCCCACTCCACCACCACCGCTCCCCCCTCCACCACCACCACCGCTCCCCCCTCCTCGACTTCACCACGATCGCCGTGGCTCTACGCGGCGCTGGCGGGGGGCAGGGGCGACCCCACGCGGCCAGACTTGGCAGCCGTGTCCGAGGCCCCCCATCGCACTCCAGAAGTCGTTTTTGTTCTCCACCAAGACGCGCGAATGATCGGTATTTTGTGTTTATTGTCATTTTTTTTTTGTGTGCCGTGAACCATTGCCCCGTGACGTTGCAGAGGGCGGGTGGTGGACGCGCGTTCGCCGTTTGTTGTAGAGGTTCGGAGCCAGAGGCCGCCCCGGTTATTACCGCGGGTGTACTAATCCATGCCCGTGACGCGAATCAGAGGGCCCGAATTGGGCGAAGGAGAAAACGACACCGCAAATGACTCAATTGGGATCACACGCGAAGACACAAACAGCAGCAATCGCCGCCCCCCTACTGGCAGAACCATGGCCCAGGTCGCCCTACCGTACCTCACAGCCCTTGTCTCGCATTATGTCCCCTGTATCACTTGATACAGCAATCGTGCTGTGACGGTTCCACCTGAAGACGGAAGCTTGTGTTGCCTCCGAAACGTCGTGATTTTTATTTTATTTTTATTTCACTTTAATTAATTAAAAAAATTTACCTACGTGACTTTACCGAAAAGAAACCTAAGAATATGTCCCCTCTCACCCACTGCGCTCTCAATATCCCTACGCCTCACCGTCCCCCCCCCTCTCCTTGCGCACAATCCACCGTTCCCCGACTTGTCCCCTCGCACCTGAACGAACTTCCCCTCCACGTCAAGCAACGAGCACCCTCCCTGTCCAGTTGCCCATCCTTCCCTCCTCCATCCAGTGGCGGATTATCCGGGGGCCGTCCATAAATGACGTCACGCGATTTTGGACGATTTTTGACCCCCACCCCGCCTTCGTCACAAAAAGTCAGACCCCCCCCCCCTCAAATATGACGTCACAAAGCTCTGCCCACACCCCCCCCCCCCAAAAAAAAATATAAAACATGCTTCAAATCGCTTTAAACTATTGTCATTGTAGTTCGTATTTGAAAATGGCGCTGCACTCTGATGTTGTAGGAGAAAACATTTATTAAAAAGTCTATTTATTAAGTAGAACGTGTTGTTTATATTTATTTAAAGTTGCGCATTTTGATGTGACGTCACATTTCTCACCCCCCCCTCGTCACACATAGTCACAAATGTCTGACCCCCCCTAGGTGCGTGACGTCATTTATGGACGCCCCCCCGAGTAGCTATACATGAAGCTACGGGCCCCGCACTTTCAAGGGCCCCCGCACTAAATGCTTTCAAGCTATCAATTACGGTTCAGTGATTCTACATTTGCTCTATTACTATAGTACTATACCGCCTTCAACTTTTATGAACGACTGGGTGTTAAAGGTTAGAGATTTGTCATATTATCTGGCTGTAAAGCAAATTAAAAAATACAAATACATTACTATGCAAGTAAAAATGTGTTTTAATATTGTTTTTATATTTAGGGCCCCTTTATAACATATGCTACAGGCCCTGCACTAGCTTAATCCGGCACTGCCCCCATCCCGAGGTACCCACCGTAATTCCCGGACCCACTAAGCTCCCTCCCCATACCCCATCCCTATTCACCGTAGCACCTTTAGCTACCCCCATTGTACCACTCATAGCCCTTGTAATGCACCTTGGATAAAGGCACTATAGAAATAAAAAGATAAATGGGACCGCCCCTATCTTGGTCTCGTTATCAACGTGAACTTGACCTTGCCCGTAACATCTGGCGCCTGTCCACGCAAGCCTGATGAGACCCCGCATGTGGAAACCGGTCCCAAGTTTTTCCTGCACTGCACCAATGCGGACTGAAATGGTGCACTCCCAAAGGCCGTCTTTAAAGGGGCAGACACGTGAAGCAGATCTATTGTCTGCGTACTTATCCAGAAACTAAGGTTGTGAAACACGAACCGGTGTCAACAGGCAAACCGTTTTCAGAACCGTTTATCGCCTCCGAAAGTCAGGAAATCGGCAATCGATTCCAGTGGAATTCTAGTGACGAACGCGAATGTACATTTTTTTAAACCTTAAATTCATTTGAATTCATTATGAGCTGATACTTCGTTGACCCACAAAAATAAAAAAAAATTTCGTGACGAATCTGGGACCCCTTGAGCTGCTTGGGTTCCACCCAAAGCGCGTTCCTTTTCCTGTGCCGAGCGCCGCCATTGAAGCCTGGGGCACGGTTGCCACCTGTCCTGTATTTCCCAGGATTGTCTTCTTCTTGAGGGTAGGTCGCCGTTTATCCTGGAAAATCTGTCATAAGTTTTCGTGGGACGTTATAACCCCCCCTACCGGGTGTGTTTTTTTGTTGCTCAATAATCATGCGTTACTTGAAGAGCCAACGCCATCGGAGGGTAATTCTCCTCTCTTCTGGCATTGCCGGAGTCTCCTCTTTGCACGCGATTGCTGGCAATGCGTTCAGGAGCGAGATGCCAATGTCTGGGTCTGCTGGCCAAGACGAGAGGGGCTTCGGGAGGCAAGGGTGAGCTCGCGTGGATTTTGCCGTCCCTCCTCCGGTGAAGGAGCGCAAGACCACAGTGGCTTATCACAATACGGTCCCTCGCTTGTGGAAATTCCATTTTGGGAAGATGGGTTTGAGGAGTTTGGAGATGGACTGTGGAGAGATTGTGCAAGTGTGGGGACTGTGAAAATTAAAAAAATAATCATGGCGATGAATGTAGATTTTTATAGATTGATTCTGGAAGAAAAAGAATACCACAGGGCAGAGCGCACGAGCCCGACGCCAGCTCGCACAGGAAGCCCCGAGCGATATTTCATCTCTCTGCACCGCGCCACTTTGGCAGTGGGCTCTGCGCTGGGAGCGTAGATCTCTCCGCGGCCCGGACGCCGGAGAGGGACCTGGGGCACAGTCCAAATGGGCCCTGGCTGAATTTCACTGCCAGATATTTCAAGGGTCAGCCTAACCCCCCCCGACAGCCAAGCATCACGCGTCACAACGCACGCAGCCGGTTACTCCTTTTCGCTTCGGTTGCGCAGCCGTTGGGCGGCT
Source organism: Lampetra fluviatilis (assembly GCF_964198595.1). Lineage (NCBI taxonomy): Eukaryota > Metazoa > Chordata > Hyperoartia > Petromyzontiformes > Petromyzontidae > Lampetra > Lampetra fluviatilis. The sequence continues at coordinate 3,401,866 of NC_136315.1, forward strand.
TTTGAATTGTTCGCGTCGAGGTTGGCCGGCGATGGCAGCGGGCGGCTCCAGGAGCAGCCCGTTGAACGACGGGAGTTGACCAACATCACCATACAAGGGCCACGGAGCTTGGGCGATTGTTGGTGCGGGTTCGGGCCTCTCTTCCCGCTTGTCCGCGGGCTTTACGCAAGAAATACAAAATATCGATGGCGTTTTGCTCTGCGCCGCCCATGCATCACGTGATATACGTGGGCCGCAAATATCGGTTGTTGTTATAAGAGCATCTGACATTCTGCCAGCGAATGATCGAAGCGGGCAGCGGTGTGCCCTGTGCGAGACAGACTCGCACAGAGACCACAGATTTACATAAAGACACGCATCCACTTAAATACAAGGGGAAGTTTCATCAGCAATGTGTATGCAGGACGTGTACGAGGCAGTTGTTGGATCGGTGGATGGCTTCAGGAGTAAAAAGGTAAGGGTGCAGCCCCGCAATTGCTCGCTCATGCCACTGCTGGAGGCAGGTTCCTCCACGACAGCGACGGTATGTTGGCCTACTCTTCCACGTTGACCAGACGTGTTGGAAGAGGTGAGCCTCGCCACGTCAACCCACCACACGCGACCTGCCGATTCATCTGCGACAAACCCATTTACGCTGCTGGGCGGGGGAAGGAGAGGGAGCGGATCGGCATCTCGGATGCTTGAGCCGAATGATCGTTTATCCAACGCCGGCTGCAACCAGGCCAGGCGTGGCTCACAACCCGAAGGTCACGACCTCAAATCAAATCTCGCACCACGAATGAGGAGACGTGCGCCGGACGAGATGCCCGCCAAGCACGGCGTGTACGCCACGGGGCGACGTAAACTGCACAAACGAGGTAAGGAACAACATCGAGTGGCGGTGTGAACCTATCCCAGGAAACTGTTTCTTTATTTTACCAGGTAAGGCCCACTGAGCTATGCAGAGCTTTTCAGAAGAGACCTGGCTACACGAATTATAGCTCAACGAAGTGGCTTGTCACGTGGAAATGTATCGCAGCCAAATGCTCTAAATGCGTGATGTCGATATGTGTGAAGGGAAAAAAATCGGAGGACTCGGAGAATAATCCACGTGATCATGGGGAGAACATGCAAACTCCAAATATACAGCAGGGTTGGGACGGAACCCACGACCTCCTGGATACGTGGCGAGGTAGTTAACGCCACCGTGGCCCCCCAAAAATAACGACGACGCCTACACAGAGCCTTCTTACTGTGCACTCTTCAAGAGTTTCGGGACATTTTTAGTTGCAAGATGTATATGTGTGGTGTTATTATATCGCGGATATATAACGAGTGCGATGCGCTACACACGGCGGCTACTTTCTTTTCTCAATCAGGAACGAGAGCATTTGCGAGTTGTTTCTCTGTCGACGGGGGTGGGGGAAGAGTGGGTGTGACGCGCCGTGGCTGTGACGATGGAGATGCGGGAGGTCCCAGCGTAAACACAGAGGGGGCAATTGCCCCGCATTGACGATCCGCATTGGAACGAGCGTATAAAACATCAGCCACATTTATTAAAAACACCACTTTCATTTCAGCCCATTTCACCGCTGCGAAATTTTTAATTCATTTCTTTAAATTCCAATATAATATTTTTTCCTTCTCATAACCTTCCCTTGCCTTTAAACGCATATTATGCAGAGCACGAGATTGATTTCTGACAAGTAGTACGTTCGCACAGATCGACACGCAACAATAGTTTAACAGAGACAACAGACTTTGTACACGAGGCTTCCTCTAAGACATCACACGGCAGGCGAAGGCTGACACGACCCAGAATGTGCAAATAATCGGTCGGGACGACTCCGCTGGTCCCTTGAAACGGCATGCACGCCGTGCGGCACGCGGTGCCGCCGAATCAACGAGGCGTCATGCCGGGCGCACGGCGTCTTGGCGCGTCTACACTAGCACGGCAGTCACGCACGGCCACCACTCGCGGGATTTACAACAAACGCCTTGAAACCGTTTCAGAGCTAAATCATTTACGGAATTAAAATCGCCGCTGGTTGCCAAGTTCATAAGTCACACGAGCAGAACGATGGGCCAACGTTGCCTCAACGTTGCCTCAACGTTGGCCCATCGTTCCGCGTTAACTGGGTAGCAGAGGGGGGAGGAAGCATTCGCAGAGCCGACTGCATGTCCGGCGACGCCAGCGATTTCCACGCTCCCCCGGCGCTTTCCAAGCCCACACTACTGAGCATGTAGGGGCGGGGGGGGGCGGCATCCACGCTCCGCTCCGCTGGCACGAACCGCAAAGGCGGCGCCGGTTTTCTCAAACGCGCGAGAGAGAGAAGCGTCTGCCTGGCACTGCCCCCCGGCACTGCTCGCCGATTGCTCCCCAGTAAACACGGGACATTGGGCCCAACGTCCCGTGTTTTTCTGGGTCCCCCCTCCCGTTCCTAGCCCCCCGCCTATTCCCAACCGCCGCGGATTTCATTCGAGCTTCTTGTCTTTCTGCGCCGTCTTGCCCGTGTAGTGCTCCTTGTACTGCGAGTCGGTGCCCAGCAGCCGGTCCCACCACGTGAAGGTGGAGGCGTAGTTGCCCACGAAGTTCATGTGGTGGAAGTCGTGGAAGCGAGCGCCAGCGTAGAAGGGGATCATGTGCAGCGGGTTGAGCGGGATCTCGTAGCCGCTGCCACAGGGGATGGGAGAGCAAGCGACAGGCACCCACGGTTACAAGCACAGCAATAATAATAATAATGATCATGATGATACTACTCGCAGTGAGGAGTCGTGTTGATGGAGGAGCCGCCGCCCGCCGCGACGCCCGTGGCGTGGCACTTCTCACGAGATAAGCGACTTGCATCGCATCGGAACACATTTAAACTAAACTATTGTTTTATTTTACCAGGTACGGCCCACTCAGGTGTAGAGCTCTTTTTCAGAAGCGACCTGGCAATCACAAATGATAGCTCAACGAAGTGGCTTATCACGTGGAAATTTATAGCAGCCAAATACTCGAAACGCATGTGTCTTAAATGTGGGGGGAATAACCGGGGGACCCGGAGATAAATACACGCAACCACAGGGAGAATGTACAAACTCCAATATACAACAGGCATTAGGGTCTGGATCGAACCCACGGTCTCCTGCACACCCGGCAAGGTAGTTAACATCTCGCCACCGTGGTGCCCTGAAGATCACCCCCAGCTGCAGCTGGCCCTGTGTGTCACGAGGTGACTCGGCACCTGGCCTGCAAACTGGGCATCAGTCTGGTAATAGGGGGGCGATGGCTGCTAGTGTATGCGTGCGTGTAATACCACTTGAGTTCTTTGCGTTTTTCCTTTCAAACGTGCTAAATTTGTACGTACGTAGAACTTCATTCGCACCATACGTAGCCAAACGTGCTCATGGGGGGTACGAATTTTGGAACCATGCACTGCGAAGCAGACGGTGCGTAAGTACTGTTTTGGAAAATGCACCCGCAGGATTAACTAGGGCGGCCACGGGGCTCGAAACGCACAACCAAGACGGGTATCCAGCAAAAGCAGCGGCAAAGTCGGCCAAGGAAAACCGAGACAAATTTGGCCGTGCGTTCTCCCCGCTTATTATTTTGGCAGAAGAATCCACGGAGCCAGCTGGTGCTCGCTGCTGGCGAGCCCCCGCAGTAGCCTTGCGCAAGCTCGTGGAGCCCACGCCAGCTGGACCGAGAGCCAGGGATCGTGGGGCAGGCCCCGACGCCCAACACCCAGGCCAAACAACAATAATCACAACAGTAAAATATCTAGAATTTCTCTCAGTGATAGAGTGAGGATGATTGAGAGCTGCGTGCGAAACCGCAGAGAATTGAGAAAGGCAGCCTCTAGAGCCGGCGCCAATGATTGCCCAAGCTCCGTGATTTTATATTCGTATATTACTTAGTGCTTTATACACGTGGTAGGAAACCGGAGTGCCCTGAGAAAACCCGCACGTCAGAAGTGAGGGGCAACACTCAATCCCTGTACAGATGGAACAGATTGTAATACACCTACTTGCTGTACTGCCACCATACCCTGGACGATGGCGGCCTCGATATCCCGAGGTCTAGGCAGAGAAGTTTTTACAAATCTGCGCGTGATCCACCAATTCTCACTGCCTCCGCAGCGCTGCACGACAGGCCACGTGCAGCAGCAGCACCCAGCAATCCCAGCACTCCCGATTCATTCATTCCCCGTGTGTCATCGCCCACGGCCCGCTCTCGGTGTGTGCGTGCTCACCGTAATTACTGCCAGTGTTTGTATTCTGCCACAAGCTGACATGAGCATGTACATTCCTCCGAGTCCTGCAATTACCCCAGCCGAACGCGTGATCTCGTGTGTGTATGTTCTGTATGTGTCTTGTGTCTGTGTGTTGTATGTGTGTGGTATACGTTGTGTGTGTGGTTTGTGTGAAGTGTATGTGTATGCGTTGTGTACGTCGTGTGTGTGTTGTATGTGCGTCGTGTGCATTGCGTTTTCCAGCTCTCCAAGTGAGCTTCACTCCCTCATCGTGTGACCCTGGACAGACCCGCAGCGCTTGGCCACGCAAAAGGAAAAACGGAACAAAAATTCCGAAGAGAGCGGAGAGCGAGCAGGCGGGCGGGCGTGCACAGCAGGGCGAGTTTATTTGTGCGCGCAAATCAAATTCACAAACGGCCGAGTCGGAGCCAAGCACTCGGGCACGGCTTGCGGATGCAGGTGTGCGTACGTCTGCGTTTACCGTCTGCGCGTGAATTTGTGCGTGCACGTGCTTAGGTCTACGTTGTACGTCTGCACGTACACGCGGACCTCTCCGTGCGTACATCTGTCTGCGCGGTACGTCCGTGCGTAGCATCTGTGCGCGTGGTGTCTCGTGTGCGTGTGTGCGCGCCCAACCTGTGCACGTCAATGGTCTCCATGAGGCGGAACGTGACCCAGGCCCAGAGCAGCACCAGGTGGTTGCAGAAGATCATGATGCCGATGAAGAAGCCCATGCCCAGGATGACCGTCTCGGCCGGGTGAGCGTACTCCGCCTGCATCCCGAACGGGGACTGCACGGCCACACGCAGGGAGACACACACACACGCGCGGGGTTAGGGGTATGGTTAGGGATAGAGACGGGTCAGCGATGCAGAGTTAGAGTTAGGAATGCAGGGTTAGGGGTAGAGACACGGGGTTAAGCGCAGCGCCGCGGGGTAGTGATGCGGGGTCAGGGGTAGTGATGCGGGGTCAGGGGTAGGGATGCGGGTAGGGTTAGTGATGGGGTCTTCTGATTCTCACCGAGGAAGGGACTGTTGACTCGCGGCCGAAATTTGGCGATTTGGACGAGAGGGTTGGGAGATCACGTCAAGACTTGTGAAACAACAAAAGCCACTGGGGCTGTAAACATTCAGTGCAGCAAGTGGGCTTGTGAACCCATTGAGTGTAAGTTATCCCCTCGCGTGGATTTTCTGTGGGCAACCCGATGCTCCTCCCACGTGGAATACCAACATTCCTTTAAAAGGAATTGGCCAAACCCCCCCACAGCGCAGGGCACCTCCTGAAATGTAGTAGTCTTGAGACTCGGCGAGGTCTTTTCTGGGTTAAATTACATAACTCGCATTCCATTACAGGGTCTCGCGCGAAAAGAGACTCAAGCCCTTCACCCAGCAAAGCCTCGGCAAGTCTCAACACCCTTATTCAGGACTCTTGGCTACTTTGGGATGTCTGAACAATTCCAATTACCGCACCGAGCGATGAAAATTCAGTTACGAAACAACAAAAAACCGTCCACCCAAACGATTTTACAGCAAACCACGCTGACGCAAGTAATCGCCCGATGACCTGCTCTGCTCAAGCGTCGACCCTCGACCCGCCACCAGATAAGGTTTCTCAAGGTCGCGCCATAAACGAGGCCTCGCTGGTGGCACTGCGCAGTGACCTAACCCAAGCGCGTATCTATGTGACCACCTCTCTCAGTCACAGCCGTGGCAATGACCCCACAGCCTCATGCTCTCGCTCACTCTGCTGAGTCGCTGCGATTCAAATGACTTTGCTAGTTCGAGGTAAAGGTGGAGCCCTGCAATTGTCCGCTTATGCCACTGCTGGCGGAAGGGCTACAACTTGTAGAGCGAGGTTGTAGGGGTGTAATTGGTCTACACTTCCATGCCGACCGAGCGTTTTGGAATAGGTGGGGTTACCCACATTTTACCCCAACGCACGCAATCTGCCAATCGATTTCACTGCAGTGAACCCCACTGCTGCTGGGTGGACAGAGGTGGTGGTGGGAGGGAGGATTTTCGAAACCTGCCCGCCATTGTTTCAGCTACTGTGCCCAGAGAAGGAACAGAACCGCTGACCTCTGGATTTTAAGTCCAGTGTGCTGACCATCACGCAATGGCAGCACGCACACGGATAGTACCAGACCAGACTGATACAAAACACAGAGCCTTGCTGCTCCCTAGTTAACTTCGGCATTCTGGACCCACTGCAACGGACTGCACTACGGCTCCCAACACCACACGCACAGCAAAAAAACACACGCACACACAGGATGATACAAGGTTACTACACACACAGCACACCACACATACACTACAGACACACGAAGGACAAACATATCACTCAAACACAGTGGGCAAACACCGAGTTCTTGGATGGCGACCAAGCTCCGGAATTCCCGCGTTTATGCATTCCCCTCGCGCGAGGACTCATTCGCTTTCCCAGCAGCAGCAGCAGAAGCTGCCCAGTGTCGGCCCGCTAGACAACGCTCAGTGAACACGAGTGCAACTCAATATTCCCGCACGTTTCACACACACCAAGGACAAAAGTCCCACTTGCAGCCTTTTCAAAGTTGCTGGGGCAAGTGCCGTTGAGCGAGCGCCTTTGAAGGCTGGCACGGCGCATGAGGGGGTGGGTGGTGTGGCCAGCACCACGCCCGGCCGCCGTCGTCTCCCCAGTGGCGATGTTTACACGCCGCGTATCACGGCGATTCGAGGCCAGCGACGTTGGCAGCGAGCGGGAATCGAACGTGGGTCACCACGCCGGGTTTGTCGCGCGGTGCGCCAACCGCTACACTGGCACTCCCCACAAATACAAAGATCCCCCGTAAAGCCTTAACAGACTGTTGAGGAAAGTGCTGTCAGCAAGCACCTATGAAGGCCAGCACGGTACACGAGGGGGTAGGTGACTAGCACCACGCCCACATACACACACAAACACACATAGTGCCAAGCAGGCCGGTAATACTCTAGATCACTACGTTTCGATCGAAGCAACCGTCATCAGGTGAGGTGACAAACACAGCAGGAGAACCGCTGACGCCGTGTTTGTCTCACCTGATGACGTTTGCTTGTGTTGCGATCGAAACGTCGTGATCTATTCATTTTCTAACTACGTGACTTTACCCAAAGAACCAAAGAGTATGGATTCCTGCAACCACGAAAGCTCCAAATCAAGATCAGGCTGGTAATGTCTGGGGTTTGGCCGTCTGTGCGTGGGGGGAGGGTGGGTGATGGGGGATAGGGCAGGGGGGGAGGAGGTAGCCCTCACCTGGAACTGGTGGTGAACCTTGTGGATGTACTTGTAGATGCTCTTGTGGTGCAGCAGGCGGTGCAGGAAGTAGTGCCACGTGTCCTCCACCACGGCGCAGCCCAGGCACTGGGCAATCACCACGTACCTGCACAACCACACGCACATGGGCGGCAGGGTGGCACAGCGACATCACTCGTGCCTCACAGCAACAAGTGACTGAGTTCAGCTCTCGACTCGGGCACCCTTCTGCGTCGAGTTTGTATGTTCTCCCCCTTTTCTCCGGGTTCTCTGGTTTCATGTCATAGCTAAATGATCATGCAATGTAAACATCCCAATGCTTAAAACTTGAACCGCAAATTACTCAAAGGGGATTACACAGAGCAGTAACATCGGCACCTTGCTGGACCCCCTCCTTTGAGTTATGCCACATAAACAATATTCTGCTTTTTTTTTTACACGGGAAAGCCTCGCTCTGGGTTTCAACTCCTTTTCAGGAGGACCCTGACAAGTTTTTTGCATTTGGGCGAGAAGATTGCTACACGTCTTTCAAACGAGTAAATTGCGGAGTCATTTTTTTCCCCCCCACAGAATTAGATCGTTACGCCAGTACACAGTGGCTAGATCTTGTGAATTATTTGAATGTCCACTGTGAAGTAGACGACACGTAGTATTTAATTGTTAATACACCTTGCAGTAATAACCAGGGTGGCCTGCCAGGTCTCAACTGCAAACGTCCGCAACAAGCAGCAAACGCGCCACCACTGGGGCATGTCGCCGCCGAGGTTGTGCATTGACAATTGAACGATCGGAGGTTCGGTAAACCACAGTGGAGCGGGAAGGCAGCTAGAATGGGATGGCAAAAATTGCCCAAGTTCTGTGGTCCTATATTGGGATGTTTGGGGAAAAAACCCCAGTGTTCATTCATATGAATCATTGGTGCTGTGAAGTGCTTCGTAAGCAAAATTTCTGCAGAAATAAACGATAATTACGATTTTTTGTTTTAAGTTGACATTGAGGACTAGGTAAAGCCGAGACATATCGTGACACGAAACACAGCAACGTGCATCTGAGAGTGCTGGGCAGTTCACACGGGACGCAAAGTACCGCCCACTCTACTTGGGTGCAACAGAAGTGGGCGATGAGCTAGAGTTTATCTCCTACGGGGTTGTGAGGGACGAGCAAAAACCGCTTTGTTCAGCAGAGTTGGCAAGGACACGCAGCCAAGGTGGTGACAACAAGGATGGTCACTCTCTCAAGTCTGTCCAAGGACAGACGGACGGGCAAGTTATCTGAGAGCCATGACAATAGATGCGCTGGTTTCAGGGACAGAGGCGAGGCAGCGAAGCGATGACATGAGAGGCGAGAGAGGCACAGTGCTGCAGCACGAGCAGGGTTGACAGCTGCGATTCGGAGACGATTCGGACCTTAAGTACGGGTGTCCGAGATGGATGCAGGGTGTTTCGTAGATATTAGGGGAAAAAATTGTAGTGCTGGGTGGGTCACATGCAGGATGAGGGAGGGCCGATTGCTGAGACAGCCATTGGAGCAGTCTCCCCGAGTACGGAGACCACAGGGAAGCCGTAAGAGAAGATGGTGGGAGACCGTTAGGGCAGATCTATGTGTCGCTGTGTGAGTCAATAGGTTCCTGTGTGACCATGTAGGTTTCTATTTGAGTCTATATGGCAGAAGATGGTGGCAGACTCTTGGGGCAGTTCTTGGAGGTTGCTGCGTTTCTACGGTGCAGCAGCTGTGGGATTCTGGCGGAGGGGAGAGAGCGTTGGCAATGAAGTGTGGAGGCGTCATGACGTCTTGATTTTCATCTGGAGTTACTACCCTTTAAGGGGAAGCAGTGCCCCCTACCGGAACACTGCGTGCAAGGCGCGACACGCACCAGCGCGGCATGGCGTCCCACTCGTAGGGGATGCTGAAGAACTCTGTGAAGTAGTAGGTCCCGCAGATCATCGGCAGCTGGATGAAGAAGTGGTTGAACAGCAGCGTCTTGAAGCACTTCCACTGCTTCTCCATGGTCTCCGGTTTGTCCTGCGGGCGAGACGGCGCGTGTCACACCTCTCCGCATGGCCACGCATGCGCAACTGAGCCACATGCGTTTCCCCACCCCGCCCTCGGTAATGAACTCTGAACAATGATCACTGCTGCTGCTGCTGCAGCCAGAGTATGTATGTTGAACTTCTTAAACACCGTACGTAGCCAACCGAGCTGATCGGAGGTGCGTATCTCGGGGGGGGGGGGGGGGGGGGAGCACCCAGTTGCGTTGCAGTCAGGTTGATTAATGAGTTTAACACGTAGCAGGCTTTTGCGACCAATATTATTCATAATCAACGTTTTTGGGTTTAGATCGCGTTATTTATAAATGTGTCGTAACCCTCCATCACCCGACACGGCCAATCAGTAAAAAAGTGTCACGTTGACAAAAGACAAATAGTTCACTGCTTTAGCCCACCGGTGTGTTGAAGCGTGAAACCACAACATTTACAATTTTTGAGTGACACATCGTCACAAATGTCTGACCCCCCCCTCCCCCCAGGTGCGTGACGTCATTTATACAGTCCAGACGTGAGGACCGCTAGACTTTTGTGCTGATCGATGATCCAGGAAATCGACCAATTCGCCGGCGGTTCAAGTCGCCTGCGTAATCGCTTCACACCGATTTCGAATTCCCTCCCCATCGATCTTATATCCGTGCCGAATTTTAAAACACAACACGCTATGTTTAAATGTCCACAGCGCCGTTAATCGAATGCAACCCACGTGATTCACCTTGACATCGAATCGAATCAATTTTAATGTTTTACCAGGTAAGGAGGCCCCCACTGAGCTATACTGTACATCGGTTTTTTGTTGTTAAAGAAGCGACCTGTCCGTCACAAATGAACGCTCCAAGGATTGGCTTCTCGTCATCGTGTGGACATTTACAGCAGCCGAGTTCTGCACTGTAAACGCGCGATATCGATTCTGCATGTGGTGGGTGGAAAAACGCGGTGGGATAGAGACATCGCAAACTCCAAATATACAGCAGCAGGCGTCAGGGTCGGGATCGAACCCACGACCTCCTGCACACCAGGCGAGGTAATTAACATCTCCTAGCCACCGTGATGATAATGATGAAAGAGAAACACACAAACTTCAAATATACAGTAGACGGTCAGGGTCGGGATCGAACCCACGACCTCCTGCACACCAGGCGAGGTAATTAACATCTCCTAGCCACCGTGATGATGATGAGAGAGACACGCAAACTTCAAATATACAGCAGCAGGCGTCAGGGTCGGGATCGAACCCACGACCTCCTGCACACCAGGCGAGGTAGTCAACATCTCATAGCCACTGCGGCATGGGGGTGTGGGGGGAGGAGCAGAGAGAGAAACAGGTGGAGGAGAAGAACCGCTCAATCTCACCGCCTGGATCTTGTACTTCTGCATGGCCGGGATGAACTGGAAGATGAAGCCGGGCAGGCAGAAGGAAAAGTAGACCAACTCATGGACCAGCAGAGACCCCCACGTCGCCACCTGGAACTTGGTGAAGCGTTCCAGCATGTGGCTCCATAACATGCGCATGGGCGTCTGCAGAGGATTTTCTGGCAGCAGCGAATCCACGTACTGCACGGCCAGCGACGCGGACGCGATGATGCTGCTGTAGTTGTTGGCCTCCATTGCTTTCTTTTTTGTATTCCGGACGCTTCGATTGTCCGACGGTTTAATAACACCCTGAACCAGCAAACACCTTCCCTCAACTTGTGGGCCTCCACCCCCCCCCTCCTCCTCCTTCGACGCTTCTGCCTACGGTCAACGGCGGCTGATGCCAAGGGACTACCCCCCCCCCAACCGCCCACCCGCGCCTTTTATAGCGAGTCGGGTTTCCCCAGGCCACGCCTATCGCGTGACGTCACGCAGGCTCACGCGAAGGCGAGCTCGGCGCTCATTGGTTGGCGAGGTCGTGCGACTCGCCTTGCAGGGCCGCGCGCTGCCCCCGCGGCCAATGGGGTTGCGAGCGCGCGTGGTCACGTGGGCGTTGCTAACAGCCCGTCTCTCCCCTCCCCCCGCGGGTTGTGAGGGAGGGGGTACCTTAGCAACCGGCTTCGTCAGCCATTAGTGGTTGCGTCACACGAAAATAAATAAACAATTGCAGGGACTCCTCTAATTACGAACGCGGTTGGTTCCAGAGGTTTGTTCGTAAGTCGAAATCCCAACGTTTCACCTGTCGATTCCAAAGTTATACGACTTGTACACTAAACACGGGGAATGGATTTAAGAGTTGCGTAATCTGCTGTAGATGTAGATGCCACTGGTTCTTCATGTTCTGTAGATGCCACTGGTTCTTCATGCTCTGTAGATGTAGATGCCACTGGTTCTTCATGTTCTGTAGATGCCACTGGTTCTTCATGCTCTGTAGATGTAGATGCCACTGGTTCTTCATGTTCTGTAGATGTAGATGCCACTGGTTCTCCACGTTCTGCAGATGTAGATGCCACTGCTTCTTCATGTTCTGTAGATGTAGATGTCACTGGTTCTTCACGTTCTGCAGATGCCACTGGTTCTTCATGTTCTGTAGATGTAGATGCCACTGGTTCTCCACGTTCTGCAGATGTAGATGCCACTGGTTCTTTATGTTCTGTAGATGTAGATGCCACTGGTTCTCCACGTTCTGCAGATGTAGATGCCACTGGTTCTTTATGTTCTGTAGATGTAGATGCCACTGGTTCTCCACGTTCTGCAGATGTAAATGCCACTGGTTCTTCACGTTCTGTAGATGTAGATGCCACTGGTTCTTCATATTCTGTAGATGCCACCACCGCCATCTATTGCGCGGCAGTTGAACTTATGAGTCTCGGTCCCGAACACGCAACTGGACATACGGTGAGGTTTGTTCGTATCTCTAAAAATGTGTCAGTCAATTGTTTGTAAGTAGATGATTCCCCGTACTTTTTCACCCAGCAGCATTTATACATAGTATACAGTGTACAAGTCATATCAATTCATGATGTAACCTATCAGTCATACATCACGTTACTTCAGTAATGCTGCTTCTGCGTTTTTAAATATATAATAGACGTTTTGGGCAAAGGCCCTTCATGCTATGAACGGATGTTGCCAGAAACGTCGAATGCGTTGACTTTCTAATTTAAAACAGTGTTACTACGTACAAGTCATTTCAACACCATTACCTCCCAGTATTTCCACAGAGTAATATCCCTTAATTACCATAACCAACCGGTATTACAATATGAATTAAATACTTATGGTGATTATCCAGCATAACTGCATGTCATTTCAATAAATGCCACAAAAGTGCGACGTAACAACACTCCTTCTTCTTGGTTCTTTCGGTAAAGTCACGTAGAATGGAAATAATAAAATAATAAAAATAAAACATAATAAAATAATTCTCACGACGTTTCGGCCACAACGCAAGCAGCCGTCCTCAGGTGAAGAACAGGTCTGTCGGGAAGACAGCGTCTGAATCCCTGCAGTCACGAAAGTTTTAAATCGAAACAACACTCCTTATTTGGTTGAAAACATCTTAACACGTAGAGGATCGCAAAGCTTAGGCAATCGGTTGGTATCGTCGGCCCGAACGCCCGGCTTGCTGCTTTCCTGCTTTTCTATAATTCCTCCTCGTGCCTTTTGAGTCGTCCTCTCTCCGAGTTACAAGTTGAAATCGCCAGTATTAAGCACACCATCACCACGAGCCATGACCAATCCACCACTGGGTGAAGAGGTCCAAGCTGCTGCCACCTCTTCATTATTTTGCAATGCAAAACATCCATTAGCTGCACATGAACTGATTTCATCGCTCCACTCTGGGACGACTTCCATTCTTCGGTTGCCACTCCGTTTGAATCATTGACCATCGTCTAGTGTTCCTTCTCGTCACATGTCTTGTTCTCAAGCCCACGTACTTAATACTGTAGGTGATGTCAATAATCTGCGTAAGTTCTCTAAGGCATGGGTGCCTTTTTGTGTCTTTCATTGCAACCATGCATCTCTCCAAAATGAGTCCAAACTGCTCTCGTCTGAATTTATTTTTTATTTCATGTTTGATTTTGTCTGCCTTGAAACGCTGGTTCCAGGTGCACATACAGTACATGAAACAAATACATGGAAATAACGAATATCTTTAACAACAAATATCACCCAAACTTAATTTGGATCTTTCGTGACTGCAGGAATTACTCTTTGGTTCTTTCGGTAAAGTCACGTATAAAGAGAAAATAATAAATTAAATACTACCATACGACGTTTCGATTGCAACACAAGCAATCATCATCAGGTATAAATTAAATAGAAACACAAATCTAGTATACTTAGAAATGTAATGTAATACAACAGAGTAGGGTGTTGACTGTTATGTTATCCGACTCTCTGTTGTATTACATTACATTTCTAAGTATACTAGATTTGTGTTTCTATTTCATTTATACGTGATGATGATTGCTTGTGTTGCAATCGAAACGTCGTATGCTAGTATTTAATTTATAATTTTCTCTTTATACGTGACTTTACCGAAAGAACCAAAGAGAAATATCACCCAGTAAACAACGTTGGGACAAATGTTGGGCCAACCATTCTAACCACATGCCAACGTTGGTCCAACGTTGGCATATTTACTGGGAAAGAACCTTTGGGCATGTACGTGAAGCCCAACTGGAGGATACACGCCAGCTTGTCAAAGCCATCTCTGGTTGTAGCCAAAACCAAGGTTCATCTTTAAAATGAACACGAAGACGCTGGGGCCGGCCTAGGACACGCTGCTGGCGGGACGATGTCGCTCGGCTGGCCTGGGAACGCCTGGGAATTCCTCCAGGAAGAGCTAGAGTCTGTGTATAGTAGTGTATAGTAGTGTATAGTGTATAGTAGTGTATAGCGTAGTAGTGTATAGTAGTGTATAGCGTGGTAGTGTATAGTGTATAGTAGTGTATAGAGTAGTAGTGTATAGTAGTGTAGTAGTGTATAGTGTAGTAGTGTATAGTAGTGTATAGTGTATAGTAGTGTATAGTAGTGTATAGTGTAGTAGTGTATAGTGTAGTAGTCTATAGTAGTATATAGTGTAGTAGTGTATAGTAGTGTATATAGTAGTGTATAACGTAGTAGTGTATAGTAGTGTATAGTGTGTAGTGGTGTATAGTGTAGTAGTGTATAGTGTATAGTAGTGTATAGTGTATAGTAGTGTATAGCGTGGTAGTGTATAGTGTATAGTAGTGTATAGCGTAGTAGTGTATAGTAGTGTATAGTGTATAGTAGTGTATAGCGTAGTAGTGTATAGTAGTGTATAGTAGTGTATAGCGTAGTAGTGTATAGTGTATAGTAGTGTATAGCGTAGTAGTGTATAGTGTATAGTAGTGTATAGCGTAGTAGTGTATAGTAGTGTATAGTAGTGTATTGTAGTGTATAGCGTAGTAGTGTATAGTGTAGTAGTGTATAGTGTATAGTAGTGTATAGCGTAGTAGAGTATAGTAGTGTATAGTAGTGTATTGTAGTGTATAGCGTAGTAGTGTATAGCGTAGTAGTGTATAGTGTAGTAGTCTATAGTAGTATATAGTGTAGTAGTGTATAGTGTAGTAGTGTATATCGTAGTAGTGTATAGTGTATAGTAGTGTATAGCGTAGTAGTGTAGTAGTGTATAGTAGTGTATAGTGTAGTAGTCTATAGTAGTATATAGTGTAGTAGTGTATAGTCGTGTATAGTGTATAGTAGTGTATACCGTCATAGTGTAGTAGTGTATAGTGTAGTAGTGTATAGTAGTGTAGTAGTGTATAGTGTAGTAGTGTATGGTAGTGTATAGTGTAGTAGTGTATAGTGTAGTAGTCTATAGTAGTATATAGTGTAGTAGTGTATAGTAGTGTAGTAGTGTATAGTGTAGTAGTGTATAGTGTAAAGTAGTCTATAGTAGTATATAGTGTAGTAGTGTATAGTAGTGTATAGTGTATAGTAGTGTATAGCGTAGTAGTGTATAGTGTAGTAGTGTATAGTGTAGTAGTATAGTAGTGTATAGTATAGTAGTGTATAGTAGTATAGTAGTGTATAGTGTAGTAGTGTATCGTAATGTTGAACTTGAGTCTGTCGCCAGGCAAAGGGAGGTCTGGACCGCCCTGATCAACATGCTGTCCCTCTAGTTTAACACGTAGGCTTTCGCGACCAATATTATATATAAGAACGGGAGACACAGCAGAGCCTCACCATTCTGGCGAATTGCCCGATGATGCTGGATGCAATTACCAGCGAAACGTCACAGTACTACTCAAATTGTAAATGTTGTGGTTTCACGCTTCAACACACCGGTGGGCTAAAGCAGTGAACTATTTGTCCTTTGTCAACGTGACACTTTTTTACTGATTGGCCGTGTCGGGTGGTGGAGGGTTACGACACATTTATAAATAACGCGATCTAAACCCAAAAACGTTGATTATGAATGCTGTCCCTCACCGGGACAAGCCGATCTATAAAACGAACGATGAGAAACGAACACATATATAGGGCAGCAGGTAATTGATTTTAGGCTACATTTTAAGCAACGTATGCAAATTCCTAAAGGATCAACTTTATAAATTGGATGTCACCACGTTCAATAACAAAAAAATTCTAGCTGACAGATGGATAATGATTTAAATTAATTTGATTCTATAGAAGAGCTAGGGAGCAGAACTTTGGCACGAATCAAGTCTATTCTTATGTCGAGAATTTTTTTTTTAAACAAGTCCGCATGCAATTCTCCACCGATTTAATGACGATAGCTCGTGCTAAATGAACACATCCGCTCACGAAGGAACCAGGAAATTCGCCTCCCGTGTAGTGACGGCAAATTGCACAGAAACCCAACACAGAAGAGTTTGCAACGTTGGGGGAAAGTGTTCAGTGCGGATGAAACTCGTGCGGGACCTCTAGCATATGTTACAAAGGGGCCCTAAAAAACACACACGTAGATATTAAAGCACAAATTTGTTACTCGCACAGTAAGGTAATTGTATTTTTTCATTTGCTATACAGCCAGATAATACGACAAATCGCTAACCGTAAAACCCAGTCGTTCATAAAAGTTGAAGGCGGTATAGTACTATAGTAATAGCACAAGTACAGAATCACTGAACCAGAATTGATAGCTTGAAAAGTGTCACACCCTCGTGTGACGGTGGACGGGAGGTTAACGGACGGGGCTTGGTGACGTCACAGGCATCACACTTTTTAAAGGACCCCCCCCCCCCGTCGCCTCGTATAATGGTCACATGAAAATTACTCGATTGTAGGCGAGCCGAAAAATCTGCGACGCGCCTCTGATTGCCTATTAATAGTTACCAGATTTCGCGCACAATTTCGACCAAAGGCATTTTAATGTAACCGCTGCCCCAAAGTTTGAGAAACCACCTCATTTTCGTCTGCATTCCGCCATCTCCGTCATTTAAACCGACTCAGTCCAATTCACTAAAGTTTAAGTGGGAATTCAGCGGCGTATTGGCTACACTATCAAGCTCAGGGAGGGGGGTTGCGGCAATCGGTCAAATGTTTGATTTGACTCGCACGGGCGCACCTAGGCATGTTGCAGGGTGTTTGAAAAAGATGAACCCAATTTCAAAGCAGTATATTTCACGATGGAAACATGTTACAATTACACAAAAAGTTAAAAACGGTTTAATGATTTATCAAGTTTTACTAACCATTTTATAAATGCTCTATGTGCCCTCCACCTGCTGTACGGACAATATCGAGACGATAGTTGAATTCGTCCCAAACGCGTCTCTTATCACGTTTTCCTCTTAGGTGCGTGGTCGCCCTGTGCTCTTCCCCTTACATAGACAGCAGCCTGCTTCCTCAAATTGTCGGTACCAACGACGAATGCTCTTAGACATTGGCGGGTCAATCCCAAAACGCCGTTGAAACGCACGCCGCACCGCAAATACGGATTCAGTCTTGTTGATCTGCAGAACGCAAAACGCCCCTTGTGTGTTGCGGGGTCGCCGTCTTGCGAATGACTGAGGCTAGGGGCTGTTTGTGCGCTGGGACAGGCATCGAGCGGTAATCATTTTAAACTCTATGCCCCGCCCTCTCTATACCCCGCCCTCTCTATGCCCCGCCCCCTCTATGCCCCGCCCTCTCTATGCCCCGCCCTCTCTATGCCCCGCCCTCTCCATGCCCCGCCCTCTCTATGCCCCGCCCTCTCTATGCCCCGCCCTCTCTATGCCCCGCCCTCTCTATGCCCCGCCCTCTCCATGCCCCGCCCTCTCCATGCCCCGCCCTCTCCATGCCCCGCCCTCTCTATGCCCCGCCCTTTCAAGTGGTAAGAGTTTCATTCATGGGCGGTTCGTGGTTGCAGCGATATAGCGATTTCAAATCGGGTGCATCTTTTTCAAACACCCTGTATATACCACGGCTCCTGTTGCCTGGGCACATTTCAGTTTCATCAGTTTCATTTATTAGGTATAGCCCTGTGAGCCATTCGGCTCTTGAATCGGGTGCAACCGCAACAAACAAAAAACATGAACAAGAAAACATCTTAAAGTGACTATGTGACTATGCGCAAACAGAAAATCCAAGAAAAGACAGCAAAATATTGCAAACTCGAACGTGTAACACCGCAAGGGGTGCTCCGTATCAGTCGACCGAAGGGGGGAGGCCCAGGACCAGTTCAGATGGCCGTATTCATGGTTCTTTCGGTAAAGTCACGTAGATAG
The DNA here is from genome assembly GCF_964198595.1 of Lampetra fluviatilis. NCBI lineage: Eukaryota > Metazoa > Chordata > Hyperoartia > Petromyzontiformes > Petromyzontidae > Lampetra > Lampetra fluviatilis. The sequence goes on from NC_136315.1 coordinate 3,420,016, forward strand.
AAAATAAAAAAAATAAAAGCAAAAAGACCCACGACGTTTCAATCGCAACACAAGCGATCGAAACGTCGTGAGTTTATTTTATTTTATTTTTAATTACATTTTATTAGTTTTATTTTCTACCTACGTGACTTTACCGAAAGAACCGAGAATGTGAATTCCTGCAGTCACGAAAGTTTTAAGTCAAAACTTGCAGTCGATAGCAGTCGACACGATTACGCGAAAGCCCCAACGCAGAAGGTCCCCTGGGTTTGATGTCCCACGAAGCTCACGGCACCCACCCTCGACCCCATCCGCTGCACAAACCACGGCGGACAGCAGCCTCACGATGCGCACAAAGGGGCCGTCCATAAATGACGTCACGCGATTTTGGACGATTTTGACCCCCCCCCTCTTCGTCACACGGCGTCACAAAAAGTCAGACCCCCCTCAAATATGACGTCACAAAGCTCTGCCCCCCCCCCCAAAAAAAACATGCTTCAAATCGCTTGAAACTATTGTCATTGTAGAGTGCGTATTTAATGTGACGCTGCACTCTGATGTTGTAGGAGAAAACATTTATTAAAAAGTCTATTTAATTAAGTAGAACGTGTTGTCTATATTTATTTAAAGTTGCGCATATTGATGTGACGTCACATTTCTCAACCCCCCCCTCGTCACACATCGTCACAAATGTCTGCCCCTCCCCCCTCCCTAGGTGCGTGACGTCATTTATGGACGGCCCCTACCCGCAAATAATCACCACACTTGGAAACTACACCACCCCACCACCGCATTGCTTAAGACTTTAAAATTAGCCCGGAGAGAAATGTGATGACCCCACCTTCTCCCGTCTAATTCTGTCTTCACGGTGCAACAGCGCTCTACTGGCCGAGCCGGGTAACTCAGCCTCCTCCCTCTTCCTCATCCTCACCACCCTCCTCACCACCCTCCTCCACGGCTCACCATCACCGTGAGTCACAGCCGCGTCCGTCGGAGCACGAGACGAGTTTCCTACCCCCCCCACCCCCCCTCTGCGTGTCTAGTTATCTCCTCTGCACGAGTTCGCCGGCTGCCTCGGTGGGTACTTTGTGTGCGGTGTCGTGACCGGTTGCCCTGCCACTGGCTGCTGGGGTTTCGTTACAGGGTGTCTCCTCTCGTGGCCGGTGGCCTTAATGGTGTTGCGTCGAAAGTCGCTTCTTCTGTGTGGCGTGACTTGTGGTGGTGGTGGTGGTGGTCGTCGTATTGTGTACGGGCCTTCTTCTACTTCGTGAATGGTGTGTCTCGTCTTATGGTGGCGTCGTGTGTAGCGCCCTTTCGTCACATTGTGGATGATGGTGGTAGTGCTGTAGTGGGGAGCGGTGGGGTGGCGGTGAGCGCACCGCGCTACGAACCCGGCGTCCCGAGTTCGATTCCCGATCACCGCCTACACCGATTAGCTGAACGGGTCCTGGGCCTCGCCTAGGTCGACTCGGCCTCAAATTAGTACCTGGGTGCGATGTGTAAGCATCGCCGGCAGGGGGAGACAAAGGCGGCCGGGCGTGGTGCTGGCCACCCCCCCCCCCCGCCTCGTGCGCCGTTCCGACCTTCATCGGTGCTACTCGCGAACAGCACTTGCCCCAACAGTCTGTTGAAGGCTATACGGGGGATCTTTGTCTTTGTTATGGACGCATCATCTGCAGCGCCTCCCAGTGAGTTGCTGCTCATTCACTCGCCGGTCAGCCATCGTCGAAACGTCGCGTTCATTTGACAGTCGAATGTATGGGCCACGTGCGGGGGTGGAAAAAATAACAATCCATGGAAAGGTAATTTAATAAAGTCGGGGCAGTGCCCCACTTAAACGACCACCGCCTTATTATTCTAAATATAAACACGTGAAACTTTTAAAAATAACCGTGTTAAAGTCATTTTTTTTTAAACTTACGGAAAACCAATCGGCTCATGTTATTCGTATTTTGCCATTTTTAATCCATTCTGTTATAATCCATTGGTAAAGAACGTGAGGATGGGGCATGCGGTGTGAAGAGCCCTTGACACCCACCGTCCAATATGTGGGCTGACAACCCGTGGCACCCATCACGCGATAGTAATCGGCAACTTTACCCATGATCGGCTCAGTTACTCAACTAAAAGTATAACATGAATGTATTTATAGATTTGAAGCTTTCGTGACTGCAAGGATTCATACTCTTAGGGTTTTTCGGTAAAGTCACGTAGGTAAAACATTAAAATTAATAAAAGTAAAATAAAGTAAAAATTCACGACGTTTCGGAGGCAACACAAGCCTCCGTCTTCAAGTGGAACATGAATGTAGTTGAGGGGAGGGGGAAGGTAAAACAAAATCTCACTTCAGTTCCCACATGTGCCACTGGACGGGTGGTGATGGGCGTGGCTTGGTGACATCTTCAACATCTTAAGGCGCGTCACACTCGCCGTGGTTTTCAGGGGGTTTCCAGCATTCGGGAGGTATAATGTCAGGGCGGCCACCATTTTTAAAGGGATCTGAGTGAGTAATTGGCCACAAAAAAAGTGATTGCTTACATTTTTTTCGTTGATTAATTAGCTTAATCTTGATTTGAATTGAACTAAAACATAAACTATATACATTGTTTTACCAAATAAGGCCCACTGAGCTATATAGCTATTTTTTAAGCGACTTGACCAGAAATGATAGCTCAACGAAGTGGCTTATCACGTGGATATTTATATCAGCCAAATACACCGAACGCACGTTTATTCTAAATGTGAAGGGAACAATCTGAGGCCCCGTTCAAAAATCCACGCGACCACGTGGACAGAGACACCGCGAACTCCAAATATACAGCAGGCGTCAGGGTCGGGATCAACCCCTCGACCTCCTGTGTATGAGGCGAGGTAGTTAACATCTCGCCACCGTGGCACCCGACTTGACTAATCTTAGATTGACTAATCGTAGAGAACGTTGTGGACTACCGCCCCCAGGTCGCCGTATCTCTGCTGGGGCACGATGGCTGCAGGAGTGGTGCGTGTGGTGCAGAGGCTGAGGGAAACCCTGGAGGAGCACACAGACTCCATCGGTCAGTGGTCACTCAGGGACACGCGGGGTCACGCGGGGTCACTCGGTCTCAACGGTAACTCTCAGTCACTCGGGGTCACCCAGGGTCTCTGGGTCATGCAGGGTCAGATGGTGACTGGGTCACAGGGTCGCACAGGGTCATGGGTACCACTGTTCGGTCGTGAATTGGATCATTACCTTAGACTTTTCCGCAGGAGAGAATGTGACATTCATATTTGGTGAGAACATTATTGTGGGAAGGAAGAGATGGAACCCAGTTATACTGGTAGGAACCTCCTGGTTACACCAGCCCACAGGGGATTATTGTGTTCGTCCGTCCATCGTGCAGGGAGGGGCTGGGTGGGGAGGGAGGGGCTGGATGGGGAGGGGAGGGTGGGGAGGGGCTGAGTGGGGAGGGTGGGGCTGGGTGGGGAGGGGCTGGGTGGGGAGGGTGGGGAGGGGCTGGGTGGGGAGGGTGGGGAGGGGCTGGGAGGGGAGGGTGGGGAGGGGCTGGGAGGGGAGGGGCTGGTCACCCCGTGGTGCCCTTATAAAACTCAACGTTTAACCTACTCACGCCGGCTTGTGCCCGCCCTCACAGTCGGGCATATTTGCGGAATACACCACGCCGCCGTTGACCCTGGCCATTGACCGAGCAACCCAACGTTCCTACCAGCTCCCTCCGCAGGAATGTGTTTATTGGAAGGAAGAGATGGAACCCAGTTATTTGGGTCGCCGCTTTCTTAGCGCAATACAAAGTTAACGATCTGCACATGCAATTTGCATCAACCATAAAACATTCGATGCCTGAGCGTGAGAATAAATGTTCGCAAAATTTACTTGAAAAAGTTCTTGCCAACAGTTTGCTCGAAATAAACCTGCACATAAGCCGTTCTACAAATTGCAATCTTGCTATCGTTAATATGTATAACGAACGCGGCTGTCAGTTACACGTGGGATAGCTTTTACACAAGAATGTATTTAATACAAGCAAAACTCTGGACCGGTTTCCACATTCAGCGTCTCATCAGCAAGAGTCAGGCTGGTTTCAACCAATGCTGATGAACTGCCAAATATTTGCAAAACCCGACCTTCTGTTAGATATGGGTCCTTGAATTGATGTAGTGGCAAAACTCGACTGCCAGAGGGCAGCAGAGCCTCAGGATTTGCAGCTCAAATTCACGCGGCACCTGCCGCATGACATCCATCCAAACACAATTGGCTTAAAGATTCAATATTATTAATAATGGTATTGTTTCCTTTGTGCTGTGTGTACTGCCTATTTCGTCAGCACTGTCTTGTCGATTGTTTTTACACCGTACTGTGGCGAAGTCTGCAGTGGTTGTCCTATGGGGTGACTCGCCCCCGTCGTAGGAACGTGGAATGTCCACAACTAGATCTGGGATATAAACAGGAGATGAGCACCCCCTCAATGCTCAATTACTGAGCATGCCAGTGGGTCAGTGTGTCTGTGTGTTTCCGTGTAGACCTGCCTGTGTGTGAGTCGGTGAGCGTGTCTTTGGGGTCGTCCATAAATGACGTCACGCACCTAGGGGGGGGGGTCAGACATCTGTGACGATGTGTGACGAGGCAAATGAGGTTCCCATAGTGTAGATGCTTGCCCCGAGCTCTCATACTCTGATGGTGCATTGTCTTTGAGTTGTGCGCCTTTTGGCGTCATCTGGTCCAACCCATATGAGACTAGGCTCTAAGGAAAGCTGTCTCGGGTGTGGATCAATCAACTTTAAGGACAGTGCACATTATCAGAGTTATGTTCTTTTGTTTGTATTATGACTGCAGGTATTGCGGTCTATGCAAACATGACTCCTTGTAAAAAGGTGTCAGTTTTGTTGCCAGATAGAAGGGTAAAGAACCAATTATCGAGGAGGGGGGTGTTTGAGAAATGTGACTTCACATCAAAATGCGCAACTTTAAATAAATATAGACAACACGTTCCACTTAATTAAATCGACTTTTTAATAAATGTTTTCTCCTACAACATCAGAGTGCAACGCCACATTAAATACGCACTACAATCACAATAGTTTAAAGCGATTTGAAGCATGTTTTATTTTCAAAATGGAAATATTTTTTTGTGGGGGGCAGAGCTTTGTGGCGTCATATTTGAGGGGGGTCTCACTTTTTGTGACGCCGTGTGACGAGGGGGGGGGGGGTCAAAAATCGTCCAAAATCGCGTGACGTCATTTATGGACGGCCCCTTTGTGTCTGCGTGTTCAGCGTCGCAGTTAGCACGCTGCGCTACGAACCTGGTAACCCACGTTCGATTCCTGATCACAGCCACCGCCAGTTACGATTATCTGAACTGGTCCTGTGCCTCCCCTAGGTCGACTCAGCCTCAAAATAGTACCTAATCCGGTGTATTAACATCGCCACCCGGGAGACAAAGGCGGCTGGGGTTGGTGCTGGCCACCCACCCCCTCGTGTGCCGTGCCGGCCTTCGTAGGTGCTACTCGCTAACAGCTCTTGCCCCAACAGCCTGTTAAGGCTATACGGCGGATCTTTGTCTTTGTAGACCTGTCTGCGTGTGAGATGACGAACGTGCCCGTGGCGGTGAACGTGATGCTGGCGGAAGTCGCGGACGACGTCCGGGTCGCATCTCTGGCCCACAACATCCTCAAGTCGCTGCCCAGCAACTTCCTAAGCACCTTCTCCCGCCTGCATGGTACGGCAGGCGCTACCGTGGGGCTCCGCTCGTTCGCCCGACAAGGAGAGCCTCAAGACTCTTTCAGGAGGGTCCTGCCAAATGTTTGTAATTGGGGGGGGGGAGCGGGGGCGATGACGCTACTATGTATGATCTCAATTGAGTAATTTGCAGGTCGTGTGTTCAGCTCTTTGGATATTTTTTTTGGCAATTCCAGTGACATTGTACGTCTTTTTTTTGGTGGCCATGGGAAGAAACGGGATAACCCAGAGGGAAACTCATGCGGAACTGGGGGAGAGAGAGAATGTACAAACCCCACCCAGAAAGGTGGAGCAACTCGCCGTTTTGCGGATTATACTTCACTTCGTAAAGTAAGGCGTACCTCGATCTTGTGCTCGGTGCCACTGAAGTTACGCCAATCTGGGAACACAAGAGCAAAGACTAAATATGTCTCTTATATCCTTAAGAGACTTTTGGGGGAAGTTCTGTTAGCGAGCACCAATGTTGGTCAGCATGGCACACGAGGGGCTGGGTGCCTAACACCATGTCCGCCCAGTGGCAATGTATACATATTGCACAAGGGACTCATTTAAGGCTGAGTCGACCTAGGGGAGGCCCAGCACCGATACATATAATCGTCACTGGTGTTGGCCGTGAGCGGGAATCGAAGTCGGGTCGCCGGGTTCATAGCACAGTGCGCTAACCATGGCGCCGCCGCTCCCCACAAATCTGGTATCACGCGCACACGCTCGCGCGTGCCGGACCACGTGACGCACCGGCAAGCTTTTCTTTATAACACCGGGGGAATAGGTGCGCGTCGCAACCCGGGGAGAATACGGCAATCGTTTTGTCCCGCGCGGCAGTTTGACCCGCGTTTCGCGAGAGTAAGACTCGCGTGGGGTCGTGGCGTCCCCGGCGTCTCGTGCGTTATCACCCAAAGAGCGCGCAAAGGGCGCAGCACGACCGCCCCGCATCCCCCCCCCCGACAACGCGCCCACGCGTGCGTGCCCTTTCCTCTTCCTCTCCCCCGGCGACGGTGCTGCGATTCTAATGCGTTGCCGCTTCCTCTTCTCGGAATAAATATATATATAAAAAATAAAACCTCTGGCCAATTCGATAGGAGTAATGAAAATCTGCTGGTGTTCAGGTTGTTTGTTTAAGAGTCAAAGTGCATGGTCCGTGATGAATTGTGGAGCCGTGCGTTTCCCAGTTTGTTACGGGCGATGGGGGCGATGGGGGCGATGGGGGCGATGGTGGCGATGGGGGCGATGGGGGCGATGGGGGCGATGGGGGCGATGGTGGCGATGGGGGCGATGGGGGCGATGGGGGCGATGGGGGCGATGGTGGCGAGCGGGGGTGACGATGGTTGTGAGCAGAGTTGCGTAGCGCACTGGTCGCCGGTTCGACTCCATCTCTTGGCACGGAAGTTGAAACAACGCGGCAACTTTCCTAAATCCCCCCGCCATGAATGGGTGCCCCGCAGTTAAACCGATCGGTATGTCGTGGGGTAAAGTGTGGTGAACGAGAGCACTTCGAGGGCGTGATTATACTTTTTAAGTCGGCGGTGTCGAAGGCGATGCTGATGATGCTCTGTTTTATTTTCCCATTTTGTCAGAGCTGCACCTGCAGGGCAACCGACTCAAGTCGCTGCCGGATGCGGTGGCCTCCCTGACCGAGCTGCACTTCATCGATATCTCCAGGAACTGCTTTGTGACCTTCCCAGATACCCTCACCGCCACGCCGAGCCTGCGCACCATCGACGTGTCCCACAACTCCCTGCAGGGTGAGCTCGCTCGCTTCCCGCGTCTTTCCCCACGTACCTCCTCGCGAACTCTCCCCGCGAACTCTCCCCACGAACTCTCCCCATGAACTCTGTCTTAATAAAAGGTCTGTCTTTCCAACGTCTGTCTTTCCGACAGACCTGTTCTTCACCTGAGGACGGCTGCTTGCGTTGTGGCCGAAACGTCGTGAGAATTGTATTTTATTATGTTTAATTTTTATTATTTTATTATTTCCCTTCTGCGTGACTTTACCGAAAGAACCAAGAAGAGCAACAACACTGTTCCACTGCTGTGTAAACCTGGAATGACCCTCCTTGGAAAGAGACTTGAGACTCGGCAAGGCTTTCCTGAGTAGATAATCCTAAATAAGGAAATGTACATGCATGCAACCCACCACACGGACAAAAGGATAATGGTCCTCCCGTTTAGCCTATAACAGACTGTTTGGGCAAGTGCTGTTAACGAGCACCTATGAAGGCCGACACGGAACTTTAAGGGGGTGAGTGGCCAGCACCACGCGCGATACTCATTTGAGGCTGAGTCGACCTAACAGAGGCCCAGAACCGGTTCAGATAATTGTCACTGGTGTTGACCGTGAGCGGGAATGGAACCCAGGTCGCCGGGTTCGTAGCGCAGCACGCTAACCGCTACACTACCGCTCCCTGCACAAGCAAAAAAGAAAGACAAAGATCCCCCATATAGCCTTAACAGACTGTAGGGGCAAGTCCTATCAGCGAGCACCTATAAAGGCCGGCACGGCACACAAAGGGGTGGGTGGCCAACACCACGCCCGGCCGCCTTTGTCTCCCTAGTAGCGATGTTTACACATCGTACCAGGTGCTCATTTGAGGCTGAGTTGACCTAGGGGAGCCCCAGGACCAGTTCAGATAACCGTCACGGGTGTTGGTTGTGAGCGGGATTCAAACTCGGGTCGCCGGGTTCGTAGCGCAGTACGCTAACCGCTGCACTAGGCACACACACGCACACACGCGCACACACACATGCACAACAATAAAACGACCTCCAATTGGCAGTGAACCTTGCCTGCATTGCATTCAGCTGCGTTAGCGGCTAAGAGATGGGATAGTTTAGCGAATTATTTTGTTTTATTGCAGACTCCCGCTTTTCCCATGGCAATTCAGACTCTTAATCTCGTTTGTGCATCTGCCATCTCACGCAGCAGTCATTATCATCGTCATCGTCATTCTGAGATGGCCCCTGCTATCGCTGTGCATTTCAAGAAGGCACGCGCAAGAGCTGGTGGCGGTGTTGGTGGTGGCCAATGGAGTGGTCAGTCACGCTGCCCAAACTGCAATCTACCCGAAATCCAACCGCAATTCAACTGCAATCCACCTGCAATCCAAACGAAATTTAAGAAAAATCCAACCGCAATCCACCTGCATTGCAACTGCAATTCACCCGCAGGGCAATTTTTCAATCCACTTGCGAAATCCAACTGCAATCCACCTGCAATCCAACTTTCAATTTGCACGCAATTCACCCACAATCCAACTGCCAGCCAACTGCCATCCACTCGTAATCCAACCTAAATCGAACCGCGATCCACCGCGCAATCCAAATCGCGTGAAGAAATGTAACCTTCCCCATAACGCTTCGGCGGGCACGGTTTCAGCCGTGCGATTTTGATGAAATCGCCACAATCATGTCGGGGTTACGCTTCTTCCCCAGAACCCATTCTCCTTCCCCGACGACTTGCTTTACCCGAAATGCTAATAAAGTGAGCCCGGATTAGATGGGAAATATTAAAAGCCTTTTTCCGTGTTCGCTGCCTTCATCAGTGTCCAGCAGCTGGGTCCCCGGGCTTTTGATGCTCTTGGTTCTTCGGGACGAATGTTAATTTGAGTGCCACCACCTGGCAGATTGTGCGAGGCGTCGTGAGCCGTGCGGCGCTCGTGATGTGTTTTGCGGTGCCGCGTTGCGCGTATTTGCGGCGTGAGCGAGCGACTCGTGCGTGCTTGTTTGCGGTGCGAGCGAGCGTGCGTTTGTGCGTGCGTGCCAACGAGCGTGCGTGTACGTGTCATTCAAGATTGCCAGAGAAGAAAGGGACGCCTTTTGTAAGAGTTGCTCGGTGTCTGCCGCACAGCGCCGGCTTGGTGGCCAAAACCAATGCTCCGGCGGTGTTGGCTGCCGACCACTCGACTCGTGGTTTTGGCCACTAGCACCACAAATCCACGTAGCCCAGCAGCGGCTCGCAGCCAGAATGTTGCATGTTCAAATCCCGGTTGGGGGGAAGATTGACTCAGCTCATCATCCCCCTGTGTGGCCAGTAAAATTGAGTACCGCTTTGTGGGCCATGTGAATGTGGAGTGTCCACCACTGGCTCGGTGGCTGTGAACGGGAGATGAGCAGCGCCTCGATGCTCATTTGAGCCGGAAATAACTTGGGACTTAAAAAAAAAATTGTATTTGAGCAGCGGCCCAAAGGGGTGTTAGACGGTTGAAAGCAGCAATCCTGATGTCACGATTGGCTCTGTAGCCGGCCGGCTTGCCGTGAAGCCCGGAGGACAGAACCCGGCGATGCTGGCTGCGTGGATGAGGCCGTGGCAAGGCTCCGCGTTGTAATTCAGGTCACGTGCACCTTTTTGCCGAAATCTTGGAACAAAGCCCTAATCCGTCTCTGCTGTGCGGCGGTTAGCCAGTGGCTGCCTCTGAACACCGAGAGATCACGCGGTGATGCAACAGGTCCTGGCCAAACATCCCCGTGCTGAAAAATCACCTGCAAGTGACTCGGTTGTTATTACGTGGCCGACAACGCGTGTGGAGGACCGTAGGATTCGGCGGTGATGGTGGCGCGTTATCAAGTTGAAACTATTATAATCATTATTATCATATGATTTTAACATTGCTCGCTCCCCTCCTGCGAAAACCTGGCAGTACCCTCCTTTCAAAACAGAGAGTCTTGAGGCCCCGGCGAGGCTTTGCTTGGTAAACGAGCAGAAACACATTCCTGCGGAGGGAGCTGGCAGGAACGTTGGGTTGCTCGGTCAATGGCCAGGGTCAATGGCGGCGTGGTGTATTCCGCAAATATGCCCGACTGTGAGGGCGGGCACAAGCCGGCGTGAGTAGGTTAAACGTTGAGTTTTATAAGGGCACCATGGGGTGACCAGCCCCTCCCCACCCAACTCCACCCCTCCCACCCCCACCCAGCCCCACCCTCCCCACCCAGCCCCTCCCCACCCTCCCCTCCCCACCCAGTCCCTCCCTACCCTCCCCCTCCCTCCCCACCCAGCCCCACCCTCCCCACCCAGCCCCTCCCCACCCTCCCCTCACCACCCAGCCCCACCCAGCCCCTCCCTACCCTCCCCCTCCCTCCCCATCCAGCCCCTCCCCACCCTCCCCTCTCCACCCAGCCCCACCCCTCCCATTTTTGGATGGACACAATAATCCCCTGTGGGCTGGTGGAACCAGTGGGTTCCTACCAGTATAACGACAACAACAACACAACCAACACCAACACCACCACCAACACCACCACCAACACCACCACCAACACCACCACAGAAGTTTCAATTTCCCTCCTCCCTCTGTAGCCTGACCTCCCTCCTTAAACAGCAAATCGGCAGGTCGCCCCGCGTGCAGTGGGCAAAGCCAGCGAGCCGGCACGCGTCTTCCCCTGCGGGCATCGTTGGGTGGGTGGGTGGTGGAGTGGCGCGTGGGAGTGGGAGGGGGGTCACACATGAAAGGCGTCGAGGCCGGGCGAGAGACGCCGGGCGAGCGAGAGATAAAAGCCGTCGAGGGCTCTCTCGCGTCGTCGCGATGAATGTGACCCCCTCGCTCGCAACTTCATTAGCGTCGACGCGCGGGTTAGCGGAGCCGGCTTCAGACGGCCCGGACGCTTGATTGAAGCGGGAAGAGCGCCCCCCCCCCCCAGCGTGAGCTGTCTGTCCAACCCCCGCCGCACTCAGCCGAGCTGGGGTTGGCAGTGGTGGAAAATTACGCGGCGAGTCGCACGCGGGTAGATAGTGGAAACGATCACGCGTATTCTCCCGGTGTCAGGTCGAGTCAGTGCTCGGGGTCTCTCTTTGTTGTCCCGTGCGTACGGCTTTTCTTTTTCTTCTTCTTCTACTTCTTGCGTGTGGCGTTTGGAAAAAAAAACAGCAGCAGCAGCTGCTGCTGCTGCAGGCTATGGTCGCGTGTCTAATGTTTTGAGCCATTCCACGACATCGTCCGGGGTGGTAGCGGAGTGGAGAAGTCCGCTGGTTCCGCCAGAACGCTCGTGGTTGTATAGGGGTAGCCGAGTGGAGTAGACCGCTGGTTCGGCCAGAATGCTCGTGGTTGTATAGGGGTAGCCGAGTGGAGCAGACCGCTGGTTCGGACAGAATGCTCGTGGTTGTATAGGGGTAGCCGAGTGGAGTAGACCGCTGGTTCGGCCAGAATGCTCGTGGTTGTATAGGGGTAGCCGAGTGGAGTAGACCGCTGGTTCGGCCAGATGATGTGTATTGCATCAACATCTTAATATTTATACTGGAGGAATCCTATGAGCTATAAAGCTCTTTTTTACAGATGTCCAGTCGGGGCGGGTCACAACGTCACAACAACAAACGATGAAAAAAACACGCATCGGGCAGTCAAGCCTGATGATTCACACCTCACCACAGCATGAGGTCCCTGATCCTTCGATTTATGGACGAAATATCCTTAAATCTTCCTCCTCCTCCACGTGTTGTCATCATTGTCATTGTTGTTGGAGATGCGACGGTTGGTCGGGGCAGCAAAGACGACCCAGGGCTGTTCCTCCATCGGCATTTCAGCGACATGTTCTTGTTTGCGATGACGCTGCCGCTGCTGCCGCTGCTAGCGCTGCTGCTACTGCTGCTGCTGCCGCTGCCGCTGCCGCTGCCGCTGCTGCTGCTGCTGCTGCCGCTGCTGCTGCCGCCGCTGCCGCTGCTACTGCTGCCCCCACGCCTCTCGCGCGACGGGGCCGCGCCGTGCTCTTCCGCCGACACAGGAGGCGAGGATGCATGCCTATCGCTGAAATAATGATCATCTTGGATGTATGTTGAACTTCTTTCGCAGCGTGCGTGGCCAACCGTGCGAATCGGAGGTGAAGGGGAAGGACAACAAACTCAACACAAAGAGCAGTTCTAGAGAAATGTGAAGCGACCGGAGATGCGACGTACATTAAAAGTATTGTCATGTAAAAATATATATACGTGTAAAAAAAAAAAATGCAGCAGGAGTTTATTGTGTATACAAAGGAAGGCTAAATTATACTCGCATAGATGTCAAATTCACAGCTGTGGCTGCGATTGACGTTGATAATAATAATTTGCATTTATAAGGCGCAATTCATCCAGGGATCACAGTGTGCCACGTCCATGGCCGAGCTGTGAGTTTTAGGTGCCACTCCGTGACGGTCAATTCGAGGCATTCACCGCGGGACACAAGGGTTCGGAAAAACGGAGCGGGCGGCAGCAATGGACGATGATTCATCGGATGAATACGATTCTCCGCGAATATTTTCTCCCTCTCTCTCTTCCCCCTTCTCTTTTGTTCAGCTTTGAAAGGATGTCGACGGAACGACTCCCGCGCTCCGCGTGCAATCGCGCGGAGCGACAGATCCGGGGGCCGGTCACTCTGAGTTGCGCGGAGGATCTGCGGGGCTGCGTGCTGTGCGATCAGGAGTGGAGATTTGCGTAGTTGGGTCCGTTGGGAGGGGCGGGGGGGGGAATCAATCGAGGTTATTGGCAGCAGCAGCAGCAGCAGCAACACCGTGATGTACTTTCCCACATGGTGCGCGTGTGGGTGGCTTGACGAGTGGGATGCAGACGGCCGTTTGCGCCTTCACGGGCGCCTTCGTGATGCCCTTGGCGTCGTGATCATGGCCCAAATGGCGAATTGCGCGAGCGAGTTGATTTGACGGCGCGGCGGGATGGTGCGGTGTGGTGGGTTTGGCGTGTGGTTGTGTGGTGGAGCGGTGTGTAGTGCAGTGTGCTGGTGTGTGGCGGTGCAGTGTGTGAGTGTGGCGCTGCAGTGTGATAGTGAGTGATGTTGTGTGGTAGTGCGGTGTGTAATGCAGTGTGTGAGTGTGGTAGTGCAGTGTGTGAGTGTGGTGCAGTGTGTGAGTGTGGTGCAGTGTGTGAGTGTGGTGCAGTGTGATAGTGAGTGATGTTGTGTGGTGGTGCGGTGTGTAGTGCAGTGTGCTGGTGTGTGGCGGTGCAGTGTGTGAGTGTGGCGCTGCAGTGTGATAGTGAGTGATGTTGTGTGGTGGTGTGGTGGAGCGGTGTGTGACGTGGCGCGCGATGCTGTGTATCGTGCACTTTGACAGGCCGCTATGTTAGATATGGATAGGGCAGAGAGAGAGATGAATTCTGCAGGTCATTCCAGCGTGCATGTGGGAAGAGGCCGTAATTAACCGGGAACCCCCGCAGTGCAAACACTTCAAGGAATCGCTCTGAGCCTCATGCAGTATTTATAATGCAATTAGAACTATTTCAGCCGCTGCGATTGTGTTTTGGTCCACCATCGAGAAAAAAAAAACTCCCGTCCGTCACTCGGTGGGACGTCGCCGCAGCATAACGGTCAGCGCGATGCAATGCAGAGGTCGTCCTGTTCGACTCCCATCTCTTGGCGCGGCAGTCGAAGCAACGGGAGGGATGGCTGGGGCTGCTGACTTTCTTAAAATCCCCCGCCCCTTCTCCCCACACCGCCCCTGTTCACCCAGCCAGCAGCGTGCATGGGGTGCGCGACGGGCAGTCGATCGGCACGTAGCAGTGTGGTGGGCTACAGTGTGGCTACTCACAACGTCTACCCAATCAATCACTCTTTATTCCGCGCGCCAATATCGCCCTCAATAAAGTGGGCGTCGGTGCACATTGGAGGGTAACGCGAACGGTGGTACCGCGGGGCACGAAGCAACAGGAAAGAAAAACAGAAACCCGTCACGACCTCGGCGGCCAACATCGACTGAGCAGAGTCAATTGCAACTGCGTGCAACGAATAGCATAAGCAAGGTGAAGTCATAAGTCAAAATAAAATAAAATAATAAAATGAAAAGTAAAGAGGCAGCAATCCAAGCCGAGGCGCATCTCCAAACTTTACGAGGGTGGGGAACGGTCCTGGAATTTCAGGCATCTCAAATAGGGCCTTAAAATACTAGTTATGGGGTCTTAAGGCGGGGCCGCGGTGGGAGCGGGGATGGGGGGAGTTGATCACCCCCATCCGCCACTCCCCACCCCACCCACCCAGAATCAGCCGCTGCCCAGCGTGGAAGAGTCTTCCAGAACATTGATCGCTATAGGGGGGGCTCCCAAGAGCGGGCCTCGAGTGGAGGCCCTTCAGGCCAAGCAGTGGCACGAGCGGGCAATTGGCAATTGCAGGGGCTGGCGCCTGTGACTCTGTATGCCCCACGTCGCGATGACGGGGTTTGCGGCTGCTCTGATGTAAAACCTTTTTTTTTTTGCCGCCACCGCCGCCGCCGCCGCCGCCGCCGCCTCGATCCGTCCGCGCGGTCCGAGCGAGAAAGTTTCGCGCGGGAGGATTATTCAAATGGTTGCATTGTAGCCGCGAACAGAAGCGAGGGGGTCGTTCGTCATCGCGAAAGGTCGCGTGCGAGATTTGGCGTCACGGAGCGAAACGTGCGCTGGGCACACAACTCGTCGATACGCCGTTCGCTCCATTTCCCTTCCTCCAAGTGACTGCTTATCATTTTTATTATGTTCTAAACGCAGTGGCTGAGCGCAGGCGACAAAAAGCCTCCCCCCCCCCCCATCCTGCACCCCTAACGCCAAACGGCCGGCAACAAGCAGCACCCGTGAAAGTTGTAAACGCCACAGATGAGAGGGTTCAGCGTTTTTCTTGAATTAAGCGAAATTCATATTCTTGGTTCTTTCGGTAAAGTAACGTAGAAGGGAAACAATAAAATAATAAAAATAGAAAAAAATGTATTGCTTTATATATTTTTTATTATGTTTATTATTTTATTATAATAAAATTTTTATTATTTTATTATTTCCCTTCTACGTGACTTTACCGAAAGAACCAAGAATATGAATCCCTGCAGTCACGAAAGCTTTAAATAAAAATTTGAGCGAAACAATTATTACTACAAGGGCCTGGGAGAGGTAGACGATGGGAAACAGGAATTACAAAGTTGGGGGCTGTGCGAGGAAGGAAGTGATGTGACCTGCAGTGTGGTGAGCAGGTGAGCAGGTGGGTGAGTGAGTGAGTGAGTGGTTGTGACTTACCGTGCGGTTGTATGTGTGTAGGTTGAAGTTCTCTCGCACTCTAGGTAGCCAACCTTGCTAATCTGTGGGTCTCTGTGGGTCTCTGTGTGTGTCGCTATGGATGTTGGTGTCTGCGGGTCTTTGTGTATGTATGTGTGTATGTTGAACTTCTTTCGCACCATAGGTGCGGGGGAAGTATGCATAACACATTTAAGATCATACATTGAGATTTTATTATTTTGCTGCGATAACTTTCCATGCGATAAGCCACTTTGTTGAGCTATCTTATGTGGCCAGGCCACTTCTGAAAAACAAGTTAATACCTCAGTGGGTCTTACCTGGTAATAAAAAATATATTTTAGTTTTATTTGTGTATTTTTAAGTGATTTGTTTACCTTTCCTATACGTTGCACTCCTACCGTGTCTTTGTATTGTTTGTTGTCGTAACGTTCTGACCCGCCGTTACTGGATATCCGTGAAAAAGAGCTTCATAGCTCATCGGATTCCTCCAGTATAAGTGCAGATCCTGATTCTAAACTACCAAGCAAGTGAAAATCACTCAAAAAACGAAAACTTAATCAACAAATCAAGAAATGGCACGTAAACAAACGGCACCACCACCACCAACAACAACAAACGTCATCACAACAGGAGAAACGAGCCCGTGAAGTCGACATCGCAGAAGACACAGGGCCACCTGCCCGGCGCGTCATCGCTCGTGCCGCTCCCGTCCTTAATTGTCGCGAGTGGATCTCCTCCATCTCGCCGTGAGTGGAAAGTCCGGAGTCTTCGTTTTTTCTTCCCCCCTTCCTTGACCCAGGACGCAGAAGTTCAAATATCGTCACAACATCAAATTGAATTGCCGCGTGGCGGGGCGATTGTGCTGACTGGCCGGCTGCCGCCGTGGATTATGGGAGTTTTATGGCTTTGTCTCTGCCGCGTGACACAAACTGACACCGTTAATAAACAAGCTCCGTGACAAATTAAATTATGAACACGGCCCTGCCAGGAACGTGTTTACATCAGCGGTTCGTGATGCTCGCGCGCGCACAAAGGCAAAAGATCCCCCACGCCCGTATAGCCTTCGGCAGGCTGTTGGGGCAAGTGCTGTTCAGTGAGCACCTATCAAGGCCTGCAGGGCACACGAGGGGGTGGGTGCCCGCCTATTGTGTATCCCCAGTGCCGTTGTTTACACACCGCACCGGCTACTCGTTTATGGCTGAGCCGACCTAAGGGAGGTCCAGTAACCGGTTCGAACGTTCCTCACTGTTGTCGGTCGTGAGCGGGAATGGAACTCGGTTCGCCGAGGTTCGTAGTAGCAACGCGTCTTGCCACTCACTACCCTCCCGCTTCCCAAAGCGCGTGCGCGCGTGCGTGCGCGCGTGCTCGCGCGCGTGCGTGCGTGCGTGCGCGCGGTGCTAATCTGGCATTTGCCGTTGTGCGCGCGCGCGCGCGTTATCGCGCTGTGAGCGATAAATCTTGATTACATTTGTTTACAAGTGAAATACTTCTGCTGCCCGAATGAATTACTTTCACGTGCAAATGCCAGTTTGTTGTTGTTGCCTGCAGGCCTCGTTAAGCGAGGGGTGGGTGGGGTGGAGCTACGTTGGGATGAGTGCCTTTTTGTTGGGAGTTGGCAGCCGTTGTTTTATATACAGGGTGTCCATAAAGTATTTTTTATAGATACCATTTATGGTATATATATGCCATTTTATATACACCATTATATACCATCGGATTGTCTTTGTGTGTCAGTGTCAGTTAATTACGACATTGTCATCATCAGCCCTTTGATCGATCCACTGCTGGATGAAGGCTACCCCAAGCCCTCGCCACCTCTTCGTACCCCCACGCACCAGTCTCTCTTTTTAATATATTCCAATAAACTAGTGTGGGACTTTAGGGACACCAGCCGGCCATCAACGGTGTGAGAATGCGTGCGCCCGGGGCCATCGTTATCCATCGCCGCCGCGTCAAATGTGGGCCCAGCGCACAGTTACAGGCTACGCTGATTGTATTTCGACGCTGCGCAGGAAGAGGAGGGGGAGGTGGAGGAGGAGGGGGTGGTGGAGGAGGAGGAGGAGGAGGGGTGGTGGAGGAGGAGGAGGGGGTGGTGGAGGAGGAGGAGGAGGGGGTGGTGGAGGAGGAGGAGGGGGTGGTGGAGGAGGAGGGGGTGGTGGTGGAGGAGGAGGAGGGGGTGGTGGAGGAGGAGGGGGTGGTGGAGGAGGAGGAGGGGGTGGTGGAGGAGGAGGAGGGGGTGGTGGAGGAGGAGGAGGGGGTGGTGGAGGAGGAGGAGGAGGAGGAGGGGGTGGTGGAGGAGGAGGAGGGGGTGGTGGAGGAGGGGGTGGTGGAGGAGGAGGAGGAGGGGGTGGTGGAGGAGGAGGAGGAGGGGGTGGTGGTGGAGGAGGAGGAGGAGGGGGGTGGTGGTAGAGAAGCCACGCGTCGAGGGGTGCCGCTGGTGGCTTAGTGGCCCCGCGGCTTCGCGGCGCGTCCCTCCGCGTGTCTGTCCGCAGCCGCTCGCTGTAACCCTGATTTAGTGCGAGATTCATTTTGCCGCTCCGCTGTGGATTTCCGCGCGATGGCTCGAGCCACCTCGATTGAGCGATCATTTGTGATGGCCAGATCGCTTCTGGACAAACAAACAAAACTAATAGCTGGGTGGGCTTTACCTGGTACAATCACAAAACATTGTTTCTCTTTATTTGTATTTTTTAAGTGATTTGTTTACCTTTCATATACTTTGCACTCTTATTGTGTTTTTGTATTGTTTGTTGGAACGTTCTGACCTGCCCTTCCTGGAGATCTGTAAAAAAAAGAGCTTTATAGCTTATCGGATTCCTCCAGTATAAAGACGATCACTGCATCGTGTACTTTCGGATGTGTTTACGTGGCCGTCTGGAACGCTCTTCCTTGCGATGTTAGGAAGCCACTGGCGCTATGCAGTTTGAAATCATCTCGATTGAAAACGAAATTCTTTAAAAAATGCTTTTTGTGTTTAGTTTGTTGTCCTTCCCCCGCACCTCCGATTATCGCGGTTTGCTACGTACGGTACGAAAGAAGCTTTACCAACGCATTAATATTCTGGTTCTGTAAGCGATCCGGCACGTGCCAGAACCCTCCCCTGAAGACGTCCGTCCAATCTCTCTCCCGCAGAGCTCCCCGCGGAGAAGCTCGCGGCCATGCCCTCCCTCGCGGCGCTGATCGTCACCGCCAACCCCCTGACGCAAGACGCCGTGGGCTCGCTGAGCCTGCTGACGGACACCCTGCGAGTGACGCTGGCTCCTCCGGAGGAGCGCAACGGCCACGGCGGCTGTGGCGGCGACCGAGAAACGAGCGCCGCGGGTGACTCGGCCGCTCGTGATGAAGCTCGCTGTGCCGCTGATGTCGTTGCCGATGACCGCCCCCACCTCCCACTGCCTCCCCCCCCACCGCCCCCACCCCCCCTACCACCCATTCGCCCCAGGCTGGAGTGAATGGTCCTCCTCTGCCAGGCGGTCGGCAACCTGCGGCTGCGGAGACGCACGCGGCTCTTGAAGGGCTGCAGTGCGGCTCTTGGCACTCGAAAAAAATGTGTGTTATTTTGGTTGCCGATCTCTTACCATGGTCGTCCAGTTTATCATGGACGTCCAGTTCACCATGGACCTCCAGTTCACCATGGATCTCCAGTTCACCATGGATGTCCAGTTCACCATGATAGTCCAGTTCACCATGAATGTCCAGTTCACCATGGACGTCCAGTTCACCATGGACGTCCAATTCACCATGGACGTTCAGTTCACCATGGTAGTCCAATTCACCATGGATGTTCATTTCACCATAGTAGTCCAATTCACCATGGACGTCCAGTTCACCATGGACGTCCAGTTCACCATGGACGTCCAATTCACCATGGACGTTCAGTTCACCATGTTAGTACAATTCACCATGGATGTTCATTTCACCATGGTAGTCCAATTCACCATGGACGTCTAGTTCACCATGGCAGTCCAGTTCACCATGGACGTTCAGTTCACCATGGACGTCCAGTTCACCATGGTAGTCCAGTTTACCGTGGGCAGGGATCGGCAACCTGCGGATCGGGAGCGGCATGCGGCTCGTTGAGTGACTGCTTCGTGACCTTTTTCTTGGTTCTTTCGGTAAAGTCACGTAGAAGGGAAGTAATAAAATAATAAAAATAAAACATGATAAAATAATTCTAACGACGTTTCGGCCACAACGCAAGCAGCCGTCCTCAGGTGAAGACCAGGTCTGTCGGGGAGACAGCGTCTGAAAGACAGACCTGGTCTTCACCTGAGGACGGCTGCTTGCGTTGTGGCCGAAACGTCGTGAGAATTATTTTATTATGTTTTATTTTTATTATTTTATTACTTCCCTTCTATGTGACTTTACCGAAAGAACCAAGAAGATGAATCCCTGCAGTCACGAAAACTTTAAATCGAAAAATGCTTCGTGACCGTTATTTATTAAGGAGCCACCGTCTACGATTCACCAACAATGCATTGCGGCTCTTGAAAAATCGGCGTTTTTACCGAATTCGAAAAACAGGGCTCCTCGTTGTTGTTGTTGTGGTTTGCCGACCCCTGTCCTCGACGCGGCCTCGATGTCACCCCCGTTACAGTCAGAGGCCATTACAGTTACAGACGGCTGTGTCGGGGTGCGTAAAACGGCAGCGCGCGTGTGTGTCTGTGCGTCCGCGTGTGTTCGCGTCCGGCCTTCATAGGTGCTCGCTAGCAGCACTTGCCCCGACAGTCTGTTAAGGCTACACGGGGGATCTTTGTCTTTGTTTGCGTGTGCACGTGGCGGTTCGCGCGCTACTCTACGAATCCGGCGACTCGAGTTTGATGGCCGCTCACGAATATCTGCAATAATGATAATAATAGTGGCGAATACTTGAACTGGATCTGGACCTCTCCTAGATCGACTCGGCCTTAAAAAAAGTATCTGTTACGGTGCATAAACATCCGTACTGGGGAAATAAAGGCGGCTGTGCGTGGTGCTGGCCACAGCGCCTCCCCCCCCCCGTCTTGTGCTGTACCGGCGTTAATAAGTGCTCGCTAACAGCGCTATCCCCAACAGTCTGGAAAAGGTTACGTGGGTGAATGTTTGTGCGAGTATGTATTTATATATGCCGGTCATCTCAGTCAACCCGTAGCACCTGGGTCTGTCCTGTGACCTCGTGCCAGCGAGCCAGCGAGCCTTCGACATTTCACGTGGAATCAAAGTGCACTTAGCCTGGCACAAGCGCCGTGGTGACGTCACCGCAACTTCGTGGCTCATTCTGTTGTTGGAGTTTGTGTGCGTGTTCCCTTTGTGTTGGGGGAAGCGCTGTTAGCGAGCACCTATGAAGGCCGGCACGGCACACGAGGGGGTGGGTGGCCAGCACCACGCCCTGCCACGAGTGTGGGGGAGCGGTGTCGCAGTGGTTAGCGCGCTGCGCTGCTCTGTGGACCCGGCGACCCGAGCTCGATTCCCGCTCACGGCCAACACCAGTAACGAGCATCTTGAACCGCTGCTGGGCGTCCCCCCCCTAGGTCGACTCGGCGTGGAATAGACAGAGGCGGCCGGACGTGTTGGTGGCGGCCACCTATCCCCTCCGCGCGTAGTGGCCGGCCTTCAATAGGTGCTCGCTACTCGCTAACGGCACTTGCCCCAAGAGTCTGCTGAAGGCTGCACGGGCGGGGGAGGGGGAGGGGTCTTCGTGCCCTCTGAGCCAACTTTCCGTGTGTTTGCTGTGTTGTTTTGTTGTTGACGCTCGGGTTAAAAGTCTTCGTTATCCTCCTCCCACTGACACTCGCTCGGCTGGGCGTCTGTCGCACAGAACGGCGGCGGCAGAGTCTCCCGCATAAATCATTCAGCTGAGAAATGCACGATAAGATATATATTTTAAAAAAACACCCATCCGAATCGGTTGGGTATTCATGAGCTGTTTTATGTATGTTTTGAAACGGGGCAGATGTGAGTGAGCTCTAGGGAGATGAGCAGAAGCAGAGGGGGTGGTGGATGCGATGTTTAAACATGAGGTCACCTCCTACCCCCCCCCATCACCACTCGCATGAGTCCGAGGCAGATCTAGAAACTTCCAATGTGGGAGGGAGGGGATCAGTCCCGACATCTTAAGATTAATAAAGAGAGCCCTATATTACTTTTTTTTTAATTAAAAACTCGATGAGAAATTGTATCAAATAAATAGCAATCAAATACCGATTATATTGTTTGGTTCGTTCGGTAAAGTCACGTAGATAGAAAAATTATAATAATAAAGTGAATTTTTTTTAAAAATAAAATTAAAATAATAAACAACCTTTGTTGTTTTTTTTATTATTTTATTCACTTTTTTTTATATCTACGTAACTTTACCGAAAGAACCAAAGCATATGAATTCCTGCAGTCGCGAAAGTTTTAAGTTAAAATACCGATTGTCACGGCCTCCGGTTCCACCACGGCCACCAGCCTCTCGACCAAGGTGAAGACGGCGAGACACCCAGGAGGAGCTAGCTGGAGACTCTCAAAGCAACATCTTGGAGGACCTGGTGGAGGAGGAATGAAAAGAAGCGAGGGCAAAGGGGCGAGCGTGTCTGTGCGTGTGTGTATGTGGCGGTAGTGTAGCGGTTAGCGCGCTGCGCTATGAACCCGGCGACACGAGTTCGATTCCTGCTCACGGCCAACACCAGTGACGATTATCTGAACCGGTCCCGGGCCTCCCCTAGGTCGACTCAGCCTCAAATGAGTACCTGGTGCGGTGTGTAAACATCGCCACTAGGGAGACAAAGGCGGTCGGGCGTGGTGCTGGCCACCCAGCCCATCGTGTACCGTTCCGGCCTTCATAGGTGCTCGCTAACAGCACTTGCCCCTACAGTCTGTTAAGGCTATACAGGGGATCTTTGTCTTTGTCAACATCGCGCTCAACCTGAAACCTTGACGGACGCCTCTGGCGAGCCGTGAAGCCGTCTCGGACGTGGCGTGGTGGGCATGGACGGCCATGGCTGGAACACATTGTCCACGGCCGATGAGGTCCGGGGGGGGGAGCGGGGACACTTGTACGTGCACGCGTCTGTGTCGCGCGAAAATAGTCGGGGGGGGAGAGGCAGGGGGCGGTGGGGGGGTACGTCGCCACTGAGTGCCACCGTGGAGAGAGAGAGTCGGTGAGTGGGCTGAGCGTGGAGGCGGAGTGACTTACTAAGTGGAGCAGGCGCGCCCTCACTCACTCACCCCCCTCTACCCCCATACACGCGGCCGTGCGCGCGTTGATAGCCACGTGCAGTCAATAATGTCGAGAGGGTGCGGGGAGGCTTATTGCCCGGCATGCAGATTTGATAGATCGCTCACGGTCACCGATCCGTTTTGAGAGGGAGCCTCTCGCTCCCAATATCAATTCACAATAAAGTGTGTTTGCGTTATGTCGCGTGAACGTGACGACTTCACCTTACTCTATTTAAGACGTGAAACGGGAAGACGTCTTCACGTTTCTGGCAATCGCCTGGTGATGCTGGGTGTTTTTGTTGTTGTAGTCACCGGCGAAGCGTCGTTAACTCAAATGGCAAATGTTTTTCGTGGGCTTACTGTCCAACACAACCGGCGGTGCTGAAGTAGCCACTAAAATTGGCACATTTTGTTCCAAGTGACAATCCTTACTGATTGGCTGTGCCGGGGTGGAGGTCGAGTGACCGATACGAGAGAGCAAATGTAAAGCCCAATCTCGTCACGTCCGTCATAGGCACGTGGCGATGTGTGCCCGCTTGCCACCGCTGCCAACGCAGAACCACAATTTTTAGTTATTTATTCTTGTGTCAGGAATGGCTCGTCCACTTGGGTGACCGGGTGGCTCTCGGGTGTCGGAAGCAAAGCTTCGAGGCAGCGCGCGCTCAGGGTCAACGCCGTTGCTTATCTATTCACGATAAAAATATCTATATTTCACCTGGATAAATATCTTGAGACGGGACGTCTCGTTTGCACGAGTGCCCAGGGGCTGCAAGCGAAGCGTGCTCCGCGGACGCACAGCGGTGCTCGTATTCGCAATCATGTTTCGTCGATGTTTCAACTTGGCACCGCGTGCGTCGTTGTGTTGCTCCAACGCGTTAACCGCCGGAGTGTCACGGCGGTTACTCGGGTGTCAAGGACGGGAACAAGACGGGCCAGGGCACAGCGCTCATGGGCATCGCACGTTGATGATGAGGTTTCGCTGGCCGGATCGAGGAGTGTGTACCCTTCCAGCTGTGACGGTTGCAGATGTCTTTGCCAGTGCGCGGGGTTTTTGATTAAAGTGCACCGTGTGTTTGAGAGTTCGTTCCGTGTTGAAGCAGCTCCTGGGTCTGAGCGAGAGACCCTGGAGTTTGCGTGTCTCTCTTCCCGTGCACGCGTGGATTTTTCTTCGGGTCCTCGGATTTGTCCCTCCGCATTTAGTATTTGGCTGATATACGTTTCCACAATGATGATCGGCCACTTCGTTGAACTATAATTTGTGGCCAGGTCGCTTCTAACAAAAATATCTATATTAGCTCAGTGAGCCTTACCTGGAAACATAAATAGAGGTGAATAGGTAGGTAAATAGAGAGTGTGTCTGCCAAGGTTGTATTGACTCGAGGGACACAGCCATTGCTACGGTTGTGGGCCCAAAGAGCATTATACAAATGTGTGGGTAGTCAAACCGCAGCTGTTGAATTTCGATTTAAAGCTTTCGTGACTGCAGGGATTCATCTTCTTTGTTCTTTCGGTAAAGTCACGTAGAAGGAAAATAATAAAATAATAAAATAAACCATTATAAAATATGTATTATTATTTTATTATTTTCCTTCTACGTGACTTTACCGAAAGAACCAAGAAGAGGCAGCTGTTGAGTTAAGTTATGGATTTGATTTCGTTTTTCAGCTGGCCGTTGATTGAACTGGGTTCTTAAATTAACTCCATGGAACCCCCCCCCCTTCCCCACATCCTCATAACTTAATTTGCTTAAATTCCGGCGCTAAGAATTTTAAGAACATATTTCGCGTGTACTGCCTACGCGACGAACATGGCTCAACAGGAGGGCCGCGTGGGTCGGTGAGATGCCTGTAGCGTCGTGGGTTAGAGATGGGCATTCATTTCAGCAAGGAATGACATTCTTAAAACATACATATAACGGAGAATCGGCCACCCTTCTAACATAATCGTTGTTGATTAATATGCACGTGATTGATGCATCGATACATCAATGTTGATGATCACAGTCACGATACTTGGCATCGAATTGTCTTTGTGTGTCAATTATATACGACTTTGCCATCTCGATTTAAAGCTTTCATGACTGCAGGGATTCATCTTCTTGGTTCTTTCGGTAAAGTCACGTAGAATGGAAATAATAAAATAAAAAAAATAAAACATAATAAAATAATTCTCACGACTCTGTCTTCTCGACAGACCTGTTCTTCACCTGAGGACGGCTGCTTGTGTTGTGGCCGAAACGTCGTGAGAATTATTTTATTATGTTTAATTTTTATTATCTTATTATTTCCCTTCTACGTGACTTTACCGAAAGAACCAAGAAGACTTTGCCATCGTCAGCCCTTTTGTCGATCCACTGCTGGATGAAGGCCTCCCCAAGCCCTCGCCACCTCTCCGTACCCCCACGCATCTCTCTCTTTCTCCACTGCCTCAATATCGAGCCCTGGCCGCTACGCTGCACGTGGCCTGCAACCCAGCTCCGTGCAGACAGCGAGGGTTAGTGGATCAGACACACACGCAGAGATTCGTGAGAACTCCATCCCTGCCCCCGTGGGAATCGAGGTCGACATCTCCTGGATTGCAAGGGCAGAGTGACGTGAACCATCACTGCTCGTGCACGCCTCCTCCTCGTTGCCGTGGCCCTGACGAGGTGATGGTTCTGATTAAGGTGATGGTCCTGACGAGGTGATGGCGCTGACCGAGGTGGTGGCGAGTGGCGGGCGAGACGAGTTGTGTTTGCTGCGGCTCGACTGTGGTGGTTGCTCCTGGCGGCGGCCGCGTCTCCGTGATGCCTGATGAGTTGAGGGAGCGGATGGACGGAGGGCGTGGTGGTTGGTGGTGGTCGTGGTGGTGGTCGTGGTAGTGGTGGTGGTCGTGGTGGTGGTGGTCGTGGTGGTCGTGGTGGTGGTCGTGGTGGTGGTCGTCGTGGTGGTGGCGATGCGTGATGATTCACGGGGGCTGCCTGAGTGCGACTTACGGAACCCGTGCCCAGAGCGTACGCAAGCGGCGGAAGACAGATGCGCGTTGTTACTCTGGTTGTTGTTGTTGTTTGTTGTTGATGGGTTCGGGCTTGGGAGAAGGAATAGGAGGCGCAGCTGTCGCTGCCCAGGGCTACTAAGGGAGGGAGGGGAGGGAAGGGAAGGGAGGGGAGGGATGAATGGAGCGAGGGGAGGGGAGGGAGCTGACCGCCCGAGTGGTTTCTCCTCCGCGTTGGTTGCTGAGTGCCGACGGAGCGGAGGCTGCGGGTGACCAAGATCCGCGAGCCGAGTTGCGGCGTCAATTTTGCCAATTTCCACCCCACACCCCCCGCCCCAATTGCTGCCAGCGGCGCTCGGGAGATTGGCCGTGGAGAGCGAGAGAGTGAGCGAGAGAGTGACCGAGAGAGTGAGCGAGAGAGTGACCGAGAGAGTGAGCGAGAGAGTGAGCGAGAGAGTGACCGAGAGAGTGAGCGAGAGAGTGAGCGAGAGAGTGACCGAGAGAGTGAGCGAGAGAGTGACCGAGAGAGTGAGCGAAAGAGTGAGCGAGAGGTGGGGGTTTACATAAAGCAAAGTAAAAAAAAATACGAAATGATGAACGAAGCAAAGTGCCGACTGCACCGAGCATCTTCTTGTTTCCACTGATCGTAAAAAGAGAGAGAGAGAGAGCGAGCGATTCTTGAGACACTCGTGCGCAGTCTGGGAAAAATTGCACAGGCCATCTCCTCGCTACTCCGTGTACCTTCTCCACTGGCACATCCGAGCCGCGCCCGAGCTGTGTGCCGATCCCAGCCCAACGTGGCGCAAATTGTTGGGGTTTGGTCAAATAAAATAAAGTTGTTTATAGCTTATATTATTTATCTCAGCAGGAAGCGCCTAATAATCTGCGAGGCTCTATTTCGATGAGCGCGGTTGGCTACGTACGGTGCGAATGAAGTTCAACATACGCACACATCGTCACTCACCCCACTCACATTAAAAGACAAAGATCCCCCGTGTAGCCTTAACAGACTGTTGGAGCAAGTGCCGTTAGCGAGCACCTATGAAGGCCGGCGCGGCATACGAGGGAGTGGGTGGCCAACACCACGCCCGACCGCCTTTGTCTCCCCAGTGGCGATGCATACACACTGCACCAGGCACTCAATTAAGGCTGAGTCGACATAGGGGAGTCCCAGAACTGATACAGATAATTGTCACTGGTGTTGGCCGTGAACGGGAATCGAACTCGGGTTGCCGGGTTCGTACCGCAGCGCCCTACCACTCCCCACACAGTCACCCACACAGTCACCCACCCCCGATTAGCACAACTGGCTACGTACGGTGCAAAAGAAATTCAGACAGTACATGCACTTCATGGGAGTACTGCGAGTGTACAGATGCTATACAGTTCAGTAAGAATAATTAAAATGCATTATTCAAAAGTATAATATTAATTCAAATGTATAATAATTCAAATGTGTAGAAATTCAAATGCATAACAATAATTCAAATGTAAAAATAATTCAAATGTATAATTAAAGTGTATATTAATTCAAACTGTAATAACAATTCAAATGCATGATAATATTTCGATTTAAAGCTTTCGTGACTGCAGGGATTCATCTTCTTGGTTTTTTCGGTAAAGTCACGTAGAAGGGAAGTAATAAAATAATAAAAATAAAACATAATAAAATGAAACAATTCTCACGACGTTTCGGCCACAACGCAAGCAGCCGTCCTCACCTGTTTTTATTATTTTATTACTTCCCTTCTACGTGACTTTACCGAAAAAACCAAGAAGATGCATGATAATAATTCAAATAGAACAATAATTAAAATGTACGATTCAAATGTAATGACAATTCAAATGTATAATTGCGCATTGCATCCTAGGATCCACCGTTGCGCAATGCATGCAGATCAGGAGACAAAACACAGAGCCCCAGGGTCCCAACGATCGCAGCAGAAGAGACGGAAGAGAGTAGGGGGGGGTGTTTCAAAAGCGGACTTGAATCGACCGACTCCGATTGCCACCCCCCTCCCCCCACCCCCGATGTCACTTGGCGAGACGTTCCATTTTGCTTGTGTGGCACGCGAGCAAAAGCGCAGATCACGACCGGCTACAAATCTTAGCGATGGCAACAAGAGGCGGCGATACGACGCAGCGAGTGTCACCGCGCGCGCTCAAAGAAGGTAGCCACCGTGAGCCTCATTCGCAAGCATCAGAATATTAACACTCGACGAGATCCGACGAGCCACGAGTCTCTATTTCTCCCGCAGGCGTCGAGTTTGCTCTGCCGCCGGTGCTCTGCTCGTTGTCGTTGTCTCGGCGGCGGCGGCGGCGTGGGGGGGGGCTTTGATGGCATAGCCCTGTGGGTCGTGGCTCTACCCTGTACGGGGTTCATTAGTGGTGACCGTGGCGCGGGGGGGGAGGGGGGGTAATGCGATGTTATTCGGGGCGAATCGTAGCGACCTCCTGTTCGTTGACAGCGGCGGCCACGTGAATCCGTTCCGCGCAACAACAACAACAGCAACAACGGCAAAAAAAACCCGAAACGCGGGAAAAAAAACCCCGAAATCCCAGCCACCACCGCTGCGCCGCGGTGGCAGCTGGGATAACAGAGAATCCGGGTGCACCTCCTCCTCCTCATCACGACCGCCGCCGCCACCGGAAGATCCCGCGGTCAGCCTCGTCTGCGGCACGAACAGCGAACACTGGGAGGACCCCCACCCCTAACGCCCCCCCCCCAACTCCCTACGCCCCCCCCCCAACCCCCACCCCCTACGCCCCCCCCCAACCCCCACCCCCTACGCCCCCCCCACAACCCCCACCCCCTACGCCCCCCCCAACCCCCCACCCCCTACGCCCCCCCCCAACCCCCTACGCCCCCCCACCCCCTACCGCCCCCCCTACCGCCCTCCACCCCCTACGCCCCCCTCAACCCCCACCCCCTACCGCCCCCCACCCCCTACGCCCCCCCCACCCCCTACGCCCCCCCCCAACTCCCACCCCTACCGCCCCCCACCCCAACCCCCACCCCCTACCGCCCCCCCCCCACCGTGTCACTCAACATCTCCCAACACGAAGCCCCGCGATGCACGCGTTATGGATTCTGCGCAGGTTCCCGGATGAAAGGCGACTCGCTAAGCGGACAGGTGGCGGATCAGCGGTAGAGCGGGCGGCTCGCAGTCGGCGAACGGGTGACGAGTTCAACTCCTGGTTGAGGTGGCGGGCGGGGCGGGTGACTCAGCCCATCATCTCTCCGTGGTCGATAACGCGAGCACTGCGCTGTTGGAAAGAGCAACGGTGGTTGTCTTGTGGCATCCATAGGAATGTGGAATGTATGTTCCGTGCCAAGGTGGTCTTTGACTCGGAACAATTACCACCGCTGCTGTACAGAGCACACATTCTGTCTAAGTTGGAATCTTGCTGCTGTCATCACAGCTGGGGTGGAGCTCCCAGCTCCTACCGCCCGCATTGCTGCAGTGGACACAGCAGCTCACGGATTCACTCCACTCACTGGCTCGCTCACTGCCGGCCAGCCTCCTCCTCATCGCTCCTCTAGCGCTACTACCACTTCTACTGCCATGGCTACTGTTGCCGTGAGCGTCACCCGTGTGGAGGAGACTCACGGACACTGCCTGTTTCGTCTCGACCACGCTGTGTTCACTCGCCCACTCACCCACTCGCTCACTCACCCACTCGCCCACTCACCCACTCGCCCACTCACTCACTCGCCCACTCACCCACTCGCTCACCCACTCGCCCACTCACCCACTCGCCCACTCGCTCACTCACAAACTCGCTCACCCACTCGCTCATCCACTCACTCGCCCACTCGCTCACTCGCCCACTCACCCACGCGCTCTCACCACACTGCAGGTCACCTCACTGCTCTCTCTGCTTCTTCCCTCGCACCACGCGTCACTTTGGAATCCTCCCCTCCCATCATCGCCGTCTCCATCTCCCAAACTCCTTACAACAACAACGACAATAATAATACGAACGAATAATAACCTCGCTCAGTGCGGCACACGCGTTAACTCCGAGCTATTCCAACCCGTGCTGTTTGTTGCTGGCCGTTGTGCTCTGCCGGGCCGTTGGGGGGGGGGAGAGGGGGGGGTGCAGGGGGAAATGTGCTCGGCCAATCGTGTCAAAGGTTAACCGTCGCCGAGTTAATTCGCGACACCCCGTAGCACAACTGGATTACAATTGAAAGAAACGACTGCTTACAATCAGAATTGGTTTAGGTGTGAGCGGTGGGGGGGGGGGGACCCATGGGTCACGGCATTGGTGGTGGGGGGGGGGGGGTAATGGAGGCGACGCAATTACGCATGGGAGATCGGGAGCCGCTGGACGGATGGGATGCGGCTGGGGTTGGGGTTCGCGATTAGGGACGGGACTACAGGGGGATCGGTGGCCGCCGCGGTGCGATGGTTCTAGCACACCGCGGCAGTAACAATGGGGCAAGCTTCTTGATCAGCCCGCTCCCCTTGGCCCGTGTCTCCCATAGCTACGACTAAGGCCGGTTTCCCGAAACGTCGCTTTTAAGGGCACACGCTGGTGTTAATTGACGAACCGAGTCGAGTTGCTTTAGTTGGCTGTCCTGCTCAGCAGCAGCGGATTCGCCAAATCAGCTGACTCGCTCGCAGTTTCTCGTTGGACTCAGCTGATGATACCTGATGCACAAATGCAATGTAAATAAAACACATTCCTGCGGAGGGAGCTGGTAGGAACGTTGGGTTGCTCGGTCAATGGCCAGGGTCAACGGCGGCGTGGTGTATTCCGCAAATATGGCCGACTGTGAGGGCGGGCACAAGCCGGCGTGAGTAGGTTAAACGTTGAGTTTTATAAGGGCACCACGGGGTGACCAGCCCCTCCCCACCCAGCCCCACCCTTCCCACCCCCACCCAGCCCCACCCTCCCCACCCTCCCCACCCAGCCCCTCCCCACCCAGCCCCACCCCTCCCACCCCCACCCAGCCCCACCCTCCCCACCCTCCCCTCTCCACCCAACCCCACCCCATTTTTGGAAGCACGACGGACGGACACAATAATCCCATGTGGGCTGGTGTAACCAGGAGGTTCCTACCAGTAAGAAGCCTCTCCAGTAGTGGTGCGCGACTGCGCTCATCCAGAACAGAGACCGGTAGCAGCGTACAACGACGCAAGGCAACCGATTCACAAAATACGAAGTTGTAGACGTCGCAGGGACGATGCTACGACTACCCCCGCTTGCTCCTGTCGCGGTTGTCTGGGCTTGACCACATGAACGTGAAGTTGCAGCCGTTTCTCTGCAGCTACATCAGCAGCCGTACGACAAGGAGGAGGAGAAGCGAAGTCCTTGCGGAAGAAAATGTAGAAGGAGAGAGGGGGGGGGGCATGGGGGTTTTGCCGGGAGTGCTGCTCTAAGGGGGATCAAAGTTGCCTTCGAGATGGAATCTGTCTAGGCTTTGTACCCCCACGGCTACTACTACTACTACTATTGTTACTATGATTATTACCATTGTTATTACTATTGCAGTGACATAGACTCGGTCACTTAGTAGCATAGCGCTGGCTGCTGGCAGCGAAGGGAATCTGCGGCTTGTAGCAGCCCTGACTGACAGCAGGCCACGTGATAGACCCGAGAGGGATCTAGGGCAAAGGTCACGAAAGGGACACGTCGAGAACCCGCTAGTAGGTTCCAGAAGGGGGGCGTGGCCGGGGGCAGAGCCAGGCCACGTGACAGTATAAGAAGGGCCCCGGGAGGGGAACTCGGGGCTGTCGAGGTCTCAGGAACATTCGTGTCCTGCACGGAGGTCTCATGAACATTCGTGTCCTGCACGGAGGTCTCAGGAACATTCGTGTCCTGCAGAGAGGTCTCATGAACATTCGTGTCCTGCACGGAGGTCTCATCAACATTCGTGTCCTGCACGGAGGTCTCAACAACATTCGTGTCCTGCACGGAGGTCTCATGAACATTCGTGTCCTGCACGGAGGTCTCATGAACATTCGTGTCCTGCACGGAGGTCTCACAACATTCGTGTCCTGCAGAGAGGTCTCATCAACATTCGTGTCCTGCACGGATGTCTCAACAACATTCGTGTCCTGCACGGAGGTCTCATGAACATTCGTGTCCTGCACGGAGGTCTCATGAACATTCGTGTCCTGCACGGAGGTCTCAACAACATTCGTGTCCTGCACGGAGGTCTCATGAACATTCGTGTCCTGCACGGAGGTCTCATGAACATTCGTGTCCTGCACGGAGGTCTCATGAACATTCGTGTCCTGCACGGAGGTCTCATGAACATTCGTGTCATGCACGGAGGTCTCAACAACATTCGTGTCCTGCACGGAGGTCTCATGAACATTCGTGTCCTGCACGGAGGTCTCATGAACATTCGTGTCCTGCACGGAGGTCTCATGAACATTCGTGTCATGCACGGAGGTCTCAACAACATTCGTGTCCTGCACGGAGGTCTCAACAACATTCGTGTCCTGCACGGAGGTCTCATGAACATTCGTGTCCTGCACGGAGGTATCATGAACATTCGTGTCCTGCACGGAGGTCTCATGAACATTCGTGTCCTGCACGGAGGTCTCATGAACATTCGTGTCCTGCACGGAGGTCTCAACAACATTCGTGTCCTGCACGGAGGTCTCAACAACATTCGTGTCCTGCACGGAGGTCTCAACAACATTCGTGTCCTGCACGGAGGTCTCAACAACATTCGTGTCCTGCAGAGACGTCTCAACAACATTCGTGTCCTGCACGGAGGTCTCATCAACATTCACGTCTTGCAGGGAAGGTCCACGTGCTCGGCAGGGATGATACCGAGCTCGAGTGTGGCACACGCTGGGTAATGTCCAACGATTCCAAATGCTTTGAAATTTAAATTTGGCTTAATGAGCGTGGCCGTGAATGTCATCCCGCCCCCCGTCCGCTGCAGGTGCAATTTGCACGAGAGACGAGATTTTCAAAATGAGGCTCTGGAAAGGAAAAAAAATGAATACAATGAAAATCGAAATCAATTGTTTAAGTCGCGCTTATTAGGGGAGATGAAAGCACGTTGTCCCTGCCAACTGGCACGATGGGCCTTCTCAAATGAAGGCGCTGCATTCAAGGAGGGGGCGGGTTTGGATAAATAGTTGTGTGTCCCTTACCCTCCCCCCCCCGCCCCCCCCCCCCCCTTGAGCCACTCGTGAGTGGCGAAGTAGGGAAG
This sequence comes from Lampetra fluviatilis, assembly GCF_964198595.1. Lineage (NCBI taxonomy): Eukaryota > Metazoa > Chordata > Hyperoartia > Petromyzontiformes > Petromyzontidae > Lampetra > Lampetra fluviatilis. The sequence goes on from NC_136315.1 coordinate 3,453,007, forward strand.
TCGTGGGGATGACACTGGCGCTGCTGCAGTGGACGAAGCCTCTTACGCCTCGGATACACCACCGTGTGGAGAATATTTCCATCCCCCACGTGTATGGAGAATATTCAATCCCTCACCGGGATGGAGAATATTCAATTCCCCACGTAGATGTAGAACATTCCATCCCTCACGTGTACGGAGAATATTCCATCCCCCACGTGTATGGAGAATATTCAATTCCCCACGTAGATGTAGAACATTCCATCCCCCACGTGTACGGAGAATATTCAATCCCTCACGTGTATGGAGAATATTCAATCCCTCACGTGGATGGAGAATATTCAATTCCCCACGTAGATGTAGAACATTCCATCCCTCACGTGTATGGAGAATATTCAATCCCCACCTGCATGGAGAATATTCAGTCCTCACCTGAATGAAAAATATTCAATCCCCGCCTGGATGCAGAATATTCAATCCCAAAACGGGAATGGAGAATATTCAATCCCTCACGTGGATGGAAAATATTAAATCCCCAACCTGGATGGAGAATAGTCAATCCTCGCCTGTGTTGGAGAATATTCAATCCCTACGTGAAAAGTATATAGAAAATATGATGTTTTGTGCGTGGTAAATATTTAACCACGCGTGGAGAATTTTCAATGACATCACCATCATCATCAGCCATGGTCAATCTACTGCTGGATGAAGGCCCCCCTCCCCAAGGCGCCGCGCACCCCTCGCGATCCTGCAATGTGTGGCAGCACCTGCCACACGAGGAGCCAATGTAATTTATGTTCAAGTTTACACGAAGAATATTCAATTCCACGGGCAGCCGATTCGATTCCACCTGGAGAAAATTACATTCCACATGGAGAGAAATTCAATAGGACTTGGAGGCTTAGGGAACATTCAGTTCTAATGATAACACAATAATATATTCAGTTCTATACGTGGGCAGCTGTTCCCACTGCTCTACAGAAATGGCAGCGATGTTGCGATGGTCAGATAGTGCTGGTGGAGGATGTTAGAAGAAGGTGCTTGATGATGATTATAATGAAGAAGATGCGGAGGTGGTGGTCATGGCGAAGGTGGTGTTGGTGGTCTTCTTCTTCTTGGTTCTTTCGGTAAAGTCACGTAGAAGGGAAATAATAAAAATAAAACATAATAAAATAATTCTCACGACGTTTCGGCCACAACGCAAGCAGCCGTCCTCGGGGAGACAGCGTCAGCGTCTCCTCGACAGACCTGGTCTTCACCTGAGGACGGCTGCTTGCGTTGTGGCCGAAACGTCGGGAGAATTATTTTATTATGTTTTATTTTTTTAATTGTATTATTTCCCTTCTACGTGACTTTACCGAAAGAACCAAGAAGATGAATCCCTGCAGTCACGAAAGCTTTAAATCGAAATTTGGTACGGCTGCTGATTTAGATGCAAGGGAACCGACTGCAATTTCACGTTCAGACAACGGCGCTAGGAGCGGCGGAGTAGTGTAACATCATCATCGCTGTGATGGCTTCTTCGTATTTGTGGATCGGGCATCGGTGGTGGCGATGGGGGAGAATGATGGTAATCATGAAGGGGTGGTGACGGAAGAGAATGATGATTATGATGATATGGTGGTGATGGTGGTGGTGATGGAGGAGAAGAAGGGGGGGAGGAGGGGGAGAGGGGGAGGAGGAGGGGGGGAGGGGGGATTTTTCTTTGTCGCTGCTCTTCGTGAACACGGGACGAGCGGGAAGAGGCCATCAGCTGCCCCCGTTGTGACGCGATCAGAGGGCCTCTCTCCACGGTCAGAAGCTAAGAGCCCCAAAAGCGGCCGCTTGAAAAGGTCCCCTTACCCCCCCCACACCCCCGCCCACGCCCCCCTCACGCCCCGCCCCCTCCCCGCCAGGTCACTCGCTGTTGATGTCCTGCTAATGGAGGCTGACATTTGAATGCGCGAATTCCAATTTTTGGGACTCATTTTGCAAGCAGGGGTTGGGGGGGGGGGGTATGAGAGTGGTTTCATTGTGGGGTTGGGTGAGAGTGATGGGGGGTGAGAGCGATGTGGACAGGTGAGAGTGATGGGAAGGGGGGGGGGGCATGGGTGGTGAGAGTGATGGGGCGGGAGGGGTGAGAGTGATGTGGGGAGCTGAGAGTGATGGGGCAGGAGGGGTGAGAGTGATGCGAGCTAGGGATGGCGACTTGAATGTTATCCTGTATCTACCTGCGTGATGTACACGATGCCGTGGTGCAATGGTTCGCAGCCTGGACTTGCAACCCAGGGGATCGCCAGTTCGATCTCTTCACGCGGCAGCTGCACAGATGGGCAGGATTCATCACACGTGTCTGTCTCTAATCCAGCACCGTGGAGGCAGCAGCAAGGGTCGGTGGATCACCGCACTGATCGATAACACTGGTCAACACACTTTTTCTGGCACAAGGTATTCCAACGGTTTTAATGTAATTTTGGGGTGCCGATTCCAAATCTGGCATCAGTTTTTGTCTATCACATCAGGTTTTTGAGATATCAAATATTGCATTTTCAATAAAAACTGCAGAAGAAAAATATTAAACAAATGTCGATATCTACATAAAATGATATTATAAACACACTATCCTAAAAATACAGCACCATATTTTAACACTAAAGCAGTCACTGACTCGCAACAACTTGCAATCATAAGTGACAGAGTTAATTTCGGGTAAAATCAATGAAAATGGGGTATGCCGATAGCATAAAAATGAGATGTGATAGAGCAAATCTGAGATCAGATTTAGAATCAGCACCCTGAAATTAGTCTAAAAGAGCTGCAAAAGTCCAGGCCAGAAAAAAATATTTTTTTTTGTTGACCAGTGTAATAGAGGGGAGAGGTTTGGGTTAGATCGTGTAAATATATAAATGCGTCGTTAAACCCGCCACCACCCGACACGGCGAACCAGTAATGTTTGTCCCGTAAACAGAACGTGGCAAATTGGTTCACGGCTTCAAGCCCGCCGGTGTGTTGGAGAGTTAATCCACGCAACGTTTCACAATTTGAGGACCGCGACATGTCGCCAGGAACTACATCGAGTAGCATCATCGGGCGATTTAGCCAGAATTGATGATGCTGCGTCTTCGCCGTTCATCGTACACGGCTACACGCACACTCTATATGTATATTGAAATAGTCAATGTTGCGCCTTGTATTAAAGATGCACAATTTGAATAAAAGTGCACGCCTCCCAAGATTGGAATTGCACCGCTGATGATAGACGATGTGGTTGCGTACACAGCTGTGTGTCTGTGTGTGTGAATGTGTGTGTGTGTCTGTGTGTGTCTGTGTGTGTCTGTGTGTGTGTGTGTGTCTGTGTGTGTGTGTCAATCCAGGCTGGATTGTGTGAGGAGCTCACAAATCCTTGAAAGATGTGGACAAAAGTCCCATCGGTGAGCTCCTCCGGCAGGCAAGGCTGCGTTGGCTGGGCCATGTAGCCCGCATGCCCAATCACCGCATGCCTAAACAGCTTTTGTTCGGCCGGATAGAGGTCGGTAAACGGGCGCGGCACTGGCTAGAGAAGAAATGGAGTGATGTGGTACAGGAGGATGTGGAGTTGAGTGGACTTGCCGATTACTGGTTCCAGCGGTGTCAAGATCGGCCTCTGTGGAGGAGGCTCGTGAAGGACGCTACTGGGCAGTTGGAGGCGGTCGCCCTCCAACAACAACGGAGGGCAAAGGAGCGACGCTCACAACAACGAGCGGATCGCCGGGTGTCTAAAGCACAGCAAGTTGGCACAGTAGGGGGCACAGGTGGTGTATCAGCCAGTCGTCTCAGTCAGTCGACCCGTGGCACCTGGGTCTGCCCGTGACCTCCTGCCAGTGGGCGATCGACACTTCACGTGGCCTCAAGGTGCACATGGCCTGGCACAAGCGTCGTGGTGACGTCACCGCCACTTAGTGGCGAATGGCGGTTGTTGTTGTGTGTGGCTTCGTGTGTGTATCATCACCCTCCGCCCCCTCCCAGGTCACCCCCCGCCCGCTCCCCTAACTCCGCAATCACGCGGCGGTGTTTGTCACCGCGCTACGAACCAGGCAGCTGCAGTTCCATCACTCATTGGCTCCAATCCGCTTCGATGACTCTCGCGACACGTGCCAGCCATCGTCCAGTCCCCCCCCCCACTCTCCCACCCCCCCCACTCCCCCCCCCACTCCCCCCCCCCCAAGCCCGCTTTACTTATCTCTAGACGGCGTGCAACGACGACCTGTGCTGGCCTGCGGTGTGGCGTCGCTCGTGCGTGACATCTCATCCCTGATGAGTGGAGCCGCTCAAGGCGGACGGAGCTTCCTCGCCTCGACTCACTCTCAACGTCGAGAGCAGCAGGGGAGGGAGGGGGGAGGGAGGGGGAGGGGGTGGAGGGGGGATTGGCGGGGGTGGAGGGGGAGGAGGGGGTGGAGGGGGGTGGAGGGGGGGAGGGGGAGGAGGGGTGGAGGGGAGGAGGGGGAGGAAGAGGAGGAGGGGGAGGAGGGGGGGTGGGGAGGTGGGGGCCACGGTGATGACCGAGAGAGAGGGGGAGAGGAGAGACGGAGCTTCGTGACCCGAGGCGGTCATTCAACTCAGATTCCCCAAAATATCTGATGGCGAATCCCCACGAGGAGGGCAAGAGCAGAATTCCCACAGGGTAGAGTTGAAGGTGGGGGGAGGGGGTGGTGAAGGGCTCGTAGAAGGCACCGGCTAACGGCGGCCACTTTCATTCTCTCACCGGCGCCCAGGCAGCCGCGTGGCCAAGTGTCCGTGATGAGACGGAGAGGCGGACGGCGAGATGCAGCGAGAACGAGTAGGGACAGCGGGGGGGGGGGAGGGCAGGGCGATCATCTCCAACACGAGACGACCCCACGCACACAGAGAGAGAAGCTCACGCAATCACAGTCACACAGTCACACAGAGACAATTAGACTCAGCCTTACACGAGTGCCGTGGGCTCGCTGACAGCACTTGCCAACAGCGCCCGAACAGTCTGTGCAGGCTATACGGGGGATATTTATCTTTACATGACGTGCCACAGACAAAGATCCCCCGTATAGCCTCGACACACTTTTGGCTTTTGGGGCAAGTGCTGTTAGCGAGCAGCGATGAGCACACGAGGAGGGGGGTGGGGGTTGAGTGTGGCCAGCACCACGCCCGACCACCTTTGTCACCCTAGTGGCGATGTTTACACACCGCCACACACACCCACACACGCTATGGGGGGCACAGGACTCGGAACCAAGCCTGGTGATTGTTATTCCTCGCTGTGCCACGATTGGTGAAATTACGTCTCATTACACAGCATTTAGACTCGATTACCCCCCCCCCCTCCTGTAGGCGCGCGAGATGAAAATTGGCTCGGCGCAAATCCGTGGCGGCGGCGGAGGCGTTTCCAGCAATTTAATGACACGCCCGAGTGACAGGCCATTCCGTCCGTCCGAATGACGGTTCCGTTCATTTTCCCGCATTTCTCGAGGTGAAGCCATCATCATCATCAGCGTCATCGTCACCACCACCACCTCCACCATCATCATCATTGACCTCAGTGTCGCTCAGCCAGGCAAGAGCCCGCTGAGACGAATGGGGGTGTTCTCTCTTTCAAAAGAGAGGATCGCGACGGCTTCAACTCTCCCGGTGCGCGTGCAACGTAGGTCCAATGTTGCTGAACGTTGGGGCAACGTTGGTGGACGTTGGCTCAACGTTCGCCAAACGTTTGCCCAAATTTGGTCGAACATTCGTTGATCAAACATCAGGATAACGTTGACCGAAGTTCCACCAACGTTGGATGAACGTTGGGCGAACGTTGGGATAACGTTGTCCCAACGTCCACCAACGTTGGGTGAACGTTGGGCGAACATTGAGTCAACGTTGCCCCAAAGTCCTTTGTTTACGAGGCTCGGCCGCACGTTGGAATGCCGGCGACATATCTTCCCATGTGCTGGATGATGCAACCACTGGCAGAGTGGACTCCAAGTCACTCGCTCGGTCAAGTCGGCCTCTCCCACAGTCGCTCTCCCGTCGCTACCACACACACCATGGCCTCTGCTTCCACGGCATCGTGAGCGGAACGCGCGACACGCTGAAGCTTCACGAGCCGCTCGTTACTCACCCCGGTGAGAGTCGAACATTCATCGATCATCCCCCACAAGCTGCACCGCCCCATCCCCCCCCCCACAGCGCCCTCCAGCTACCCCGAGTTTTGTCAGCCTGTGACTTCCCACTGCTGGGCAAAGCCCCCCTCCTACCCCCCCCCCCCATTCCTCCCTCTCCGCAATTGCTCCCGTCCAGCCGTGACCTCTAACCTCTGTGAGTGTCGTCTCCCTCGCCTCTCGTCCGCCGTTCTTCCCTTGATGCGCGCCGCCCAACACTGCCCCATTGACCTCCTTGGCTTCAACGACGGCAGCATCAGAGGTGATGTTTGATATCGTCCCTACTCGTTCGCTCCTTGACCGCTCTCGTCCACTTACTCCTCAAACGCATTGATTTGCCGTAGATACAGGCTTTTTTTGGGGGGTCTACTTTTCAAGCCTACAGGCAGGCCATGTATGTCGGCGTCACGATCCAAATTCGACAAATTTGATCGTCGCGTTTACTTAACAATGACTTAACTTGACAATTTCCACGAATAAGCTCGCCCCAACTCCAACCGTCAGACTAAGGCCCAATTGCAGTCGGGTCTCATGGCATGGGAGACACAAGATGCGATGCAATGAGCTTTGAGACTAAAAACTAAACTCTTTTTTTTATTTTACCAAGTAAGGCCCACTTAGCCATGTAGCTCTTTTTCAGAAGCGGCCTAGCCATCACAAATGATAGCTCAACGAAGTGGCTTATCACGTGGACATTTATAGCAGCCAAAGACTCTAAACGCGTGATGTTGTTTCTTAATGTGGAGTGAAAAGCCGGAGGACCCGGAGAAAAATCCACTCGATCACGGGGAGCGAGACACGCAAACTCCAAATATACAGCAGGCGTCGGGGTTCTGGAGATCTCCTGCATACCAGGCGAGGTAGTTAACATCTCGCCACCGTGACGCCCACGATGGCGAAATGCTTAGGGCATCGAAGTAATAGAACTTAATTAATGCAAATCCCCAATTCTTGTCAATCGCTCGATCCGGGTTAAGTTACGTTGGGAAAGAACAGCCTCCCTCACACCCGCCCTCCCCCATAACCATGGAAACCCGTGAATAGAAACGAGTTCTTGATATACTTAACCTCATTAACTTAATTAATTAATTAACTTAATTAATTGACTTGATTAAATTCGCATTTTGTTTGGCCGCTCACTGAAACGCCCCCCAGCATCTCGAAGCGCCCCACGTGAAATGGCACCTCCAATCATTCCGATGTTCAGCCTTGTCCGTGTGGTGTTGGTATTCCCTCCCTCCCTCTCTCTCCCCTCTTGCTGCTTCACACGCTTCCTCTGGGATGTCCGGCGTTCTCCCATTGTTAAAAACAAAACACGCTCTGGAACTGGCATGGAGCATAACATCTCAATGCTGAAACAAAAATCACCTTCTTATCTTATCGCATCTTGAGATATATGGCCTTAATGCAAGGCGCTTTACACCAATTATACAATTTTAAAACTTAACAATTGTTTTTGTATTTTACCAGGTAAGGCCCACTGAGCTATATAGCTTTATTTCAGAAGCGACCTGGCTATCACTAATGATAGCCCAATGAAGCGGCTTATCACGTGGAAATGTTTAGCAGCCAAATACTCGAAACGCGTGATGTTGATCCTAAATGTCGAGGGAAAAACCGGACGACCCCGAGAAAAATCGACGCGACCACGGGGAGAAAGACAAATATATCGCAGCAGGCGTCAGGGTCGGGTTCGAACCCACGACCTCCTGTACACCAGGCGAGGTAGTTAACATCTCCTAGCCACAGTGATGATGATGAGAGAAAGACACCGCGAACTCCAAATATACAGCAGCAGGCGTCAGGCTCGGGATCGAACCCACGACCTCCTGTTCACCGGGCAAGGTCGTTGACATATCCTAGCCACAGTGATGATGATGAGAGAAAGACACCGCGAACTCCAAATATACAGCAGCAGGCGTCAGGGTCGGGTTCGAACCCACGACCTCCTGTACACCAGGCGAGGTAGTTAACATCTCCTAGCCACAGTGATGATGATGAGAGAAAGACACCGCGAACTCCAAATATACAGCAGCAGGCGTCAGGCTCGGGATCGAACCCACGACCTCCTGTACACTGGGCAAGGTCGTTAACATCTCCTAGCCACAGTGATGATGATGAGAGAAAGACACCGCGAACTCCAAATATACAGCAGCAGGCATCAGGGTCGGGATCGAACCCACGACCTCCTGTACACCAGGCGAGGTCGTTAACATCTCCTAGCCACTGTGATGATGATGATGATGAGAGAAAGACACCGCGAACTCCAAATATACAGCAGCAGGCATCAGCGTCGGGATCGAACCCACGACCTCCTGTACACCAGGCGAGGTCGTTAACATCTCCTAGCCACTGTGATGATGATGATGAGAGAAAGACACCGCGAACTCCAAATATACAGCAGCAGGCATCAGGGTCGGGATCGAACCCACGACCTCCTGTACACCAGGCGAGGTCGGTAACATCTCCTAGCCACTGTGATGATGATGATGAGAGAAAGACACCGCGAACTCCAAATATACAGCAGCAGGCATCAGGATCGGGATCGAACCCACGACCTCCTGAACACCAGGCGAGGTAGTTAACATCTCCTAGCCACAGTGATGATGATGAGAGAAATACACCGCGAACTCCAAATATACAGCAGCAGGCATCAGGGTCGGGTTCGAACCCACGACCTCCTGCACACCGGGCGAGGTAGTTAACATCTCCTAGCCACAGTGATGATGATGAGAGAAAGTCACCGCGAAATCCAAATATACAGCAGCAGGCATCAGGGTCGGGATCGAACTCACGACCTCCTGTACACCAGGCGAGGGCGTTAACATCTCCTAGCCACTGTGATGATGATGATGATGATGAGAGAAAGACACCGCGAACTCCAAATATACAGCAGCAGGCGTCAGGGTCGGGATCGAACCCACGACCTCCTGTACACCAGGCGAGGTAGTTAACATATCCTAGCCACAGTGATGATGATGAGAGAAAGACACCGCAAACTCCAAATATACAGCAGCAGGCATCAGGCTCGGGTTCGAACCCACGACCTCCTGCACACCGGGCGAGGTAGTTAACATCTCCTAACCACAGTGATGATGATGAGAGAAAGACACCGCGAACTCCAAATATACAGCAGCAGGCATCAGGGTCGGGATCGAACCCACGACCTCCTGCACACCGGGCGAGGTAGTTAACATCTCCTAGCCACAGTGATGATGATGATGATGAGAGAAAGACACCGCGAACTCCAAATATACAGCAGCAGGCGTCAGGGTCGGGTTCGAACCCACGACCTCCTGAACACCGGGCGAGGTCGTTAACATCTCCTAGCCACAGTGATGATGATGAGTGACAGACACCGCGAACTCCAAATATACAGCAGCAGGCGTCAGGGTCGGGTTCGAACCCACGACCTCCTGAACACCGGGCGAGGTCGTTAACATCTCCTAGCCACAGTGATGATGATGAGAGAAAGACACCGCGAACTCCAAATATACAGCAGCAGGCATCAGGGTCGGGATCGAACCCACGACCTCCTGTACACCAGGCGAGGTCGTTAACATCTCCTAGCCACTGTGATGATGATGATGAGAGAAAGACACCGCGAACTCCAAATATACAGCAGCAGGCATCAGGGTCGGGATCGAACCCACGACCTCCTGTACACCAGGCGAGGTCGGTAACATATCCTAGCCACTGTGATGATGATGATGAGAGAAAGACACCGCGAACTCCAAATATACAGCAGCAGGCATCAGGATCGGGATCGAACCCACGACCTCCTGAACACCAGGCGAGGTAGTTAACATCTCCTAGCCACAGTGATGATGATGAGAGAAATACACCGCGAACTCCAAATATACAGCAGCAGGCATCAGGGTCGGGTTCGAACCCACGACCTCCTGCACACCGGGCGAGGTAGTTAACATCTCCTAGCCACAGTGATGATGATGAGAGAAAGTCACCGCGAAATCCAAATATACAGCAGCAGGCATCAGGGTCGGGATCGAACCCACGACCTCCTGTACACCAGGCGAGGGCGTTAACATCTCCTAGCCACTGTGATGATGATGATGATGAGAGAAAGACACCGCGAACTCCAAATATACAGCAGCAGGCGTCAGGGTCGGGATCGAACCCACGACCTCCTGTACACCAGGCGAGGTAGTTAACATCTCCTAGCCACAGTGATGATGATGAGAGAAAGACACCGCAAACTCCAAATATACAGCAGCAGGCATCAGGCTCGGGTTCGAACCCACGACTTCCTGCACACCGGGCGAGGTAGTTAACATCTCCTAACCACAGTGATGATGATGAGAGAAAGACACCGCGAACTCCAAATATACAGCAGCAGGCATCAGGGTCGGGATCGAACCCACGACCTCCTGCACACCGGGCGAGGTAGTTAACATCTCCTAGCCACAGTGATGATGATGATGATGAGAGAAAGACACCGCGAACTCCAAATATACAGCAGCAGGCGTCAGGGTCGGGTTCGAACCCACGACCTCCTGAACACCGGGCGAGGTCGTTAACATCTCCTAGCCACAGTGATGATGATGAGAGACAGACACCGCGAACTCCAAATATACAGCAGCAGGCGTCAGGGTCGGGTTCGAACCCACGACCTCCTGAACACCGGGCGAGGTCGTTAACATCTCCTAGCCACAGTGATGATGATGAGAGACAGACACCGCGAACTCCAAATATACAGCAGCAGGCGTCAGGGTCGGGTTCGAACCCACGACCTCCTGTATACCGGGCGAGGTAGTTAACATCTCCTAGCCACGCTGGCGTCCGGAGGAAACCCCCCGCAGACCAGGGGGGTGGGGCGGGGGTGGGGGGAGAGCACGTGACGTGTCACCCCTGCGGGGAGCCGGGGTTCACGTGAGATGTAAGCGGAGTTGATTTCACAGCTGCTCATTACGGTCATCCCTCCGGGGTCAGTGACCCCGTAATTGGCGTCACGTGGCTCGCGCGAGGCCCATTTGCGGGAACACGCGTGGGCGTTATTCTGATTGCTGATGCTGGTTGCTGCTTGTTGGTGGTGGTGATGATGGTTGGTGGTTGGTGGTGGTTGTGCTATTTATTTATTTAGCTTTATTTATTTACTTGGTGATTTGTTTACCTTTTCTATGCTTTGCGCTCCTAACGGTTTTTTGTTTGTATTGTTTATTATTGTAAATTTTCTGATCCGCCCCGACTGAACATCTGTGAAAAAGAGGTTCATAGGTTATCGGATTCCTCTCGCAGTCTAAATGAAAATGATGATTCTGTGCGAAAGAGTTTCATGGCTCATTGGATTTCTGCGGGATACATAAAGACTCTGATTCTGACATGGTAGGGCACTGCGCTACGAACCCGGCGAGCCGAGATCAATTTTCGGTCACGGCCAACACCAGTGGCGATTATATGAAGCGGTCCCTTAGGTCGACTCAGCCTCAAATGAGTACCTGGTGCGGTGTGTAAACATCGCCACTTGGGATACAAAAGTGGCCGGAAGTGGTGTTGGCCACCCACCCCCTCGTGTACCGTTCCGGCCTTCATAGGTGCTCGCTAACATCACTTGCCCCTACAGTTTGTTAAGGCTATACGGGGGGTTTTTGTATTTGTCCTTGGTGGTGGTGAATGTGATACAGGTGGTAGTAGTTGTTGCTGTGACCTAAATGGTGGTGGTTGTTGTGATGCTGGTGGTTGTTGTTGTTGTTATTGTGATGCTGGCTGTGGTGGTTGGGTCACGTGTTTGGCAGGGCTGTCATTTAAACCAGCTCAGGCCGCCGCGTGGCTGCGATAAACACTTTCCCCTTGTCCCAGTGTGACCCTCAATTCTCCACGCACCGGGACATAGAGACACGGGGGCATGGGGTTGCAGGAAAACTGGGATTTGGAGACGCACAACTGTGACTCGGAGATATTAACTTCCTCGCCTGGTATGCAGGAGGTCGTGGGTTGGATCACGACCTTGATGCCTGCTACTGTATATTTGGAGTTTGCGTGCCCCTCTCTCTCATCATCATCACGTTGGCTTGGAAATGTTAACTTCCTCGCCTGGTATGCAGGAGGTCGTGGGTTCGATCACGACCCTGACGCCTGCTGTTTATTTGGAGTTTGCGTGCCTCTCTCTCCTCTCTTCATCACGTTGGCTAGGAGATGTTAACTTCCTCACCTGGTGTGCAGGAGGTCGTGGGTTCGATCCCGACCCTGACGCCTGCTGCTGTATATTTGGAGTGTGCGTGTTCTCCCCGTCGTCGCGTGGATTTTTCTCCGGTGCCTCTGGTCTTTACCTCCACAATAAGAAATATGCGTTTAGAGTAAAACTAAAAACTAAACCAGTTTTTTTTCACCAGGTAAGGCCCACCGAGCTACGTAGCTCTTTTTCAGACTCGACCTGGCCACAAATGATAGCTCGACGAAGTGGCTTATCACGTAGAAATGTATTGCAGCCAAATACTTTCAACGCACGTGTCTAAATGCGGCTACTATAAAATTCCACGTGATAAGCCACTTCGTTGAGCTATCATTTGTGATAGCCAGGTTGCTTCTGAACACATTCCTGCGGAGGGAGCTGGTAGCAACGTTGGTTTGCTCGGTCAATGGCCAGGGTCAACGGCGGCGTGGTGTATTCCGCAAATATGGCCGACTGTGAGGGCGGGTACAAGCCGGCGTGAGTAGGTTAAACGTTGAGTTGTATAAGGGCACCACGGGGTGACCAGCCCCTCACCACCCAGCCCCACCCCTCCCACCCCCCACCCAACCCCACCATCCCCACCCAGCCCCTCCCCACCCAGCCCCTCTCCAACCAGCCCCACCCCTCCCATTTTTGAATGAACGACGGACGGACGGACACAATAATCCCCTGTGGGCTGGTGTAACCAGGAGGTTCCTACCAGTAAAAGAGCTACCTATTTCAGTGGGCCTTACCTAGTGAAATAAAAAATAATCATAGTTTTTAAATATCGGGTGGCATGGGGACACGGGGCATCAAGACACGGGGACACTTGGAGATACAGAGACACTCGGGACAAAGATAAATCGAGATATGGAGACACAGGAGACAGACGGAGACACGGCGGCATTGAGAAATTGGGACAACACGGCCATTCCGAGCCATGGGGGGGGGGGGCATTGGGGAAACAGGGACACGGGTTTACACGCCCGCGGTAACTGCCACACACGCTCCCTCGTTCCCCGTGGGACAACCAGCAATTTACGCGGTCTGCGTCAATAGAGCCGATTCAAATTAAGATTGAGATATCAGTGTTGCGTGCTGCGTAGCCGTGTTCCGCGTCACGCAGAACGCGTCGATTGCTTCGCGCGTCGCGTGGAACGTGATTAACAAGCATCGGGCGCGTGCAGCGTGGAACGAGTTAATTTGTATTTGAATTATTGTGGGGGGGGGGGGGTAGTGGGGGTGGGTGGGTGATGGGGGGTGGGTGATGGGGGGTGGGTGATGGGGGGTGGGTGATGGGGGGTGGGTGATGGGGGGTGGGTGATGGGGGTGGGTGATGGGGGTGGTGATGGGGGGGGTGGGTGATGGGGGGGGGGGGTGATGGGGGGGTGGGTGATGGGGGCGGTGGGTGATGGGGGCGGTGGGTGATGGGGGGGTGGGTGATGGAAGGGTGGGTGATGGGGGGGGGTGATGGGGGGGGTGATGGGGGGGGGTGGGTGATGGGGGGGGTGATGGGGGGGTGGGTGATGGGGGGGGTGGGTGATGGGGGGGGGTGGGTGATGCGGGGGGTGGGTGATGCGGGGGGTGGGTGATGCGGGGGGTGGGTGATGGGGGAGGTGGGTGATGGGGGAGGTGGGTGATGGGGGGTGGGTGATGGGGGGTGGGTGATGGGGGTGGGGACTGGAGCTTCGCAAGCCCTAGTCACGCCTCTAATTCACATTCTCTAATCTCTTCATGTTTCACGTTCATTTCTCTTTCTCCGTCACATCCTTGATTCCTCTTGCCGTGGTGTGCGTCCACGGGCACGACGTTTCGCGGCCTATGCTCGTCGCAGCGTCAATGGTTATCCCGGCCCACGCGGTGTCGGTTGATAAGTAAATAACCAATTAGTCGGATTAACTTTGGACGTGATTGCGTAATACAGTACTGCATAGTCATAATGCCATCATACCCCGGGGGGGGGGAAATTAAATGGTTTACCCAACATTAATTGAACGGCCCAGAGCGCATTTGCGAACGTTACTTAATGAGCTGTTTAGAACTTTCATTACTTGCTTCGTAAATACATTTATCCGAAGAAAGTTTGCCTGATGGACGCGATACGACAGCGTAGAAATTATTAATCAGGGAATTAAACATTGAAGGGATTGTGAACGAGCGTTGATAACCCATGATGTGACGATATTTTACCAAACGGATTATAAGATTATCGTGGATTCTTATATCGCACGATATATCGTCGGTATCGTAATATCACTGAATGCTCACGATTTCACCGGCCGAATCGGTGAATTCAGAGTCGCCGTTGGATTCCAGAATCGATCATGATATTTTACCCACTCCTGCTGGACATCTGTGAAGAAGAGCTTTACAGCTCATAGGATTCATCCAGCATAAATATTCTGACTCCGATTCTAACATTAGCAGTGATTTAGACCTATGGTGTCACAGAGCGCTTCACGTAAGCAATAAGCGATAGGCATAGCACCGCAACACACTTGAGAGGGGCACCCCCAGTGGAAACTATCCCTGTGCGGCACGCGGTGTACGCGGACCCCTGGCGTCAGCCTGCCAGCAAGAGGGCCACGATTTCCGTGCCAAATCCACGACACGGTCTTAATTCGCGGCGTAATTTTTCCGCTTCAAATTTGTCCAAACTGCAACGCGGCATCTGAAGCACGTGCCACTCTCGTGATGCCCTCGGCCAATTGTTCGTCCGAAACTCACCGGGCGGAGCAGCGGTTTCAGCGCTCAGGGTCTCGGCTAGTCCAGCAGTGGAGCGTCCTGCCACTGCCATGAATTCGTTTCACTATTCAGTTCGATCTCTCGGAGAGGCAGATCCCCCCCTCTCCCTGCCCACCCACAACGCCGCCTCTGCTGCGCACCCAGCAATGCACGGTGTGTGGATAGAGCACAGACATCTGATCGGCAGATCGCGCGCGCGCTGCAAGCGTAGTTACTCACACCAGATCTGGCCGGCGTGAAAGAATAGGCCAAAGTACTCACTTTAATTTGCAATGATTGTTCTTCCAGCATCAGCAGCGGCAGCGGCGTGGAACAAGAAATTGCAGGGCTGCGCCTACAGCCTCCACCACCTTGCCTCTGAACAAGGGTGCACGTGTTTATTTATTGAGTCGATATTTTAAAATATTTAGCTGGGATGGAGAAGCGAGGCGAGGTGTCTCGGGCTGTGATGAGAGGGGGGGTGTATGAAGGGGTGGGGAAGGGGGCGGGTAGGCGGGAGGGGGGGAGATGGGTGGGTGGTGGGTGATGGGGGTGGTGAGATGGAGAGAGAGGAAGGACTGGAGATAATTTCCATTATGAAATTGCGCTGCCATGGTGACGCGGGGCTGATGCGGGGTGGACGACACGTGTTCGACACAATAGCCGCGGGCTATCACCGGGTGCCCGCTCACAATCTCTGTCGAGGTAATTGCGGGAACTTAATGCGGAATTACAAGCGTCCACGCACGGCACCGTGAGCCGAGGAATGTGAAGAATGTGTTACCGTATTATCCGGATTATAAGGGCCTCCGGAAATTAGGACGAAGCCTCACCCAGAAAACTTGCTGATGGTTACACAAAAATGTTCTATTTCTCTCTCTCTCACACACACGCATACCTACCGGATTAGAAGACGAAACCCCAACTTTCAACTTGAAATATACGGGAGGGTAGGAAAAAATATTCGCCTTCTCATTCGGAGAATACGGTAATATAGATCTGTAGTAATAACCTGCAGCCCCTCATCAATCCACTGCTGGATGATTGCCGACCCATGCCGTGTTGGTCATGAGTGTTGTTTGACCATACTTCACCACGCTGGTCAGTGGAGTGGCCAGTGCACTGCGTTCAATTCCCGCTCACAACCAACACAAGTGGCAAATGTTTGAACGGGTCCAGGGCCTCCCCTAGGTCGACTCAGCCTTAAATCGATACCTGGTGCCGTACGTGTTTAACATCAGCACTGGCCGGACGTGGTGTTGGCCAGCGAAATCCCTCGTGTGCCATCCCGGCCTGTTTAATAGGTGCTCGCGAACAGCACTTGCCCCAACGGTGTGTTAAAGGCTATACGGGGGAGGGGGGGGGGCTTTGCCTTTGTGTGTACCGTGAGCACGCGCCCGCCCACGTCATTGTGTTTTATTCATATTTTGCAGGTGAGATAAGGCAATGTTATTAGGTGCTGTTTGTTGGATTGTGGGGGGCTAGTGGAGGGAGTAGGGGCGGTGGGATGGAGAGTGGGGGGGGGGGTGGCTGGTGGGGGGTTGGGGGGGCGATGCGCGTGGCGCTAAGGGAATGTTAAGCAGGCGGCTAGGGAGACTTCGTTAGTACGCAGAGCCACCACCACCACCATCATCAGCATCGCAATCATCATCATCATCAGCGGCGCAATCATCATCATCATCGGCGGCAGCAGCAGCAGCAGCCATGGTCTATCCACTGATAGACACCGAGAGGAGAACACATTCTTGGGACTTTGTTGAAGCCGCTTCAATTTCCAGGGAGACCTGGGCACAGAAGCGACGTTAGAACATCTGATTTACATGTGATTAACATGTGATTAACGGTGAAAAACCACACAATATCCTTCGGGTCAATTATGAAGCAGTGCAGGAAAATAACAGCACACATCCAACATTAAGCTACCAGTTCACAATCAGGAATCACAACGATTCCACGCACACTTCTGAGCGAATAAAACACGGTCACCGCAGTGGTAATCATTATTCAAACAAGATATATCCACTGCTAGATCAAGGCTTCCTTACAAATCTCTCCACGGTGGCGAGACGCTAAGTACCTCGCCTGGTATACAGGAGGTCGTGGGTTCGATTCTGACCCTGACGCCTGCTGCTGTTTATTTTGAGTTTCCATATTCTCCCCGTGGTCGCGTGGATTTTTCTCCGGGTCCTGCGGGTTTTCCCTCCACATTTAGAATCGACATCACGCGTTTCGAGCATTTGGTTGCTTTCAATTTCCCCGTGATAAGCCACTTGAGCTATCATTTGTGGCCAGGTCGCTTCTAAGAAAGAGCACCTCCGATTAGCACGGTTTGCTGCGTACGGTGCGAAAGAAGTTCAATACACACACACACAACATAGAGCTCAATGGGCCTGACTTGGTGGTGAAGCGATTGTTCATTCAGGGCGATTTGGTCCTGCGGTTCAGCTTCAGAGGCACACAGTGCTTCAGAAACACCGTGGCCACTCACAAATAATACGAAACAAAGAGGCTGAAAAGTGCACGAAGGCGCGTTGGGAGACGAACGCTGAGAGGCAGAGCGAGAAATCGATGGGAGCACGTGGATTAGCGAACACATCTCGGTGAATGGCATCATCCAAGACGATTCAGGGCAATGAGTCAGGCTTGGCAAGACGGGATAATGATCATGATGATGATTGGCGATGCTTGAGTATAATAACGGAGCGGTAGCCAAGGAACGGAACGCGTCCGATAGGAACAACCACCGAAGGGAGATGGAGCTACGAAATCGGCTCCTCGTGTGTTGGTACAGCGGGGTGCTGGGTGAATCGTTGCGTCGCAGGATCGTGGATTGACCACGGCTGACGATGAATAATCTGGGTCGCGCGCCATGGGACGTGACGAACGATACTTTCCCTGCGTTTCTCAATCGAAGCCAACTCGTGGGGACATTTCTCAGCGACATTTTTTTATTTCATCGGAGCCACCCCGGGGAGGACTCTCTGCGGCTCAGCTCCGCGCCCGTCTCGCCCCGTCTCCTGGAGGTCGCGACCCCCTCGCTAAATCCAATCGTATTGATCGTCGCAGTGCCCGCGGAGACTAGGCCGGTGCTCCCTGGGCCGTGTAAATACTGCCAAGCACTCGACTCCCTAAATCGTGCCCCACCCCACCACCCCTCCATTAGTAATCCGATATCGCTCGCGCTGTGCGACTTGGACGCCACGGTGGCTATGAGATGTTAACTACTTCGCCTGGTATACAGGAAGTCGTGGGTTTGATCCCGACCCTAACGGCTGCTGTATATTTGGAGTTTGCGTGTCTCTCTCTCTCTCTCTCATCATCATCATCACTGTGACTAGGAGATGTTAACTACTTCGCCTGGTATACAGGAAGTCGTGGGTTTGATCCCGACCCTAACGGCTGCTGTATATTTGGAGTTTGCGTGTCTCTCTCTCTCTCATCATCATCACTGTGACTAGGAGATGTTAACTACTTCGCCTGGTATGCAGGGGGTCGTCGGTTCGATCCCGACCCTGACGACTGTATATTTAGAGTTAGAATGTCTTTCTCTCCCCGTGGTCACGTAGATTTTTCTCCGGGTCCTCCGGTTTCCCCCTCCACATTTAGAAACACGCGTTTCGAGTATTTCGCTGATATCCATTTCCACGTGATAAGCCACTTTGTTGAGCTATCATTTGTGGCCAGATCGCTTCTCAAAAAGAGCGCTACAGCTCAGTGAACATTACCAGGCGAAATACAAAATATGATAATTGGTTATTTACCCTTCTATCTGGCAACAAAACTGACACCTTTTTTACAAGGAGGCATGTTTGCATAGACTATAATACCTGCAGCCATAATGCAAACAAAAAACATAACTCTGAAAATATATACACTGTCCTTGAAGTTGATTGGTCCACACCCGAGACAGCTTTCTTTAGAGCCTAGTCTCACATGGGTTAGACCAGATGACGCCAAAAGGCGCACAACTCAAAGACAATGCACCATCAGAGTATGAGAGCTCGGGGTAAGCATTTACACCATTGGAACCTTATTTGCCAGTAAAAAATATGATAATTGGTTATTTACCCTTCTATCTGGCAACAAAATTGACACCTTTTTTTTTACATTTGAAGATTTTTTTTTTACAAGGAGTCATGTTTGCATAGACCACAATACCTGCAGCCATAATGCAAACAAAAAACATAACTCTGATAATATATGCACCAGGCGAAATACAAAATAGTTTTTCATTTAGACCTGGCCCCTTCTCTTCATCTCGAGTCCCTCGCCATAGCAGCTCGAACTCATTCTAATTCTAGTATTCATCTCAAACGTTTGTGCACTGGGGAGGGTTTGTTTTTTTTATCGACAAAGAACATATCCTCTACGCACTGGCCGCTCCGCTGTTCCATCATCGTCCCCCCTGCTGATGCCACCGCGAGCTCAGATAAGAGCTCGAATTTCATCAGCAAGATACGGCAGGATGATACCTTGTTTCCCTCCCGTTCCTCCTGTTCTGCCTGTCGAGCGGCCGCGATTAATGTTTCAAGTCATGTTACTGCCGCTGATAATGACGATGATGATGATGCTGCCGCTGCTGATGATGCTACTGCCGCTGATAATGATGATGATGCTGCTGCCGCTGCTGATGATGACGCTGATGACGATAGTGGTGACCGGGTGACTCAACCGAAGGCTGTTAGCCTCAGTCCGTCAGCCTAGGTCCATGACCCTAGGTCCATCAGCCGAGGTCTGTTAGCCGAGGTCTATCAAACGTATCCAATAAAGCTCAAATGCAATAGCGGTACAAGCGAGTTGACGGTCCCAGGCTGGCGATTAATGATTGCACAGAAGAAACCAGGGGTACATCTGGGCTGTCAAATAATTGGTAAATTCCCAACCCCCAAGGACAAAACAAAAAAACACCCACCACACGCGTATTTGGCCACGAGGTGCAATTGAAGCGATGTCAAAAGTGCTTCTCTGATCTCATTTTCCACGGGAGCTTCTTCTGTCACGTACGCCAATGTTGCACAGCTCAGTGTGAGGGCTCTGCATTGGAATTTCATCAACTCGTGACAGCGTGTTGCCTGTGATGGTCGTATTACATTGGGGTGGGGGGGGAGTTAGTGGAAGACAAACCCCACTTCTGAAAATCGCCGCTGCCGTCAATCAAGTTGTATTTGGAGCTCTCGGCGCCTGTAATGGATGTGTTAATGCACACGACATAGCCGAGTGTAGGGCACGGCACAAGGACAGGGTTGGGTTGTATTAGGGATATGTTTGGGGTCATATTAGGGATAGGGGTGAGACGGAATCGTGCAACATTGCGATCGCAAAATTGCTCTCCAAATCGCTGTTGCGATGAAAATCGCGCGTCACGAAGAGCCGCGGTCTGTCTGCTGCTGAACGAAGACCTCCTCGCGACGTCGCCATTCCTCACGGTCACGTGGCACTAAAAGCCAAGTCACCCCCTGTACACGAGGGTGGGGTGCGGGTGGTGGTCGTCCCCGCCACCACCGTCCCTCACCTTGAGTCCCCGAAGATAAATCGATATTTTATTGAGAGTTAACAGACAAAACGCATCGTAAATGACTGCCCGAATAATGTTCCACCCTCATTTGAGCATCTTGATATTTCAGGACCGCTCTCCCGCTGCCCCCACCCCTCGGTGACCGAACTCCGTGGCCCCCAAACCCACGGGGACCTAATTACGGGGTCCACAACCACCTCAGGGACCTCGATCCGTCACGGATTACGCGCGCGACTGCATCGTCTTACGCCGGAGGTGGCTCACCGTGTCGTCGCGTGCCCACGTTGCTTAGCAGTCCCACGTGGTCGACACGCGCACGGCCTCCTGATTGGCCCACGAGAAGGAAAGGGGGGGGGGGCACGAACTTCCTCGGCCCGCGAGGCCTGTGACGTCACGCGGCCACGTGCGGCAGACAGAGGGCGGCCACGTGGGTGAGTTGGCGGTTGGTGGAGGAAGAACACGGCGAGGAAATGTTTGTCACGTAGACAAAACGTGCCGATTCGTTACTACTTCAACTCACCGTTGTGTGCTGAACTAGCAACGAATTGGCAAGTTTTGCTTACGTGACAAACCTTACTAATTGGCTGTGTCGGGTGGTGGCGGTGGGTTTAATGACGCATTCATATTTACGCAATGGATAATATCGATCGCGAAAGGGCAGTGAAAGTCTGCGTCTGCTG